>NC_140019.1:30468317-30788317 GCF_964263955.1 Coregonus lavaretus | reverse complement strand
TTAGCTTGGATTTCTAGCTAGAGGTTGCACTTAGCTTGTCACATTTGCAAGCAAACAAAAACATGCATACTGTCCCTCCATGGTAAATGTGGTCCGCAGTCATTGAATCCCCATGTACATGTCCATATCTTTAATTCAGCGGCGGTCAGTGCCATTTAAGATGAGGGAGGATGATTTTCTTTTCATGAGCATGGCCTTATTTCTATGACAGCATACTGGATGATTCTCATTTGTATTCCATTTACCAAGTTCAATGTAACATCGATAGGTTTAGGCTACTACATGATACTCTAATTGTCCCTATACCCATCATGAGGTTGCTACAACCTAGCCTATGAATGAAGTTTACAACGTAGGTGCACACAGATTGAGAGAGAAATTTGAGGTGACAGACAGTGACATTCAATGTCGCCTTGCACACTCTTGCCTGATATACGGTGTAATCATTAGTCCAACAGTTGCAAACAAGAGTTTCTAATGGACAAATTCAGGTATGTCTCTCCCCGTTTTGTTTCCATTTGCATCCGTTTAAGAAATGTTTTTCAACAGCCTACATTGTTGTCACCATATTAGCTTAAGTAACATCATAGTCAGCATAGCTAATAGAGCTAACGAGTTACTAAACCCGCTACAATCATGCAGTAATGTTAGTGTACAGTCAGTAAGCAGTTACACCGGCGGGCCCTGGTGGCGATAAATTAGTAATACCAAAAGCTTATCTTGACTTGGAAGAGTTCCAGTGTTGTGTTTGAATGTCATAGTCAACTAGCTAACATAGCATCCCTCTGTTTGAGCAGGGTGTTTCAGTAGGCTATACTAGCCATCTGCATTTTCTAGCTAAGTAAGTGAAACTGAAAGTGAAAAAAAAGGACAATCTCTCTCTCTCTCTCGCTCTCTATTTCTCTATTGCTTCTCCTTCATTTTGGAATAAATTAATTTGTTAAAAACTGTTCAACTATTGCCTTTCTCTCTCTTTGAGTCAGCTACTCACCACATTTTATACACCTCAGTGCTAGCTAGCTGTAGCTTATGCTTTCAGTACTAGATTAATTCTCTGATCCTTTGATTGGGTGGACAACATGTCAGTTCATGCTACAAGTGCTCTGATAGGCTGGGGAACGTCCTCCTGAAGTTGTCATAATTACTGTGTAAGTCTATGGAAGGGGGTGAGAACCATGAGCCTCCTAGGATTTGTATTGAAGTCAATGTACTCAGAGGAGGACGGAAGCTAGCTGTCCTCCGGCTACACCATGGTGCTACCCTACAGAATGCTGTTGAGGCTACTGTAGACCTTCTTTGCAAAATAGTGTGTTTCAATCAGTTATTCGGTGACAGGATCAGAAATAGAGATAAATAAAAATATAATTCTCACCAAAATAAATTTGGGTTTATTAAAAAATAAAATACATAAAACGTACACGCTTTGACTGTAGGAAATATACAAACTACAACAATTCCCAGAAGAACTGAGCAGACTGATGTTCTGTTTGGACAGCCTTTAATTTGTATGAAATTCATTGAGGATTATGGTCCTCCCCTTCCTCCTTTGAGGAGCCTCCACTGCTTCAATTTGAGCTAACTAGGAAGTTTGGCTGGCTTTGGTCAAAATACTGTTTAGCTAGTCACTCATTTAGATGGAAACAAGTAGCGATACATAGAAGCAATGCTAACACAGACTTTTCAGGCAATGACCAAAATTATTCTGTTTGCACCCAAAACTATTGCATGCACACAAAAAAATATTGCATGCACACCCAGAAATCGGTTTTCAGAAAGTACATTCACACCTTCCATGACTACCATTTCTTCCATGGCTCTGTAGATTACAAGTTCTGCCATAGCTCCGTAGATTACCATTTCTTCCATGGCTCCGTAGATTACCATTTCTTAAGGCATATGTGAAAAAAGTGACATCTCACATTAAACAAGTCTGGACCTTGTCTCAGAGCATCTCACTCTGTTTTCTTTGAGCTAAAGAAAAAACTGTCTAATCATAGTGTTTATTAAAATGATAAGGTGGATCTATACTTGGTGTTCCATTGAAAGACAGGAAGAGAGACACAGATGTAGAAATAATGAAAGTCTTTGTTACTGTCACGGTTTCGGCCGAGGCTGCTCCTCCTCCTGGTTCGGGCAGGCTTCGGCGGTCGTCGTCCCCGGAGTACTAGCTGCCACCGATCTATGTTTCATGTTCGTTTGGTTTTGTCTTGATGTTGTACACCTGTGTCTAGTTAGACCTCGTTAGTGTCCTATTTAAGTCTCGTTGTGTGTGTCTGTGTTTGTGTGTGATTGCTCTTCTGTTTTTGGTGTTTGAGCTACGTACTTCCCTCCAATGTTTGGAGAGGTTTTCGCACATGTTAGTGCGCCGTTTATTTTGACGCCTGTGTGCGCCGTTATTTCGCCTCCGGGCTTATTGTGCTCATTTACTCCGTGAACATTTCACTAAAGTCTTTTGGACTGAGCTTCTGCGTCCTGCACTTGATTCCTGCACCACACCCACCTTCAGCACCCCTTGACAGAATCACACACCACTTGAATGGAATCAGCAGGATCAACAGTCACGCCTGAGTCGCTCGAGGAGCATGTCCGCGGCCAGGATGACCAGATACGACAACTGGGGACCGCTCTACAGGACGTCATCAACACCCTGCACCGATGGGAGGCCAGAGGGGTACCCACACCTCCACCTACCCTGCCAACCCCATCGGCCGGTCCACCAGTCCCAGGTCCGGAACCCAGGGGGATTCGGCTCTCGCTCCCGAGGGCGTATGACGGAACAGCTGCCGGGTGTCAGGGTTTCCTCCTGCAGGTGGAGCTTTACCTGGCCACTGTACACCCGGTGCCCTCGGGACACGAGAGCGTTTCCGCCCTCATCTCCTGTCTCACGGGCAAGGCGTTGGAATGGGCCAACGCCGAGTGGAGGAAGCTGGACGCCACCACCATCTCCTACGCCGAGTTCTCCCGTCGCTTCAAGGCCGTGTTCGACCATCCACCTGAGGGCAAAGCGGCGGGGGAGCGTCTAGTCCACCTGAGACAGGGGAGGAGGAGCGCACAGGCGTTTGCGCTGGAGTTCCGGACTCTAGCGGCGGACGCAGGGTGGAATGAACGGGCCCTCATCGACCATTTTCGATGTAGCCTACGGGAGGACGTTCAACGTGAGTTGGCCTGCAGGGATACCAATCTCACCTTCGACCAGTTGGTCGATATGTCCGTCCGTCTGGACACCCTGCTGGCCACCCATGGACGTCCCGAGGGAGTCCGTCCATTCCGCCCTCCGGCACCTCCGAGCCGAGCCCTATGGAGCTCGGGGGTGCCGGCGCTAGAGAAAGGAGGAGGAGGAGCCCGAGGGGGCCTGTCTCCTGCACCAAGTGCGGTCGTGGAGGGCACACTGCGGCCAGGTGCTGGGGAGGGTTCTCCGGGGGAAAAGACAACAGGCCACGCACTGGGGAGCCCTCCCAGGTGAGTAGACGCCCCACTTACCCAGAGCTCTCTGTTGCGCACTTTTGTATACCTGTTTGTTTTCCACAGGTTGCACCTCATTCCCAGCATAAGGCGCTAGTAGATTCAGGCGCAGCTGGGAATTTTGTTGATCGGAAGTTTTGTTTAGATTTAGGGATCCCTCTCCTACCTGTTGACAAACCTTTTCCCGTTCATGCCTTAGATAGCCGCCCGTTGGGGTCGGGGTTGATTAGGGAGATCACAGCACCACTTAGGATGTGTGCGCAGGGGGGTCATGAAGAGACTATACAGCTGTATCTGATCGACTCTCCTGCGTACCCAGTGGTGCTGGGTCTTCCCTGGTTAAGCACCCATAACCCTGCTATTTCGTGGCAACAGAGGGCTCTCGATGGGTGGTCTGCTCAGTGCGAGGGGCGATGTCTGGGTGTTTCCGTGGGGGCGACTTCGGTGGAAAGTCCAAACCAAGTGCCCGCACTGCACATTCCGCCTGAATATGGGGATTTAGCTCTCGTGTTTAGTAAGACTAGGGCGACGCAGTTGCCTCCTCATAGACAGGGGGATTGTGCGATTGATCTCCAGGCAGGAGCAGCGCTCCCACGGAGCCACGTGTATCCTTTGTCTCAAGAGGAGAGAAAAGCTATGGAGACTTACATAGCCAAATCTTTGAGACAGGGATACATTCGGCCCTCCACTTCTCCCGCCTCCTCAAGCTTCTTTTTTGTGAAGAAAAAAGATGGAGGGTTGCGCCCGTGCATTGATTACCGTGGTCTCAATCAGATTACTGTGAAATACAGTTATCCACTCCCTCTGATTGCGACCATGACGGAGTCATTGCATGGAGCGCGGTTTTTCACAAAACTGGATCCCAGGAGCGCGTATAACTTGGTGCGCATTAGGGAGGGCGACGAATGGAAAACAGCGTTTAGTACCACGTCAGGTCATTTCGAGTATCTCGTCATGCCATATGGGTTGATGAATGCTCCATCAGTCTTCCAATCCTTCGTAGATGACATTTTCCGGGATATGCAGGGACAAGGGGTGGTCGTGTACATTGATGACATTCTGGTGTACTCGTCTACCCGAGCCGAACATATAACCCTGGTGCGTCGTGTATTGAGGAGGCTGTTGGAGCACGACCTATATGTCAAGGCAGAGAAATGTCTGTTTTTCCAGGAGTCGGTCTCCTTTTTGGGTTATCGGTTGTCCGCGTCAGGGGTGAGAATGGAGGTGGATCGTGTGTCCGCTGTGCGTAATTGGCAAACCCCAACCACTGTCAAAGAGGTGCAGCAGTTCTTGGGTTTTGCGAATTCCTACCGGAGGTTTATCCGGGGTTTTGGACAGGTGGCAGCTCCCATCACGTCCCTTCTGAAAGGGGGTCCGGTGCGCCTGCAGTGGTCAGCTGATGCGGACAGGGCCTTTAGGAAACTGAAGGACCTGTTTACGTCGGCTCCGGTGCTGGCGCATCCGGATCCCGCATTACCCTTTCAGGTTGAGGTGGACGCGTCTGAGGCTGGTATAGGGGCCGTTCTCTCTCAACGGTCCGGCACACCACCTAAACTACGCCCCTGTGCTTTTTACTCAAAAAAGCTCAGCCCGGCGGAGCGTAATTATGACGTCGGGGACAGGGAGCTGTTAGCTGTAGTTCAGGCCCTTAAGGTGTGGAGGCATTGGCTTGAGGGGGCTCAACACCCTTTCCTCATTTTGACTGACCATCGGAACCTGGAGTACATCCGGGCAGCGAGGAGACTGAACCCTCGCCAGGCTCGATGGAGTATGTTTCTCACCAGGTTCGTATTTAAAATCACGTACATCCCTGGGTCCCAGAATGGTAAGGCAGATGCGCTGTCCCGGCGGTATGACACGGAGGAGAGGTCCGTTGAGCCTACTCCCATACTACCGGAGTCTTGTCTTGTGGCACCGGTGGTGTGGGAGGTCGATGCCGAAAAATCGAGCGAGCGTTGCGTACCGACCCCAGCCCTCCAGAGTGTCCTGAGGGTCGGAAGTACGTTCCGCTCGAGATTCGGGATCGACTCATTTACTGGGCTCACACGTCACCCTCCTCTGGACATCCGGGTATTGGCCGGACAGTGCATTGTCTTAGCACTAAATACTGGTGGCCCACGTTAGCCAGGGATGTGAGGGTTTATGTCTCCTCCTGCTCGGTGTGCGCCCAGTGTAAGGCGCCCAGACACCTGCCCAGGGGTAAGTTACAACCCCTGCCCGTTCCACAACGACCATGGTCCCACCTCTCGGTGGATTTTGTGACAGACCTTCCCCTCTCTCAGGGGAATACCACCATCCTGGTCGTTGTGGACCGGTTCTCTAAGGCCTGTCGTCTTCTCCCTATGTCGGGTCTGCCTACTGCCCTACAGACCGCAGAGGCCCTATTTACCCACGTCTTCCAGCATTACGGGGTACCCGAGGATATAGTGTCTGATCGAGGCCCCCAGTTTACCTCCCGAGTTTGGAGAGCGTTCATGGAGCGTTTGGGGGTCTCGGTTAGCCTTACCTCAGGGTACCACCCGGAGAGTAACGGGCAGGTAGAACGTGTCAACCAGGATGTGGGTAGGTTTCTGAGGTCGTATTGCCAGGACCGGCCTGAGGAGTGGGCTCGATACATTCCCTGGGCCGAGATGGCCCAGAACTCTCTCCGCCACTCCTCTACCAACCTAACCCCCTTCCAATGTGTGTTAGGTTACCAGCCGGTTCTGGCACCTTGGCAGCAGAGCCAGATCGAGGCCCCTGCGGTGGATGATTGGATGAGGCGCTCGGAGGAGACGTGGAACGCTGCCCACGTCCACCTGCAGCGGGCCATCCGTTGTCACAAGGTGAGCGCCGATCTCCACCGCAGTGAGGGGCCGGTGTACGCACCCGGAGATCGAGTCTGGCTCTCTACCAGAAACATACCCCTCCGCCTGCCCTGCCGGAAGCTGGGTCGGCGGTTTGTGGGGCCTTTTAAAGTCCTGAGAAGATTGAACGAGGTGTGTTATAGGTTACATCTACCTGTTGAATATAAGAATATTAACCCCTCGTTCCATGTGTCTCTTCTCAGGCCGGTGGTAGCTGGTCCACTCCAGGAAGGTGAGATAGGAGAGACTCCTCCGCCCCCACTGGACATCGAGGGGGCTCCGGCGTACACCGTTCGGTCCATCTTGGACTCTAGGCGCCGGATGGGGGGTCTCAAGTATCTCGTGGAGTGGGAGGGGTACGGCCTGGAGGAGCGGTGCTGGGTGCCGCGGAGGGACATCCTAGACCCATCTCTCCTGTCGGAGTTCCACCCGTACCATCCCGCGCGCCCTGCTCCGCGTCCTCCTGGTCGTCCCCGAGGCCGGGGTCGGCGCACGGCTGGAGCCGCGCGTCAAGGGGGGGGGTACTATCACGGTTTCGGCCGAGGCTGCTGCTCCTCCTGGTTCGGGCAGGCTTCGGCGGTCGTCGTCCCTGGAGTACTAGCTGCCACCGATCTATGTTTCATGTTCGTTTGGTTTTGTCTTGATGTTGTACACCTGGGTCTAGTTAGTCCTCGTTAGTGTCCTATTTAAGTCTCGTTGTGTTTGTGTGTGATTGCTCTTCTGTTTTTGGTGTTTGAGCTACGTACTTCCCTCCAGTGTTTGGAGAGGTTTTCGCACATGTTAGTGCGCCGTTTATTTTGACGCCTGTGTGCGCCGTTATTTCGCCTCCGGGCTCAGTCTTTTGGACTGAGCTTCTGCGTCCTGCGCTTGATTCCTGCACCACACCCACCTTCAGCACCCCTTGACAGTTACCAGGAACTCTGTCATCATTCCTTTTGTTCCTGATATGCATTAATAGAAATTACCAATATACTGTAGATTTAGCATGTTGCTTTCCACATGCAAGTGTAAATGACACTTCTGTCATTCGACTTCGCATGTCGAAGCACATTTTCCCATTCGTATTTCTGCTTACATAACATGCCGTATTCATGAAAGATTTCTCCATCTCCCACCCTTTTACCTCTCGTCTCCCAGTAGATCCCTGACAAGTCTCCCCACCGTGGTCCCTCTGCCTGCATCTTCAACACAATAATTCACCCTCATTTTACACTCTTCCCAATACACCCGCTCCCTCAATCGCGCTCCTCACACCCTTCCACCTCGCCCCCTACCACCTCGACCCCTTCCACCTCGCCCCCTATCACCTCGCCCCCTTCCACCTCGCCCCTACCACCTCGCCCCCGACCTCCTCGCCCCCCATTCCTCGCCTTCACCTCCTCGCCCCCTTCCTCCTCGCCCCCTATCTCCTCGCCCCCTTCCTCCTCACCCCCTTCTTCCTCACCCCCTACCTCCTCACCCCCTTCCTCCTCACCCCCTTCATCCTCACCCCCTTCATCCTCACCCCCTTCCTCCTCACCCCCTCCTCCTCGCCCCTTCCTCCTCGTCCCCTTCCTCCTCGCCCCCTCCCTCCTCGCCCACTTCATTCTCAACCCCTTCTTCCTCGCCCCCTTCCTCCTCGTCCCCTTCCTCCTCGCCCCCTTCATCCTCACCCACTTCCTCCCCACCCCCCTCCGCCTCGTCCCCTTCCTCCTCGCCCCCTCCCTCCTCGCCCACTTCATTCTCACCCCCTTCTTCCTCGCCCCCTTCCTCCTCGCCCCCTTCGTCCTCGCCCCCTTCCTCCTCGTACCCTTACTCCTCACCCCCTTCATCCTCACCCACTTCCTCCCCACCCCCCTCCTCCTCGCCACCTTCTTCCTCACCCCCTACCTCCTCACCCCCTTCCTCCTCACCCCCTTCATCCTCACCCCCTTCCTCCTCACCCCCTCCTCCTCGCCCCTGCCTCCTCGTCCCCTTCCTCCTCGCCCCCTTCCTCCTCGCCCCCTCCCTCCTCGCCCACTTCATTCTCAACCCCTTCTTCCTCGCCCCCTTCCTCCTCGTCCCCTTCTCCTCGCCCCCTTCATCCTCACCCACTTCCTCCCCACCCCCCTCCTCCTCGTCCCCTTCGTCCTCGCCTCCTTCCTCCTCGTCCCCTTCCTCCTCGCCCCCTTCATCCTCACCCACTTCCTCCCCACCCCCCTCCTCCTCGCCACCTTCCTCCTCACCCCCTCCTCCTCGCCCCCTTCCTCCTCGCCCCCTTCATCCTCACCCCCTTCCTCCTCGTCCCCTGCATCCTCGGCCCCCGCCTCCTCGCCCCTTCATCCTCGTCCCCTTTCCTCCTCACCCCCTTCCTTCTGGCCCTCTTCCTCATCGCCCCATCCTCCTCGCCCCCTACCTCCTCGTCCCCTACCTCCTCATCCCCCTCCTCCTCGCCCCTTTGATGAAGGAACCAGTTCAGGCTGCATCCACACTCCAACACATCAAAGAGCCCCTCCACTTTGTGTTTGTGTGCGTGTGTGTGTGTTGTTGTTGTGTGTGTGTATTTGTATGTCTTTGCTTTTGTGTACTGTATGTGTATGCATGCAAGATTTTGGTATTTTTTTGTTTTTTAAATAACTAATTGACCGATGTCCATTCAATTATTTGAATTCCATTTCGTAATTTTTTTCTTCTTCTGTGAGATCAATGCGCACAGTTTCTCCAGAGTTAAAACAGATCCAGCCTGAACTGTGCGATGTAGTAGGGAGTTGTAGTTTCCAACAGGCCAATATTCTACATAGTTTAGAGAATTAAACTTGGTAATTAACTACAAAAAACATAATCCGTTGCTCATCTACTTGTCTGTCTGTTTTTCTTTTATGCCTGCTACAGAAGAGACAGAAGAATGCGTGATCGTGAGGTGATATAGAGAGCAGCTGTGGCTTCGTGAGGTTTCTCTACCTGAAAATACATTATCTAAGTGATTGATAGTTGGTATTCAGCATAAAAGTGTTCCTTATTTACTTTGAAGAACTACAAAATTGTGATTTTGTCAGACAGCGGAGGCAGCAGCTCTATAGAGACGAGATGATGACTTGAAATGAAATAAATCAAATAAAATGTTGTTGGTCTCATACACATACTTAGCAGATGTTATTGTGGGTGTAGCGAAATGCTTGTGTTCCTAGCTCCAACAGTGCAGAATATCTAACAATACAAAACAATACACACAAATCTAAAACGTAAGAGATAATAATAATAATAATTAAGAAATATAGAAACATTAGGACGAGCAATGTTGGAGTCCGGAGTAAATATATATGTTGAATATACTGTATGTGATGGGATGTATAGACATTACGGACAGTACTGTATGTGGATAGAATATGTAGTATGTCTGAAGAATACGTGGATAGTTGAATAGGATGGAATTGACTAGAATACAGTATATACATATGAAATGAGTAAAACAGTATGCAAACATTATTAAAGTGACAATTGTTCCATAATGAAGTTATCAAATAAAACAAATGTAATATACACCACAACTGTAATATTGTATTAAAGTAAAGTAATGTGAGTACATGATGGTTAATAAGTGATAAGCAGTAATGTTCAGTCACTACCATCATGGGACTTTTATTAATTGTTTTATTCAACCCACATAATGCATTTTTTTTTTTAAATAATCAAAACCGAAATTGAAAACAGTAATTACTTTTTAATAATCTAACCGAAACCGAACCGACCTCAAAAAGCACTATTCGCTCAGCACTACTCAGTAACTTCCTGTTCGACACAGCATTGACTCACAGTCCCTTGAGGCAGGTTTCTGATGGTGGCAGTCCAGGACAATCTGCTTTAGAGCTCCAGTTGATAGAGCTTATGATTAGGAACGGAGGCTGCATCATGACAAGGGATAGCTCCTACCATAACACTGTCACTCCACACTACAGTTACCTGGGCTCAGTGGTGGAAAAAGTACAAAATTGTCATACTTGAGTAAAAGTAAAGATACCTTAATTAAAAATGACTCAAGTAAAAGTGAAAGTCACCCAGTAAAATACTACTTGAGCAAAAGTCTAAAAGTATTTGGTTTTCAATATACAGTACTTAAGTATCAAAAGTAAATGTCATTGCTAAAATATACTTAAGTAGAAAAAGTAAAAGTATAAATTATTTCAAATTCCTTATACTAATCAAACCAGACAGATTTTCTTGTTTTTATTTAATTTACACATATCCAGGGGCACACTCCAACACTCAGACACAATTTACAAACGAAGCAAGCGTGTTTAGTGAGTCCGCCAGATCAAAGGCAGTAGGGATGACCAGGGATGTTGTCTTGAGAAGTGTGTGAATTGGACCATTTTCCTGTCCTGCTAAGCATTCAAAATGTAATGAGTACTTTTGGGTGTCACGGAAAACATATGGAGTAAAAAGTACATTATTTTCTTTAGGAATGTAGTGAAGTAAAAGTATAAGTTGTCAAAAATATAAATTGTAAAGTAAAGTACAGATACACCACTGCCTGGACTGCATCATGACAAGGGATAGCTCCTATCATAACACTGTCACTCCAAACTACCGTTACCTGGGCTGTAGTTATGTGATACCTTCCAATTGTCAACTGCAGAAAGTCATGTACAGTGCCTCTCAAAAGTGTTCAGACCCCTTAGATTTCTTCACATTTTATTGTGTTACAAAGTTAAATTAAAATGGAGTTAATTGTCCTTTTTTTTTTCAAGATCTACACAAAATACTCTGTAAGGTCAAAGTATAAGTTTTTTATTTTTTAAAAGATTAATATAAATTAAATAAAGATATAGTCGCTGCATAAGGATTCAGTCATTACATGTTAGAAACACCTTTGGCATCGATTACAACTATGAGTCTTCTTGGGTAAATCTATAGGAGATTTCCACACCTGGATTGTACAATATTGTGCCATTATTATTTTCAAAATTCTTCAAGCTCTGTCAAGATGTTGGGGATCATGGCTAGACAGAAATGTTCAAGTCTTGCCATAGATTTTCAAGCAGATTTAAGTCAAAACTGTAACTTGGCCACATTCACTGTCTTCTTGGTAAGCATCTCCAGTGTAGATTTGGCCTTGTGTTGTAGGTTATTATCCCATACTATGATGCAGCCACCACCATGCTTGAAAATAAGGAGGCAGTTACTCAGTGATTTGTTGTGTTAGATTTGCCCCAAACATAAGGCTTTGCATTTAGTCCAAAAAGTGTATTCCTTTGCTGTGTTTTTTGTTTGTTTGTTGCAGTATTACTTTAGTACCTTGTTGCATACAAGATGTATGTTTTGGAATATTTATTTTTAGTATATTTGAATTGTTCTTTTCACTCTGTCGTTTAGGTCATTTGTGGAGTCACTACAATGTTGTTGATCCATCTTCAGTTTTCTAAAATCACAGCCATTGAACACTGTAGCTGTTTTAAGATCACCAATGGCCTCATGGTAACATCCCTGAGCAGTGTCCTTTCTGTCCTGCAGCTCAGTTCAGAAGGACGACTGTATCTTTGATGTGTCTGGGTGGTTTAATACAATCCACAGCATAATCCAGGCTCTGTTGTTGCCGGCCGCGACCGGGAGACCCATGGGGCGTCCAGGGTAGGGGAGGGAATGGCCGGCAGGAATGTAGCTCAGTTGGTAGAGCATGGCATTTGCAACGCCAGGGTTGTGGGTTCGATTCCCACAGGGGGCCAATATGAAAAATAAAATGCACTAACTGTAAGTCGCTCTGGATAAGAGTGTCTGCTAAATGATGTAAATGTAATAATTATTAACTTGACCATAGTTAAAGAGATATTCGATTTCTTATTGTTACCCATCTACCAATCACTGCCCTTCTTTATGAGGCTTTCGAAAAGCTTGGTGGTCTTTCTAGTTGAATCAGTGCTTGAAATGCAATACTTGACTGAGGGACCTTACAGACTATGTACAGTTGAAGTCGGAAGTTTAGATACACTTAGGTTGAAGTCATTAAAACTCATTTAACAACCACTCCAAAAATGTATTGTTAACAAATTATAGTTTTGACAAATCGGTTAGGACATCTACTTTGTGCAGGACACAAGTAATTTTTCCAACAATTGTTTACAGACAGATTATTTCACTTATAATTCACTGTATCACAATTCCAGTGGGTCAGAAGTTTACATACATTAAGTTGACTGTGCCTTTAAACAGCTTGGAAAATTCCAGAAAATGATGTCATGGCTTTTTTAGCTTCTGATAGGCTCATTGACATCATTTGTCAATTGGAGGTGTACCTGTGATACCTTCAAAGTCAGTGCCTCTTTGCTTGACATCATGGGAAAAACAAAATAAATCAGCCAAGACCTCAAAAAACATGTGTAGACCTCCACAAGTCTGGTTCGTCCTTGGGAGCAATTTCCAAATGCCTGAAGGTACCACCTCCATCTGTACAAACAATAGTTCGCAAGTATAAACACCATGGGACCACGCAGCCGTCATACTGCTCAGGAAGGAGACACGTTCTGTCTCCTAGAGATGAACGTACTTTGGTGCGAAAAGTGCAAAAGACCTTGTGAAGATGCTGGAGGAAACAGGTACAAAGTACCTATATCCACAGTAAAACGAGTCCTATATCGACGTAACCCGAAAGGCCACTCAGCAAGGAAGAAGCCACTGCTCCAAAACCGCCATAAAAAAAAAACAGACTAGGGTTTGCAACTGCACATGGGGAGAAAGATCGTACTTTTTGGAGAAATGTCCTCTGGTCTGATGAAACAAAAATAGAACTGTTTGGTCATAATGACCATTGTTATGTTTGGAGGAAAAAGGACGTTGCTTGCAAGCCGAAGAACACCATCCCAAGTGTGAAGCATGGGGGTGGCAGAATCATGGTGTGGGGGTGCTTTGCTGCAGGAGGGACTGGTGCACTTCACAAAATAGATGGCATCATGAGGAAGGAAAATTGTGGATATATTGAAACAACATCTCAAGACATCAGTCAGGAAGTTAAAGCTTGGTCGCAAATGGGTCTTCCAAATAGACAATGACCCCAAGCATACTTCCAAAGTTGTGGCAAAATGGCTCAAGGACAACAAAGTCAAGGTATTGGAGTGGCCATCACAAAGCCCTGACCTCAATCCTATAGAAAATGTGTGGGCAGAACTGAAAAAGCGGGTGCGAGCAAGAAGGCCTACAAACCTGACTCAGTTACTGTCAGGAGGAATGGGCCAAAATTCACCCAACTTATTGTGGGAAGCTTGTGGAAGGCTACCCGAAATGTTTGACCCAAGTTAAACAATTTAAAGGCAATGCTACCAAATACTAATTGAGTGTATGTAAACTTCTGACCCACTGGGAATGTGATGAAGGAAATAAAAGCTAAAATAAATCATTCTCTCTACTATTATTCTGACATTTCACATTCTTAAAATAAAGTGGTGTTCCTATCTGACCTAAGACAGGACATTTTTACTAGGATTAAATGTCAGGAATTGTGAAAAACTGAGTTTAAATGTATTTGGCTAAGGAGTATGTAGACCTCCGACTTCAACTGTATGGGGGACAGAGGAAGTGTTAGTCATTCAAATATTTCACATAGATTGAGTCCATGTAACTATGTGATTTGTTAACTCAAAATGTACTCCTGAACTAATTTGCCTAAAAAAAAGGGGCTGAATACTTATGCAACGACAATGTTTTATTTATCTAAACAAAATAGCAGACGCTCTTATCCAGAGCGACTTACAAATGGGTGCATTCACCTTTTAGCCAGTGGGATCACCACTTTACAATGTTTTTTTTTTTGTTTATTTGTTTTTGGGTTGGGGTTTGGGTTGGGGTAAGGGGGGGGTAGAAGGATTACTTTATCCTATCCCAGGTATTCCTTAAAGATGTTATTCAGTAACATGACTTGATATTGTCACGGCCGTCTACGGAAGGAGTGGACCAAAGCGCAGCGTTTGTAGCGAACATGACTTTATTATATCGAAGTTTCTTATAAACAAACAAAACACGACTCGTGAAGTCCAAACGGTTAACTAACCGAACACGGAACAAAAACCCACAAACACAAGGTGAAGACACACAGTTTAAATATGGCTCCCAATCAGAGATAACGAGCCGACAGCTGACACTCGTTACCTCCGATTGGGAGTCACTCAATACAAACATAGACATCGACAACCTAGACACCCAACATAGAACATGAACACATAGAATACACACACCCTGGCTCAACATAATGAGTCCCAGAGCCAGGGTGTGACAGTACCCCCCCCTAAAGGCGCGGACTGCGACCGCGCCTCAAAAACCCCAAACAGGGGAGGGCTGGGCTGGCATACCTCCTCGGTGGCGGTTCTGGCTCCGGCCTTGACCACCACCCTACAATACACCCCCCAATGCACCCCTGGTCCTGTCTAGCCCCGCTGGCCGGAGCCGGACTGACGACACTTGCCCCTGGCTTGGTGCGTGGAACAGGAATGGACCGGAATGGGCTGGCGACGCGCACCACAGACTTGGTGCGGAGAGCAGGAACGAGCCGGACAGGGCTGACGACGCACCCCGTAGGCTTGGTGCGTGGAGGAGGAACGGGCCTTACCAGGCTGACGACTCGCACCCCTGGCTTTGTGCGTGGAGGAGGAACGGGCCTTACCAGGCTGACTTCTCGCACCCCTGGCTTAGTGCGAGTGGCAGGAACAGGCCGGACCGGGCTGGCGACGCGCATCGTAGGTTTGGTGCGAGTGGCAGGAACAGGCCGGGTCGGGCTGGCGACGCGCACCGTAGACTTGGTGCGGGTGGCAGGAACAGGCCGGACCGGGCTGGCGACGCGCACCGTAGGTTTGGTGCGAGTGGCAGGAACAGGCCGGGTCGGGCTGGCGACGCGCACCGTAGACTTGGTGCGGGTGGCAGGAACAGGCCGGACCGGGCTGGCGACGCGCACCGTAGGTTTGGTGCGAGTGGCAGGAACAGGCCGGGTCGGGCTGGCGACGCGCACCGTAGACTTGGTGCGGGTGGCAGGAACAGGCCGGGTCGGGCTGGCGACGCGCACCGTAGACTTGGTGCGGGTGGCAGGAACAGGCCGGACCGGGCTGGCGACGCGCACCGTAGGTTTGGTGCGAGTGGCAGGAACAGGCCGGGTCGGGCTGGCGACGCGCACCGTAGACTTGGTGCGGGTGGCAGGAACAGGCCGGGTCGGGCTGGCGACGCGCACCGTAGACTTGGTGCGGGTGGCAGGAACAGGCCGGACCGGGCTGTGGAGACGGATAGGAGGCCTGGAGTGAACAGCGGCCACCACCCGTCCTGGCTGAATGCCTACCCTCACACACTCTGTGTGAGGCATCCTCACAGGACGTACAGGGCGGTGTACCCCTGGCCTGGTGGCCTCCTGGATTCGCCCCATCTTTGCCTCCGTCAGCCCCGTCGTCCATGCCGTGTGCCCCCCCCTAAAAATTTCTTGGGGTTGCCTCTCGACCCTCCGACGCTGCTCCCACGTCCAGGTTGCCTGTTCCTGGACACGCTGCTTGGTCCTGGTATGGTGGGTTTTTCTGTCACGGCCGTCTACGGAAGGAGTGGACCAAAGCGCAGCGTTTGTAGCGAACATGACTTTATTATATCGAAGTTTCTTATAAACAAACAAAACACGACTCGTGAAGTCCAAACGGTTAACTAACCGAACACGGAACAAAAACCCACAAACACAAGGTGAAGACACACAGTTTAAATATGGCTCCCAATCAGAGATAACGAGCCGACAGCTGACACTCGTTACCTCCGATTGGGAGTCACTCAATACAAACATAGACATCGACAACCTAGACACCCAACATAGAACATGAACACATAGAATACACACACCCTGGCTCAACATAATGAGTCCCAGAGCCAGGGTGTGACAGATATCATGTGAGCCATAGTTGTCACGATCGTTTAAAGACTGGTCGAACCAAGGCGCAGCGTGATAAGCGTACATGTTTATTAAACAAATAAACACACGACAAAACAACAAACAAACGATACGTGAAGTATTAAGGTACACACAACAAACCTATACGGAACAAGATCCCACAACTAACAGGTGCCAAAAGGCTGCCTAAGTATGGACCCCAATTAGAGACAACGAGCGACAGCTGCCTCTGATTGGGAACCACCCCGGCCAACATAGAAATAGACATACCAGATACTACACCATAGAAACAACACAACACGGAATATACACACCCTGACTCAACAAATAAATGTCCCCTGAGTCAGGGCGTGACAGTACCCCCCCCCCAAAGGTGCGGACTCCGACCGCGCCACATAAACATAACAGGGTAGGGGCCGGGTGGGCATTCCGCCTCGGAGGCGGATCCGGCTCCGGGCGTGACCACGACTTTCTCTCCACCTCCCTGTTGCGCCCCTGGTTTGGTCTGGACCTCGGCGCGCTGCTTCCCCTCTCCTTCCTCCCACGAAGTACCAAGCCCTGTCTGGACCCTGGTGTGGGAGACCCCGAACCTGGAGAGGGGCTGACGTCTGGGTCTGGACTGGAACCGCTGACTGGAGCTGGACCCGACGACGGTGGACCGTACTGGGAACACACACCAATGGCTTAGTGCGGGGAGCAGGAACGGGTCGGGCCGTACTGGGAACACGCACCACTGGCTTAGTGCGGGGATCAGGAACGGGCCGGACTGGCAACACGCACCATTTTCTTGGTGCGAGGAGCGGGACTGGGTTCCCTTATAAACCCCCGCTCCTTCTGCTGCCTAACCAGCTCCTCTCGCCGTGCCTCTACACTCTCCTTCTCCCTTATAGCCTCCTGTAGCTCCTCCCTTTGACCAAATAACTCCTGCTCCCTCTGAACCAATAGCCCCCGTAACCTGGTGGCCTCCTCTCCTAACCTGCAGAATCGCCCTGTCGCTGCCTCCTGCTGCCTCGTCGTCCACACCGTGTGCCCCCCCCAAAATTTTTTTTACACATTCTAGATCTAAACATAGAAAATCGACATAGCAAACACAACACAGAAAATACACACCCTTACTCAACAAATACAAGTCCCCTGAGTCAGGGCGTGACAATAGTGTGTTGGCAGGACATGCATTTGTTGTTTATTGGCTGTGATAGACATTGTAAATAGACCTCAGTGGTTTGGAGCACTGTGAATCCTCCATTAGTCCAAGTTGTGACAAAAAGACACAGATCAGCTTCCACTCCGGAAAAGGTCAGTTCAATACAAACGATTTTGGCTTTATTATTCTCCTCTCTCTCTCTCTCTCTCTCTCTCTCTCTCTCTCTCTCTACTCTCTTTCTCTCTCTCTCTCTCTCTCTCTCTCTCTCTCTCTCTCTCTCTCTCTCTCTCTCTCTCTCTCTCTCTCTCTCTCTCTCTCTCTCTCTCTCTCTCTCTCTCTCTCTTTATCTTTCTCTCTCACTTTCTCTCTCTCTCCCCTCTCTCTCAGCACATGTACTGATCTACTGCAACTCATAGGTATGTCTAGCTAGCACAACACAGGTCGGTCTAGTACAACACAGGTCAGTCTAGTACAACACAGGTCAGTCTAGTACAACACAGGTCAGTCTAGTAAAACACAGGTCAGTCTAGTACAACACAGGTCAGTCTAGTACAACACAGGTCAGTCTAGTACAACACAGGCCAGTCTAGTACAACACAGGTCAGTGTAGTACAACACAGGCCAGTCTAGTACAACACAGGCCAGTCTAGTACAACACAGGTCAGTCTAGTACAACACAGGTCAGTCTAGTACAACACAGGTCAGTCTAGTACAACACAGGTCAGTCTAGTACAACACAGGCCAGTCTAGTACAACACAGGTCAGTGTAGTACAACACAGACCAGTCTAGTACAACACAGGCCAGTCTAGTGCAACACAGGTCAGTCTAGTACAACACAGGTCAGTATAGTACAACACAGGTCAGTCTAGTACAACACAGGTCAGTCAGTCTAGTACAACATAGGACAGTCTAGTACAACACAGGTCAGTCTAGTACAACACAGGTCAGTCTAGTACAACACAGGTCAGTCTAGTACAACACAGGCCAGTCTAGTACAACACAGGCCAGTCTAATACAACACAGGTCAGTCTAGTACAACACAGGTCAGTCTAGTACAACACAGGTCGGTGTAGTACAACACAGGTCAGTCTAGTACAACACAGGTCAGTCTAGTACAACACAGGTCAGTCTAGTACAACACATGTCAGTCTAGTACAACACAGGTCAGTGTAGTACAACACAGGTCAGTCTAGTACAACACAGTTCAGTGTAGTACAACACAGGTCAGTCTAGTACAACACAGGCCAGTCTAGTACAACATCTTGTGTGTGAGAACCAAGGGACAGTTCAACCGCACCCCTTTTTTTTGTTGCCTGCTTTTATGGCTTAAGTGAAATTTTTACATTTACATTTTAGTCATTTAGCAGAAATCAATGTACAAGGCAGTATTTCCTTTTCTCTACAAGGGACCATGTAATAATACGGTTTAATCATGTTCATAACAATGAATCTAAACTGTTAACATTAAACTGACAACTAAGTGGACTTGTGTTTGGTTAACCACTTGTCCAATACTTTTTGTTGGAATTAAGAAGGATCCTATCTTCTGTCACGATTCCACAGATGGGTCTAGACTTGTGACTCAGCTGATTAGTGTTAGTTTTAATCACATGCATTTCCTGAGCACAAGTCTCTGAGAAGCAACACTCATTTAAATCAAGACACATCACTTCAAATAATGCGGAGAAAAACACTCATTTAAACCAAGACACATCAATTCAAATAATGGTGAGATGAAGCCTAATTAAAACCAAGACACATCACACATAGGTAATCACACAACAGGTTTATTAAACCTATTAAACACACATCATGTTGAAGTCTAATTTAGCCTTTCGTTAAGACTGTCAGATGTTTGGTATAGGATGTGTCCCAAATGGTACCCTATTACCCATATAGTGTGCTACCCTGTAGGCCCTGGTCAAAATAAGTGCACTACAAAGGGAATAGGGTGCCATTTGGGAGATCTGAGACGGGAAGTCCTGTGACTAATGAACTAGGCGTTTTAAACAACATGTTGTGGTTTAATTTACCTGTTGTGTGATTATGGTGACTTAGTTAAAGATCTTAAGCACTTACTGTACACATTTTGTAACATATTGTACGAAACAATTTTCGGGGACCCATTTTGGCTCGTGAGCATTACTTTCAAAACAACTGGCTGAAATTATACAAAACCTTTATACAAAACATAACATTTTAATGCTGACTCATAACAAGCATTTATTTTCTGCCCACATGCAGACATTTTTATTTTCATTTGGGATGCAATCTATTTGTATAGTTAAGACTGTCTTACTAAAATCAACCCTGAACAGCATTGTTTGTCACAACCGAAATGTTATACTTTTATCCAGTCCAGAATTTCAGTAATACGAAAATGGAATATGTTGACGTAGCTACAATAAGGCATGCAGTAAGAACACACACACACTCCTCCTCTAAGACTTTGTATGTATACAACCCTACATGATTTATTTATTAACCTTTATTTGTCCAGGAAATCCCATTGAGACCTGGCCAAGAGGGCAGCTCAGTAAAAAGCACATTAATCATAATACACAATCTACTGTTCCATAACTCAATTGCATGTATTTTCCTTATTCCCCCTCACAATGTGGATATACCTCATTTTAAGGCTTAGAATGGACATCATTCATTTTATTCATACAGTTAAGAACTCTTGAAAATAATGTATGTGCTATAATGTTGTCCTCTGTAGCTCAATTGGTAGAGCATGGCGCTTGTAACGCCAGGGTAGTGGGTTCGATCCCCGGGACCACCCATACGTAAAAATGTATGCACACATGACTGTAAGTCGCTTTGGATAAAAGCGTCTGCTAAATGGCATATTATTATTATAACCTTTTGGCCTTGTAATTGTTGAACGTAAACGCTGATGAGGTCACTGGCCCCATGACCTCCCCTTAGTATATAAATAGTCAACACGTCTTTACAGTTGACTGATTTGAAGGACGTGTTGCCCACTGCCCAGGAATTGAAATGTGTTGACATGCATGTTCCACTGGGACAATCAGTTTGCACTGTCAAGTCTACAAACCAATGTTGTAGGGAACCCCATGAGTGCTTGCACTGCAGTTTAGTACAGCATGGGTTCAATGATCCGACTGAATCAATGCTGTTATGCTGCTTTCAACTGTAATACCAGTGTAACACTAGTGGATACACACTTATGTTATACTAGAGAAATGGTGTTTCTATAGCTAGGGCTGACAATGAGGACTTGTTAAGAGCAGAAACAACATCATCTACATAATCAAAACAGTTGCTCTGTGAGAAGGTATTAATGTTCACAGTTAGCCATTGTTATGTAAATGCCAGCTAAAAAGTACCAGTGCCCTGGCTTTGGCCCCAAGTGAGAGCAGGTCCGCCGGAGCCATGGCCCAGCGAGACACTGGTGCCGGCCCGCGTAGACGGAAACAGAAAAGTCTGAGCCTTTTGGGTAAACACTGGGGTAGATCCTGTATGGTAATGCAGCATTCTTTTTTCATACAGGATTTACCCCAGTGTTTTAACCAAAAGGCTCAGACTTTTCTGTTTCCACCCGTGTCTCATTGGGACATGGCTCACTGGGCCAAAACATTAGACTGTTTTGGTGGGATGGGGTTTTGGCCTGCCTTGATGCCTGGTAAAATGGTTAATAAACCAATAAGAAAGAGTGTTTGTAACCTCTCTGCAAATAACAGCTAGGTTTCAGTTTTTCTCTCCCCTCTCATACCACTCCCAGACAGTCCTAGCAAAATTGCTCTTTGCTAAGAAGCTATTTTTGTTTATTTTTGACCATTTTAATTGAAAACAATCACAGTAAAATACTTAATTGTTCACCAGAAATGATTTGATATTGAGATAAAAACGGCTGCATTGGACCTTTAAAACATACAACATTTTCGAAATGTCACATACTATAAAATGTTCTATTTTCGAATACTCAAAAAGCCTACTATTTAGAATTCAAGAATGGGTATTCGGACACGTCCAGCATCCTTTAAAACGCATCATAGCTTTATTTCCCCCTCTGTGATGTGGAAAGGAAGCAGGTTTTGTGTGAAGCTCCAGGCGAGTGTTTTCCCCTGCAGAGCGGGTGCCATTCAGGGGGCCTGCTTATTAAAACCAGCCGTCACTCTCCCTGGTGGGCTCCTGGAGTCCCTGATGAAGCCATCCATTATTTACCAAGCACTCCACCGGACAAATAATCAATTATTTCAATGGGAATTATTCACCTGCTGCTTTGAATGGCAAAAAGATGTGTGTGTGTGAGAGAGATAGAGAGAGAGAGAGAGAGAGAGAGAGAGAGAGAGAGAGAGAGAGAGAGAGAGAGAGAGAGAGCGAGAGAGAGAAGACTGATGGTGAATATGATGAGGGCCACTCCTGCTCCCCCCATCCGTATCTCCCTTTCCTCCTCCCTTAAAACTGATAAACAACACACACAGAGAATATGGTAATGGCTGCTAAAAGCCAAAGCCTGGGCTGAGGAACTTTATTATTCATATTTTGGGGGCGATGAATAATCAGATTATGGCTGATGAGGGAAGTGAATAATTCATAGGTCTGTGATAGGACTGATGATGGGACTGTGGGTGGGCCAAGGGGGTAGCAGCTGGGCTCGATGGGTGGCAAGGGTCACCTGTCTGGCGCCAACATGCCCCCTGATTGCTCCCATGATGACTGGCACAGGGTATTCCCTTTCTCAGTTCCCTCACCACCATTTTAAGGTTCATCGAATTGGCTGATGACCACAAGCTGGTGCAGTTGCAGAGATAGAGATGGTTGAGTGATGCTGTGGTGTCTGGTAACCCAGATTGGCTTGTTATGGTAGGGCCTTGTCAATAATTGATTAGGGGCATTCCATTGAACACAAACTCCAAGTATGTGATGATTGGCTCGGTCATCGACCTTACATTCACAGGTGGTTTTGACTTCAAAGATTTGACTGTGGTGGGACTGGATTGTGACTATTTTGTTGATTCAGTAGACTAACTTGCAAACATAATTGATTTTAATTAGTTATTTGTCATAATATAACTTTAAAGGTCCAATGCAGCTGATTCAAACAAATCTGAACAACAATGAAATACCTTACTGTGATTATTTTAAATTAAAATGCTCAAAAAGAAACAAAAATGACTATTTCTCAAGCAAGAAGTTTGCTAGGACTGTCAGAGTGTCCTGAGTGGGGAGGGGAAAACTGAAAACTAGCTGTTATTGGCAGAGAGGTTTGGAACTCTCTTTCGTATTGGTCTATTAGCCAATTTACCGCCTGGTGATGCCACCAGGCAGGCCAAAACTCCATCCCACCAAAACAAGCTGAAATATCAGGCAGTCTTTTCAAACACCTCTTACACTAAAAGGGCATTATCATACTTTTCACAATTTCACAGTATTATTCCAACCTCATAGAGTGGAAATATACACTGAACAAAAATATAAGCGCATCATCTAAAGTATTGGTCCTATGTTTCATGAGCTGAAATAGAAGATCCCCGAAATTTTCCATACGCACAAAAAGCTTATTTTTCTCAAATGTTGTACACAAATTGGTTTACATCCCTGTTAGTGAGCATTCCTACTTTGCCAAGATAATCCATGCACCTGACAGGTGTGGCATATCAAGAAGTTGATTAAACAGCATGATCATTACACAGGAGCACCTAGTGCTGGGGACAATAAAAGGCCACTCTAAAATGTGCAGTTTTGTCACAAAACACAATGCCACAGATTTTGAGGGAGCGTGCAATTGGCATGCTGACTGCAGGAATGTCCACCAGAGCTGTTGCCAGAGAATTTAATGTTCATTTCTCTACCATAAGCCGCCACCAAAATAGGTTTATAGAATTTGGCAGTACGTCCAACCGGCCTCACAACTACAGACCACGTGTATGGCGTTGTGTGGGCGAGCAGTTTGCTGATGTCAACGTTGTGAACAGAGTGCCCCATGGTGGCGGTGGGGTTATGGTATGGGCAGGCATATGCTACGGACAACAAACACAATTGCATTTTATCGGTGGCAATTTGAATGCACAGAGATACGGACGAGATGCTGAGGCCCATTGTAATGCCATTCATCCCATGCCATCACCTATTGTTTCCGCATGATAATGCACGGCCCCATGTCACAAGGATCTCTACACAATTCCTGGAAGCTGAAAAAGTCCTATTTCTTCCATGGCCTGCATACTCACCAGACATGTCACCCATTGAGCCTGTTTGGGATGCTCTGGATTGACGTGTATGACGTGTCTTCCAGTTCCTGCCAATATCCAGCAACTTCCCACAGCCATTGAAGAGGAGTGGGACAACATTCCACAGGCCACAATCAACAGCCTGATCAACTCAATGCGAACGAGATGTGTCACGCTGCATGAGGCAAATGGTGGTCACACTCACACCAGATACTGACTGGTTTTCTGATCCACGCCCCTACTTTTTTTTTTAAAGGTATCTGTGACCAACAGATGCATATCTGTATTCCCAGTCATGTGAAATCCATAGATTAGGGAGGGCCTAATGAATTTATTTCCATAGGCTGATTTCCTTATATGAACTGTAACTTAGTAAAATCACGTTGGTGACTGCACTGGGCCTTTAAATGATGGATTTTGGATGTGTGTGAAATAAAAAATGAGTTTGAATGTGTTTTAGAGGGACAGTAAAAACATAGAAGTTACGTTTTTTGGAAGATTTTATAAACAATATAGCAATTTTATGTCTATTAGTTGTTGCTATGAGTGTCCATTCATAAACATTTCCCATCAAGCAGCTATAGAGACATACTGTATGTAGACAATGGTCATGGCTAATTATTTGGTTGTGTCAAAAACACTGGAGCTGACTACAGACATTGCTTGAGAATGTATTGAATTGTTTGGTTGTACTTTCAGACATTTATCAAAGGAGCATAGGTTGTACTATTTGAGAACCTGTCAGGGGCGACGTGTATGCAGTGCGTGAAGTCAAGTGCAGGACACAGAGATACTAGCAGACGTACTTTACTAATAGTAAAGAACATACAAAACAAAACCTCCTAACAGGGAGGAAAACAAATACACGTATACGACAAAAACAGCAATGCCGAATACAGCCTAGACACAAAACAATAAGACACAATACCAAACGAGAGACATGGGTAAATATAGGGACTACAATCAAACATAATAGACAACAGGTGTAACTACTCAAGACAGAACAAGACAAACACCGAAACATCGATCGGCAGTAGCTAGTACTCCGGGGACGACGAACGCCGAAGCCTGCCCGAGCAAGAAGGAGGAGCAGCCTCGGCAGAATCCGTGACAGTACCCCCCCCTTGACGCGCGGCACCAGCCGTGCACCGACCCCGGCCTCGGGTACGGCCAGGAGGATGCGGAGCAGGGCGAGTCGGATGACTCCGGTGGAACTCCGTCAACAGGGAGGGATCTAGGATGTCCCTCCTAGGGACCCAGCACCGTTCCTCCGGACCGTACCCCTCCCACTCCACGAGATACTGCAGACCCCCCATCCGACGTCTCGAATCCACGATGGAACGGACTGAGTACGCCGGAGCCCTTTCGATGTCTAGTGGGGGCGGAGGAGCCTCTCGTATCTCATTCTCCTGGAGTGGACCAGCTACCACCGGCCTGAGGAGAGACACATGGAACGAGGGGTTAATGCTGTAATTTATGGGCAGTTGTAACCTATAACATACCTCGTTCAATCTCCTCAGGACTTTAAATGGCACCACAATCCGCCGACCCAGCTTCCGGCAGGGCAGGCGAAGGGGCAGGTTTCGAGTCGAGAGCCAGACCCGATCTCCAGGTGCATAAACTGGACCCTCACTGCAGTGGCGATCGGCGCTCGCCTTATGCCTACTGATAGCCCGCTGCAGATGGACATGCGCAGTGTTCCATGTCTCCTCCAAGCGCCGAAACCACTCATCCACTGCAGGAGCCTCGATCTGGCTCTGATGCCAGGGTGCCAGGACCGGCTGATACCCCAACACACACTGAAAAGGAATAAGATTAGTGGAGGAGTGGCGAAGTGAGTTTTGGGCTATCTCTGCCCAGGGGATATACCCTGACCACTCCTCCTGCCGGTCCTGGCAATAGGACCTCAGAAACCTACCCACATCCTGGTTTACTCTCTCCACCTGCCCATTACTCTCAGGGTGAATACACTAATCGAGACCCCCAAACGTTCCATAAACGCCCTCCAGACTCTAGAGGTGAACTGGCGACCCCAATCAGACACTATATCCTCAGGCACCCCGTAGTGCCGGAAGACGTGGGTAAACAAGGCGTCGGCCGTCTGTAGGGCTGTAGGGAGACCTGGCATTGGAATGAGACGGCAGGCCTTAGAAAACCGATGCACAACGACCAAGATCGTGGTATTCCCCTGGGAGGTGGGAAGGTCCGTGACAAAATCCACCGATAGGTGAGACCACGGCCGTTGTGGAACGGGTAGAGGTTGTAACTTCCCTCTGGGCAGGTGTCTAGGCGCCTTACACTGAGCGCACACCGAACAGGAAGAAACGTAAACCCTCACGTCCTTAGCCAAGGTGGGCCACCAGTACTTCCCGCTAAGGCAGTGCACCGTTCGACCAATACCCGCATGACCAGAGGAGGGTGACGTGTGAGCCCAATATATCAGTCGATCACGGACCTCGAGCGGCACGTACTTCCGCCCCTCTGGACACTCAGGAGGAGTAGGGTCTGTACGTAACGCCCACTCGATCTCCGCATTGACCTCCAACACCACCGGTGCCACTAGACAAGACTCCGGAAGTATGGGAGTGGGCTCAATGGACCTCTCCTCTGTGTCATATCGCCGGGACAGGGCGTCTGCCTTCACGTTCTGTGACCCTGGTATATACGTGAGCTTAAATACAAACCGGGCAAGAAACATGGCCCACCTAGCCTGACGAGGGTTCAGTCTCCTCGCTGCCCGGATGTACTCCAGGTTACGATGGTCAGTCAGAATGAGGAAAGGGTGTTTAGCCCCCTCAAGCCAATGCCTCCACACCTTCAGGGCTTGAACCACCGCTAGCAGCTCCCTGTCCCCCACGTCATAATTGCGTTCCGCCGGACTGAGCTTCTTAGAATAAAAAGCACAGGGACGGAGTTTTGGAGGCGTGCCCGAGCGTTGAGACAGTACAGCACCAATCCCTGCCTCAGACGCATCCACCTCAACTTGGAACGCCAAATAGGGGCCGGATGTGCCAGCACCGGAACCGAGGTGAACAGGTCCTTCAGATGTCTAAACGCCCTGTCCGCCTCAGCCGACCACTGCAAACGCACCGGGCCCCCCTTTAGCAGGGAGGTGATGGGAGCTGCTACCTGTCCAAAACCCCGGATAAAAGTCTGGTAGTAATTGGCAAAACCCCAAAACCGCTGCACCTCCTTAACCGTGGTGGGAGTCTGCCAATTATGCACGGCTGAAACGCGGTCAATCTCCATCTCCACCCCTGACGCGGAAAACCGATGTCCCAGGAAGGAGATGGACTCCTGGAAAAACAGGCATTTCTCCGCCTTCACATACAAGTCATGCTCCAACAGTCTACCCAACACCCGACGCACCAGGGACACATGCTCGGCTCGTGTAGCGGAGTATATTAGAATGTCATCAATTTACACCACTACACCCTGTCCATGCAAATCCCGGAAAATCTCGTCCACAAATGATTGGAAGACTGAAGGAGCTTTCATTAAACCGTATGGAATGACGAGATACTCATAGTGACCCGAGGTGGTACTAAATGCTGTTTTCCATTCATCTCCCTCCCTAATGCGCACCAGGTTGTAAGCGCTCCTGAGATCCAATTTTGTAAAGAATCGCGCCCCGTGTAATGACTCCGTCATACTCGCAATCAGAGGGAGAGGATAGCTGTATTTAATGGTAATCTGATTGAGACCACGGTAATCAATACACGGGCGCAAACCCCCATCCTTCTTCTTCACAAAAAAGAAACTCGAGGACGCAGGAGAAGTGGATGGCCGGATGTATCCCTGTCCCAGAGATTCGGTGACGTATGTCTCCATAGCTGCCGTCTCCTCCTGAGACAGAGGATACACATGACTACGAGGAAGTGCAGCGCCTGCCTGGAGGTCTATCGCACAATCCCCCTGTCTATGAGGTGGTAATTGAGTCACCCTCTTCTTACTGAAGACGAGTGCCAAATCTGTATACTCAGGAGGAATGTGCATTGCAGGCATTTGGTTCGGACTTTCCACCGTCGTTGCCCCTACGGAAACACCTATACACCGCCCGACACACTGATCAGACCATTCCCTGAGAGCCCTCTGTTGCCATGAAATGTTGGGGTCATGAGATATTAACCAGGGAAGCCCCAACACCACGGGAAACGCAGGAGAGTCAATCAAATACAACTGTATAATCTCCTCATGACCCCCCTGCGTCTTCATCTTAAGTGGCGCTGTGACCTCCCTAATCAATCCCGACCCCAAAGGGCGGCTGTCTAGGGCATGGATGGGGAAGGGCACATCAACTGGTATAAGGGGAATCCCTAACTTATACGAGAAACAGCGATCGATAAAATTCCCAGCTGCGCCTGAATCGACTAGCGCCTTATGCTGGGAGTGAGAAGAAACCTCGGGAAACACAACTTTAATACACATGTGTACTACAGAGAGCTCTGGGTGAGTTGGGTGCTTACTCACCTGGAATGACTCATCAGTGCGTGGCCTGCTGCCTCGATCCCTAGGAGACCCTCCCCAGCACCGAACCGCAGTGTGTCCTCTGCGGCCACAGTTGGTGCAGGGGACGGCCTCTCTCCTGGTCTCTCTCCTCTTCTCTCTAGCACCAGCACCCCCGAGCTCCATAGGGCTCGGCTCGGAGGTGCTGGGGGATGGAATGGACGGCCCCAACTCCGGACGTCCGTGGGTAGCCAACAGGGTATCCAGACGAATCGACATGTCCACCAGCTGATCGAAACTTAGGTTGGTGTCCCTGCAGGCCAACTCTCGGCGAACGTCCTCCCTTAGGCTGCACCTGTAGTGGTCGATGAGGGCCCTCTCATTCCATCCCGCATTGGCAGCCAGAGTCCGGAAATCCAGTGCGAATTCCTGCGCGCTCCTCTTCCCCTGTCTGAGGTGGAACAGACGCTCACCCGCCGCTTTCCCCTCTGGGGGATGATCGAAAACCGCCCTGAAGCGGCGGGAGAACTCTGCATAGCTGAATGTAGCGGCGTCTATTCCCCTCCACTCTGCGTTGGCCCACTCCAGTGCCTTGCCGGACAGACAGGAGATGAGGGCGGAAACGCTCTCGTATCCCGAGGGCGCCGGGTGGATGGTTGCCAGGTAGAGTTCTACTTGGAGCAGGAAACCCTGACACCCGGCCACGGTACCATCATAAGCCCTCGGGAGCGATAGCCGAATCCCACTGGACTCCGGAGATGGAACGATGGGTATGGCTGATGGTGGTGGTGTCGTTGGAGGAGGTGTGGGCAAACCTCCTCTCTCCCATCGCCTCAAGGTGTCCATCACCCCTTGCATGGCGGTGCCCAGGTCCTGGATCATGGCTGCTTGGTGGATTACGTGCTCCTCCAGTGATCCCGTTGGCACCGCCGATCCTGCTGACTCCATGATGGTGTGTTATTCTGTCAGGGGCGACGTGTATGCGGTGCGTGAAGTCAAGCGCAGGACACAGAGATACTAGCAGACTTACTTTACTAATAGTAAAGAACATACAAAACAAAACCTCCTAACAGAGAGGAAAACAAATACACGTATACGACAAAAACAGCTATGCCGAATACAGCCTAGACACAAAACAATAACACACAATACCAAATGAGAGACATGGGTAAATATAGGGACTACAATCAAACATAATAGACAACAGGTGTAACTTTTCAAGACAGAACAAGACAAACACCGAAACATCGATCGGCAGTAGCTTGTACTCCGGGGACGACGAACGACGAAGCCTGCCCGAGCAAGGAGGAGGAGCAGCCTCGGCAGAATCCGTGACAGAACCTTGAGTTTTCAATGAACTAAAAAGCAAGATACATTTTTTTTCTTCATGTT
Source organism: Coregonus lavaretus (assembly GCF_964263955.1). NCBI lineage: Eukaryota > Metazoa > Chordata > Actinopteri > Salmoniformes > Salmonidae > Coregonus > Coregonus lavaretus. The sequence goes on along the minus strand of NC_140019.1, from coordinate 30,758,970 downwards.
TTAAGATGAAAGCATGCACTTGAGACAACGCAGTTTGTGCTTTAGGTAAAATTGAAATAGAAAACATTGGCAACCTCACACAGAGGTTTTTTAACCTTTGACTTTATAGGACAATATAAGAATACATCTGTAAAATGGTATTAGTCATGTATCTCAAGTCAAGTAGCATTTCACTGCTGTATTCCTGAGAACATTTGTGGTGCGCATTTGCGTTTTAGTGTTTGTATTTATTCTCATATGCAATTTAAATCAACTTACCCAAAATCCAATATCCATGGTATATACTGACCATTCAGGTATATATTAGAATCACCATTCATCAATCTAGCCATCCTTTCTTGGATCTATTCACCAACCCACCCAACCATCCAGTTTGGGTTTTCAGCCTCTGTGCAGCAATGACAACAGCATTGGATAGGTATTGCGTCTGCCCTAATCCCAGCATTAGTCTTAGTATGAACATTTCCTTCTCTTTTGTACTGTACTGTTTTGCCATGTTATCAAAGCAAGAAAGAAACGGCCTCTTCCAGCTGAACGGGCAGTTATACATGTAGGACAGCCCGTGTTTAGGAATCTGCTGCGGTTGACTGCTTCAGTGGGGATTTGAATCTGAGGGGGTTATCTTATCTTGTTTGGTTAGCCCTGTGAGCAAACATCCAGTGTAAATATGATGGAATGATTGTAAGGATCAAATGAACACACTCCATCACTGAAATCCCATGCACATATGCCCCTGGTGGGAGAACCAATGTGCAAAATGTGAACAAATATAATCAGTGCTTGGTAGCACGTCTCTTAATACGTTCAATACAATAAATGTTCTGGAAATGCTTTATAAAAGCTTGCCTCTTGGCCACTGGCACTGGCACACAAGGCTGTCTGTGAACATTTTCAAGGATGTCTAGCCATCTGTGTCTCATATTAGAGAGACAGTCATTATCTAAAGGTATTCATAAAAATGCCTTGCAAACCCTTGCATTATTGTTCTCTGTGAATTCCTCCTAAGTAGAGTTAAATATATTTCCAATACTGTGGTTATGAGGGATAAGAAAAGTTCCTCACATAATGACAGTGTAGATAGAAATGTAGCAGTGTTGTATTCACAATAACATAGTACAGTGGGTGGAGCAAATGGGCTCATCACTACTACATCAATGATACCCGGCCATAACTCATATAGAACATGCAATCTAATTCTAAAATTGTATTATGTGATGAATGTTAAAAGTAATTTGATAGTAAGATACCATCCTTTGTACTCGCTGTTTTATTACAGTTTTTTCCAACTGCTTACACACAAAATCTTTTCATGTCACACGATTTTTGAAACCTCTCACTCAAAGTGCAAAACTACACACAAAATCTCCAAAACCATAAGCTATTTCTCAGCCTTTGACTCAGTTGTCAATTGCATAAAACACTTTTTTCAAAACACTACACACAATTCTCTACCTAAAACACAAAAATCTAACAGGAAGTGACTTGCTTTCCTTTTCCAAACACAACCAACAAAATGCTACACTTATTCACCAGGTCAAACACACTCTCCTCACATGTTCAAACACTAATTGCTTAACTGATCACTAACCAATCACTGCTTTACTGTAGTATAGGACTGTTTTGAACAATGGATGCCAACAATGGACAGAGAGCAAGAGGAGTAGGAGGGAGAGGCAGGGGACAACCACGAGGACAAATTCAAAGACGAATAGTTGGAAGAGGAGGAGTAGGAGGTAGAGGAAGAGGAAGAGGAAGAGGAAGAAGAGGACGAGGGCAAAGAAGAGAAGGAAGGAGAGCCATCTCTGATGAGATTAGGGCAACACTTGTTGATCATGTGATCAACCACGGTTTGACCATGAGAGAGGCTGGACTGAGAGTCCAGCCCAACTTGAGTCGATTTACAGTGGCGTCCAAAATTCGAACCTTCAGAAATGAGAACAGGTATGCAACTATCTAATTACTATTTTAGCATTACAGTAATGTACTGTAAAATACGTATGACTGCATAGTATTGCATAAACATTTGTAACTCTAAGCCATCCATTTACTGCACTGCATTGAATGAATGAGGTTGGTTATCATGCTGTACTACATTTTTGTGTACATTGTTTACAGTTCCTATGCTGAACACATACTGTGTTTGAATTCTGTACAGAGTGGAAAGGCAAAGACATCATGGAGGACGAGGACGCTTGTTTACAGATGTACAAGAGACTGCAATTATAAATATGGTTTTGGTCAACAATGCAATTAGGATTTGAGAGATAAGAGAGCATATCTTGAATAATGACACCATATTTAACAACATCAATGCTGTAAGCTTGTCGATAATACAACGCATCCTCCAATGGCACCAAGTGACGATGAAACAACTTTACAAGGTGCCATTTGAGAGAAACTCTGACAGAGTCAAGAATCTGCGACATGACTTTGTAGAGGTATGTCTGCAACACTACTTCCAGTACTTCAGACATACCATATTTACTCATCTGTATATCCTTTTGTCTGTTACAGAGAGTATTGGAGATGGATGCCCATGTACATTTATTTATGTGGATGAGGTTGGCTTCAACCTCACCAAAACCAGGCGCCGCGGAATAAATGTAATAGGACAGAGGGCAATTACCAATGTCCCTGGACAGCGTGGGGGTAATATAACTATGTGTGCTGCCATCACTCAAAACGGGGTCCTCCATCACAATGCCACACTGGGTCCGTACAACACCGGCCATATCCTCATTTTTCTGGATGCAATTTACACAATGCTTGTCCCTGATCCAGATCAGGAGCCTGCTAGATTTGTGGTTATATGGGACAATGTTAGTTTTCACCGGGCTGTTCTGGTCCAAAACTGGTTTGCCACCCATCCACAATTTGTAGTTTTGTACCTACCCCCATATTCACCTTTTCTAAATCCCATAGAGAAATTCTTCTCAGCCTGGCGCTGGAAAGTGTATGATTGCCAACCCTATGCCCGCATGCCGCTTCTCCAGGCAATGGAGGACGCATGTGGGGACATAGAGGTTGCCTCTGTCCAAGGTTGGATACGACATGCTAGGAGATACTTCCCTCGATGTTTGGCAAGAGAAAACGTATCTTGTGATGTGGACGAAGTATTGTGGCCAGACCCAGCCCGGAGAAGAGATGAAGCGTAGCTTAGCACTGGTGACTGCCCCCCCTCCTACCATTTCCTGGACTGCACCCCCGGGACCCCCCACACACAATTGTGTTCTTTACTGTATTCTAAAGAATATACTTTTGGTTTACATATGTTTATGGTTTTGTTGTATGCTACTGTATACAACAGTAATGTTTGGCCTAATAAATATTTTCTGTTTCTACATTGCATTGGTGTTTACAGTGTACTTGTTACCCCTCTCAGCAGATTACTTTCACTGTAGAACATTGTATTGAAATGTATATATAAGCCTATGAAAGACCAAAGAGCTTTAGATTTAGAACAACAGTGTTTACATGGTATATCCAAAAATGTACTATTATGAAAGAAGTGTTTGCCATTTCAAGCAAATGCTTCATTCTGACATGTGTTTATGGCATTTTGAATGCAGTGTTACATTTTGAAGGAGATGTGAGGCATTTTGCATTTTGTGTGTGCAGTTTTGGGAATTGTGTGTAGAGTTTTGAAAAAAGGAGACATCGTTTTGAAAACGTGTGTAAGCAGTTGGAAAAAACTGTAAACAGTATTGTACTCATCTACAGTATATGCATACATGGAATAGCAATCACAATATGTTCTCAATGACCCAATACCTGATAATGTGTTCTCTTAGTTTAACCCAGGCAGTCCAATAATATTTCTTGAAGATGAAGTGATTCTTAAGGCAGCTCTAAGAAATCGTGATGCCAGAGGTCATACAGTATGTTAACGTAGGTGCACATGCAATACTTGACTTAAGCATCAGTAGGTAATTCATACAGCACAGTATGTTCTCTCTATGTGTAGTTGGAAGTCACAGTGGGGGAATAAGTCTAACTAATACAATTGTATTAGGAGGGATTAAGCATTAATGCGACATTGCCATCAAATCCATGCATGGAGAGCATATGGTATAAACCTGGAAGAAATTGTAATGCATATGATAATATTGTGTTTGCTATCTATTACATGGCTGAAGATATGAAACCTATATAATGGTATTATGTTACATACACACAATCCTACACTATGCTAAAATACAATGCAACACTAATCACAATTAGACATGACATGATGACTGCAGACATTATACAGTATGTCCCACTTGCCTCAGGTTATCCCTTGGTAGCTTAGACCACTGCAAGCCCAATCATGGTTGTAAATCAGTGGCCCAGGGACATATTTTCATTTGTCAGGTTTGGTTATTCTGAAATACTGTGGTGAAAAAAGCCATCGGACACCGTTCAGTTGGCATACCCACCTGTACTTAGTAAATCTTCTCCACTATGAGAAAGATTATGAATTTCAACAACTACCATCATGAGTGTCTCCTCAAGATTTGATTGACATGATGGCGCAATTTAGAGAAACTACATGCCTCTTTATGATGTGGGATAAACTCAGGTACAGATCTAGGATCAGCTTCCCCTGCCCCAATGCTAACCTTAACCATTAGTGGGTAAAATGCAAAACTGACCCAAGATCAGCGTCTATAGGGACAACTTTACCCTATTCCTAAACTAGGTCAGCCAACCGTACTGCCCAAGGAGACGGCCATCTTCAAACACTAATCAACGTTTGAGAAAGGTTTGCTCAATTTTGATTCCCGGGGGGGGAGCCACGCGTTGACTCCCCCCCTCCCCTCCCCTCCCTCCCCCTCACTCAGACCAGTGGTAGACAAATACCCTGTGGCAATGTTTACTGGAAACCCCAGTGAAGTTTTCCTCATCAAAGCATGTTCATGTCTGGCACGGAGACACGATCCGCATGCTAACTCTCTTCTGGTCAGATTTCTTGACTCGGATTTGTATTCATTGGGAGTGATGCGTCCTTTGTAACTGTCTAATATGTTATCAATGTGATACAGTATATCTATTCAGCAATAACCTCCATTGAAATATTCCAAAGCATACCCACCTGACTCCATTTGTAATCTTGTCTGACGACATAGACATCTTGCAATAAATTGTGATTTGTGGTAGATTAGTATATTTTATGTGTGTGATATCCGTCTCATCACTTCATCAAAGCAGGGCCCCTTTGATGAACATTCAAACAAGCCTTGTGATCATAGTGAGAGCGTGTTATATTTTCATAACTTTAATACATTGGACTTCCTTTAGGGGAAAATAAATTATAATCATGTATTTTTTTTTCTCTCTTTCTTTTTAAAAGTAAATCACTGATTAGTCGTTGTGAGATCCCTGAGGACATCATAATCAAATGACGCTTTGGTCCCATGCCACTACCTGACAGCTATTTCAGGGTTGTCTGATAATTGGCATCGAGGGGCCTGGGGTTCAGGGGCCATGGGGTTGACGTGTGGCTGGTAAGCTTCCTTACACACACTCACACTCACACACACACCAACCCTTCCCATCTGCCACCCCCACCCTTCCCCGTGGAGCTGCAGAAACACATCTGATTGGGGCTGTTATGTTGTCACACGTCATCTTGCCTGACGGGAAAATAAAATATGTTCCAACAATTATTTGCCATTTAAATCGTTCTCCGCTCACCATTCCTGAGGTTGTCTCATTATTGAAATTAAATAGCCTTTAATTTAGCTGGTTAGGTCTAAAAAGGTCACCAGGTTGTCCCATTTCCACACTGAATGTAATGCCTCTGCGATGAACAATTTGGAATTGGCTAAAATGCTTACAGGTGCTGAGCTTATTATTAACTGACAATCATGGGGGGCCTGACACCACACAGCCAGGGGGCTTGACACCACACAACCAGAGGGCCTGACACCACACAACCATGGGGCCTGACACCACACAGCCAGGGGGCCTGACATCACACAGCCAGGGGGCCTGACACCACACAACCAGAGGGCCTGACACCACACAACCAGGGGGCCTGACATCACACAGCCAGGGGGCCTGACATCACACAACCAGGGGGCCTGACACCATATAACCAGGGGTCCTGACATCACACAGCCAGGGGGCCTGACATCACACAGCCAGGGGGCCTGACATCACACAGCCCGGGGGCCTGACATCACACAGCCAGGGGGCCTGACATCACACAGCCAGGGGTCCTGACACCACATAACCAGCGCCATTTTCAATAAGCACCAAACAGAAGAACATTGACTAAATAAAAAAGGACAACCTGGACTTGTCCTATATGAAACATCCTATATTTAGTTATCCGTTACGTGCCCTTATGAACACAACAAAGACAAATGCAGACATATAGGAACATAGTCACACTCAATAATTGACTTATGAAATTACTTTTTTCCATAGCCTATTAATCTCTAGAGCACGTCAATAGGATTTTCTCATTGCCAGACAACCATACAGTGAGGGAAAAAAGTATTTGATCCCCTGCTGATTTTGTAAATTTGCCCACTGACAAAGAAATGATCAGTCTATAATTTTAATGGTAGGTTTATTTGAACAGTGAGAGACAGAATAACAACAAAAAAATCCAGAAAAACGCATGTCAAAAATGTTATAAATTGATGTGCATTTTAATGAGGGAAATAAGTATCAGACAGATTTCTGGCTCCCAGGTGTCTTTTATACAGGTAACAAGTTGAGATTAGGAGCACACTCTTAAAGGGAGTGCTCCTAATCTCAGCTTGTTATCTGTATAAAAGACACCTGTCCACAGAAGCAATCAATCAATCAGATTCCAAACTCTCCACCATGGCCAAGACCAAAGAGGTCTCCAAGGATGTAAGGGACAAGATTGTAGACCTACACAAGGCTGGAATGGGCTACAAGACCATCGCTAAGCAGCTTGGTGAGAAGGTGACAACAGTTGGTGTGATTATTCGCAAATAGAAGAAACACAAAATAACTGTCAATCTCCCTCGGCCTGGGGCTCCGTACAAGATCTCACCTCGTGGAGTTGCAATGATCATGAGAACGGTGAGGAATCAGCCCAGAACTACACGGAGGATCTTGTCAATGATCTCAAGGCAGCTGGGACCATAGTCCCCAAGAAAACAATTGGTAACACACTACGCCGTGAAGGACTGAAATCCTGCAGCGCCCGCAAGGTCCCCCTGCTCAAGAAAGCACATATACAGGCCTGTCTGAAGTTTGCCAATGAACATCTGAATGATTCATAGGAGAACTGGGTGAAAGTGTTGTGGTCAGATGAGACCAAAATGGAGCTCTTTGGCATCAACTCAACTCGCCGTGTTTGGAGGAGGAGGAATGCTGCCTATGACCCCAAGAACACCATCCCCACCGTCAAACATGGAGGTGGAAACATTATGCTTTGGGGGTGTTTTTCTGCTAAGGGGACAGGCAACAAAGGAGTGGCTCAAGGCGAAGCACATTAAGGTCCTGGAGTGGCCTAGCTAGTCTCCAGACCTTAATCCCATAGAAAATCTGTGGAGGGAGCTGAAGGTTTGAGTTGCCAAACGTCAGCCTCGAAATCTTAATGACTTGGAGAAGATCTGCAAAGACGAGTGGGACAAAATCCCTCCTGAGATGTGTGCAAACCTGGTGGCCAACTACAAGAAACGTCTGACATTTGTGATTGCCAACAAGGGTTTTGCCACCAAGTACTAAGTCATGTTTTGCAGAGGGGTCAAATACTTATTTCCCTCATTAAAATGCAAATCAATTTATAACATTTTTGACATGTGTTTTTCTGGATTTTTTTGTTGTTATTCTGTCTCTCACTGTTCAAATAAACCTACCATTAAAATTATAGACTGATCATTTCTTTGTCAGTGGGCAAACGTACAATATTTACAATATTTATGTCGATCTAATAAATCAAATACTCACAGCCATATCATGTTCAATATGTTTTATAGATGGAGACAGTGCTGTGGTGTGTGGGCTATAGGGGTTAATAGACAGAGCCCCTGGTTTTAATAAGTAGGTCATCGAGAGGTTCAAATCAAATCATCAAATCAAATTGTATTTGCCACATGCGCCGAAAACAACACATGTAGACCTTACAGTGAAATGCTTCATTACAAGCCCTTAATCAACAATGCAGTTTGAAGAAAAAAAGTGTTAAGTAAAAAATAGATAAGTTAAAAATAACAAATAATTAAAGAGCAGCAGTAAATTAAAATAACAGTAGGGAGGCTATATACAGGGGGTACCGGTACAGAGTCAATGTGCGGGGGCACCGGTTAGTCGAGGTATTTGAGGTAATATGTACATGTGGGTAGAGTTAAAGTGACTATGCATAGATAATAAACAGAGTAGCAGCAGCGTAAAAGAGGGGGTGGGGTGGGGTGGGGGGGACAATGCAAATAGTCCGGGTAGCCATGATTAGCTGTTCAGGAGTCTTATGGCTTGGGGGTGGAAGCTGTTAAGAAGCCTATTGGACCAAGACTTGGCACTCTGGTACCGCTTGCCGTGCGGTAGCAGAGAGAACAGTCTATGACTAGGTTTTTGACAATGTTTAGGGCCTTCCTCTGACACCTCCTTGTATAGAGGTCCTGGATGGCAGGAAGCTTGGCCCCAGTGATGTACTGGGCCATACGCATTACCCTCTGTAGTGCCTTGCGGTCGGTGGCCGAGCAGTTGCCATACCAGGCGGCAATGCAACGAGTCAGGATGCTCTCGATGGTGCAGCTGCATAACTTTTTGAGGATCTGAGGACCCATGCCAAATATTTTCAGTCTCGTGAGGGGGAATAGGCTTTGTCGTGTGAGAGGTTGAAAATGTCAGTGAAGACACTTGCAAGTTGGTAAGCGCATGCTCAGAGTACACGTCCTGGTAATCAGTCTGGCCCTGCTGCCTTGTGAATGTTCGCATCGGCTACAGAGAGCGTGATCACACAGACATCCGGAACAGCTGATGCTCTCATGCATGCTTCAGTGTTGCTTGCCTCGAAGCGAGCATAGGAGTGATTTTGCTCATCTGGTAGGCTCATGTCACTGGGCAGCTCGTGGCTGTGATTCCCGTTGTAGTTTGTAATAGTTTGCAAGCCCTGCCACATCCGACGAGCGTCGGAGCCGGTGTAGTACGATTCAATCTTAGTTCTGTATTGACTCTTTGCCTGTTTAAAGGTTCGTCGGAGGACAGAGCAGGATTTCTTATAAGCGTCCAGGTTAGAGTCCCGCTCCTTGAAAGTGGCAGCTCTACCCTTTAGCTCAGTGCGGATGTTCCTGTAATCCATGGCTTCTGGTTGGGGTATGTACGTAGGTACATATGTACAGGTACATATTACCTCAATTACCTTGACTAACCGGTGCTCCCGCACATTGACTCTGTACCGGTACACCCTGTATATAACCTCCCTACTCTTATTTTATTTTACTGCTGCTCTTTAATTATTATCTTTTTTTATTTTTTTCTTAAACTGCTTTCTTGGTTATGGGCTTGTAAGTAAGCATTTTACTGTAATGTCTACACCTGTTGTATTCGACGCATGTGGCAAATAACATTTGATTTGATTTTGATTTCATTTGATACGTATGGTCACTGTGGGGACAACGTCATCGATGCACTTGTTGATGAAGCCAGTGACTGATGTGGTGTACTTCTCAATGCCATCGGAAGAATCCCGGAACATATTCCAGTCTGTGCTAGCAAAACAGTCCTGTAGCGTAGCATCTGCGTCATCTGACCACTTCCTTATTAACCAAGTCACAGGTGCTTCCTGCTTTAGTTTTTGCTTATAAGCAGGAATCAGGAGGATAGAATTATGGTCAGATTTGCCAAATGGAGGGCGAGGGAGAGCTTTGTACGTGTCTCTGTGTGTGGAGTAAAGGTGGTCTAGAGTTTTTTTCCTCTGGTTGCACATTTAACATGCTGGTAGAAATTAGGTAGAATGGAATTCAGTTTCCCTGCATTAAAGTCCCCGGCCACTAGGAGCGCTGCCTCTGGATGAGCGTTTTCCTGTTTACTAATGGCCTTATACAGCTCATTGAGTGCAATCTTACTGCCAGCATAGGTTTGTGGTGGTAAATAGACAGCTACGAAAAATATAGAAGAAACTCTCTTGGTAAATAGTGTGGTCTAGAGCTTATCATGAGATACTCTACCTCAGGCGAACAAAACCTTGAAACTTCCTTAGTATTAGATTTTGTGCACCAGCTGTTGCAAATATACACAGACCGCCACCCCTTGTCAGCCTTCTATCCTGCCAATGTAGCGTATATCCCGCCAGCTGTATGTTATCCATGTCGTCGTTCAGCCACGACTCGATGAAACATAAGATATTACAGTTTTTAATGTCTGTAATATCCTTGATCTTAGGTCGTCCATTTTGTTTTCCAATGATTGTACGTTGGCTAATAGGACTGATGGAAGAGGCAGATTACTCGCTCGCCGTCGGATCCTTACAAGGCACCCCGACCTACATCCACGATATCTCTGTTTTTTTCTCATGCGAATGACTGTGATTTGGGCTTTGTCGGGTGTCTGTAGAATATCCTTCGCGTCTGACTCTGACTGAAGAAAATATCTTTGTCCATTACGAGGTGAGTAATCGCTGTCCTGATATCCAGATGCTCTTTTTGGACATAAGAGACAGTGGCAGAAACATTATGTACAGAATAAACTAGAAATAACGTGAAAAAACATCCATTTACATTTTAGCAGACGCTCTTATCCAGAGCGACTTACAGTTAGTGAGTGCATACATGATTTTTTTCATACTGGCCCCCCGTGGGAATCGAACCCACAACCCTGGCGTTGCAAACGCCATGCTCTACCAACTGAGCTACATCCCTGCCGGCCATTCCCTCCCCTACCCTGGGCCAATTGTGCGCCGCCCCATGGGTCTCCCGGTCACGGCCAGCTACGACAGAGCCTGGATTCGAAACACGATCTCTAGTGGCACAGCTAGCACTGCGATGCAGTGCCTTAGACCACTGCGCCACTCAGCACACTTGGTTAGAGGGCCGTAAAACGGCAGCCATCTCCTCCGGCGCCATCTCTGTAGTAAGTCACTCAGTTAGTAACATAATCCCCCTGTTTGGACACACCTACTCATTCAAGAGTTTTTCTTAATTTTCTACTCTTTTCCACATTGTAGAAAAATAGTGAAAACATCAAAAATATGAAATAACACATATGGAATCATGTAGTAACCAAAAAAGTGTTAAACAAATCTAAATATATTTCATATTTGAGATTCTTCAAATAGCCACCCTTTGCCTTGATGACAGCTTTGCACATTCTTGGCATTCTCTCAACCAGCTGAAGTGGTAACTTGATGAGAGTGGTAACTTGGTGAGAGTGCTACCTTGATGAGAGTGCTAACTTGATGAGAGTGGAGCCATTGAGGTGAGATACAGTAAGACATTAGACAAGACATCACTGACTTCTGGTCCAGTGTAGACGGGAATAACATCACACTAGCACTTGACAATTAATACTGGAAAGTGAATAGAACCAAAAAACTTTCCTCCCACAGAAATCTATATTAGAGCAGTTAACTGCCTGGAGTTTAGGTACATTGAGGCAGTTTTTATCCCATAAGATTGAGTGAGGGTCAACAGGTCTTGACCTAATGGAAATCACCCACACCACGGGGAGAGGTAAATCTTTATACATCTAGATACTGCAATAGAAATGTGTATTTCGCCAGATGCGCTACAATGTAGTAAGTGTTTTGTCTCAAAGTGCGACCACTGTGAAAAGGCGGACTCATATTCTCAGACTTCATAGATTTACAGGTGGAGTCATAAAAGTAAACCTGAAATAAACATTTATGGAGGAATAGCCTTTTCAACTATAACATTTTATTAACAAAAAGTCATTTCATTATTTGAATGAAGTATTACAAACGAATAATGCAAAATGTTGACCTTCTTGACATCCCCTAGAGAAACCATACAACATGCTAGAGACTTTATCTTTGCCATCTATTCTTAACAAATACCTGTGGCAGATTAAAAATTAATTTAAAATGACGCATCATTAGTACGTAGTTTATCACATCCTTATAACACTTCAAGAATATTAACATAAATCAAAACAATATTTGGAATACTTACCTCAGTGGGTGATAAAAACGTATTTTCCGAAACATTTGACTCTATTTTTCATAATATGAAGGGTAAATTAGAATTTAACTAGCATTTACTCTCCTTACGCTTTCAGGCATTATGCTAATAGGCAGAGTGGATGTGACAGATGTGGTATGTTTGAATTAAAGCCTGGGCATTCTGAAAGGCCTCTTCCCTCATTTCTGCTGCCTCATTCTGGTTTGTAAAGTGAAATTTAACTATAATTATGGTGCTTACATATTCCTGCCATAAGACTGCCAATGCACCTGTCATAGGAACTCATTTTGATCTTAGACAAAAGGCAGCAGTTGAACTCAACTTGAACACAGGTTCTTTCTTTGTTGTTCTACCTGGAGGCGGAGAATGGCCAGCAGGTGTTTGGGACCTGATGGGAGTTGGGGGAAAAAATCTGAATTTTTTCACTCTTGTCAGTCATGCTTGTTGAGTAAGAGTTACAGCTGAAAAGTCATGAAATAATCACGGCCGGGCACAGTGCAGGTGTTTCCTTTTCTGAATGTGTTTGAATTCGTCTTTCTCTCGGGAAATATGTTTTACCGCTAAACCATTCTCGTAATGACTTCCTTGTGTATGACTTCCCCGCTCCCGTTGGTCACTTAAGGCAATGTGACAGGAAGTTATTACTCACCTCAGCAATGCTTGACACATTCTATTACATGTACATGGTCAAACAAATTACAAATCGCTAGCTCATATATGTACTGTAATCGTTTATGCTTCAGAGAACCAGCACTACCACATGTGCATATAATGATTCAGGACGTGGTGTCGCTACACTTTTCTTTGTAATTTATTTTTAGAATTTACATTGCAGCGATTAGTTAGGGAAAGCATCCTCTTCATGCCCTTTACCAAGAAGTATCTTTGTTCTCTTGCAAGGGGATTGCTAGGAATCCTGGGTAGGCTTATGATCCCTTTCGAGAAATAATGCACAAATTGCTAAATTCATTAATTAAAGATAGATTTGAATGGCTCCAGTCAATACATATGACACCATTAGATGGCGCAGGGTATTAAGATGTTTTTTTATTAGCTGACTGTTTACCCAGCACTTTGACGTATCGTACAAGCGACTTTAGAAAAAGAACCATAATGCACTGCTGTTTGCTCTTTTTAATGAGGGAGAGCAGACTCTGAAACAGACAATAAAACAGACATGTATTCATGGAAGGGTGTTAATTCTCTCTTCCCAGAGCTCTTGCAGCACTTTGATACGTCTTAGCTCTAGCTACTGGGGTACCTAGATATGTCTCAGCTGTAGATACTGGGGTACCTAGATACGTCTCAACTGTAGATAATGGGGTACCTAGATATGTCTCAGCTCTAGCTACTGGGGTACCTAGATATGTCTCAGCTCTAGCTACTGGGGTACCTAATATGTCTCAGCTGTAGATACTGGGGTACCTAGATACGTCTCATCTGTATATACCGGGGTACCTAGATACGTCTCATCTGTAGATACTGGGGTACCTAGATATGTCTCAACTGTAGCTACTGGGGTACCTAGATACGTCTCAGCTCTAATTACTGGGGTACCTAGATACGTCTCAACTGTAGATACTGGGTTACTTAGATACGTCTCAGCTGTAGATACTGGGGTACCTAGATATGTCTCAGCTGTAGCTACTGGGGTACCTAGATACGTCTCAGCTCTAATTACTGGGGTACCTAGATACGTCTCAGCTGTAGATATTGGGTTACCTAGATATGTCTCAGCTCTAGCTACTGGGGTACCTAGATATGTCTCAGCTGTAGATACTGGGTTACCTAGATACGTCTCATCTGTAGATACTGGGGTACCTAGATACATCTCAGCTGTAGATACTGGGTTAACTAGATACGTCTCAACTGTAGATACTGGGGTACCTAGATACATCTCAGCTGTAGATACTGGGTTACCTAGATACGTCTCAGCTGTAGCTACTGGGGTACCTAGATACGTCTCAGCTCTAGTTCCTCCGTTCTGGCTCAACATGTTTCAAATGTTTTCAATCACTTCCGTCACTTCTCTGTTTACCAGCTAATTCCGAGAGTGAAATAGGATGATCAGCCTGTGTGCGTTTTCATCTCGTAATATCCTTTTCCTCCTTTCTTTCTCCTGAAGAGGCATGAGCGTACATTATCACGGCTGCAATAAAAAGGCTGTTGGAAGTGTAACAAATTGCTTTTTTAATAGGATTATTTTGAAACGTTGCACACACTGTTCTCCTGTTTTCCTACGGGTTCATTTTACTCAGTGATTGGATTGTAATTTGAATATATTTTAAACCAAAACATTTGCTTTGGATATCTAATTTTTATTTTGTTTAGTGTGCTGATAAGGTACATAAGGATATTGATTTATATTTTATATTGTGCTAGTAAAGACATTTCACCACACTTTACATTGCAAAACATAGAACTCATACCAGACAAACTATTCCAGTATAATATAACTTTTGTCAACAATTGTTTTTATTGAGTCACGTTATCAGTACAATGGGAAACAATACAATTTTTAACAGTCCACCCTCCCACCCCCCTATCATCTATGTAATTACTGAGTAACAACCATGTGCCTTGTACTTACAGTTCATGTTTTAGTATTGTCGTGTGAAAACAAGATTCACAATCATAAACATTATCTTTGTAAATCCTTGTAGTTACAAGTGTTGCCAGTGTGGGTGTGTATGTGTGTTGGTGTGTGTGTGAGTTCATGTGTACTGTAAGTATGTGTGTGCATTAGGCCACACATGCCACAGAGGTCATGTCAACTGAAATTCTATAGCTCTAATGTCACAAAGCTTTTAATTTCTATGCTAAATGAGATAGAAAAACCCCATTAATAAGGAAATATGAGTTACTTTACTGACAAGAGCCCAAGCCCATCGCCCCAAAACAGACAACCATGCCTAAACCATTTTACACTCCTAATCTCCTAATAAGATTTAAAAAAGTGTACATTTGTTTATATATTACCACAGATAATTACGTCTTGTCACATTACAGACGATATGCCCTATATCTCTAAAAATAAGTAGAATTTGCGCAAAACATGAATAATGGATTTCAAAGTGTGTTCAATTAAAAGGCATACAAAATGCTATTTCAACCTCCAAGCCCTGTAAATAACATTTCAGTAGGAGTGTATACGGAAATATAATGCACATTAATACACGTTTTCATGTTTTGAAAAGCTACCATTAGATGTTAAATTGATATAAATAAATGGATGGTCAAAGGATAACTGTGGGTTAACAGGGTTGTTAAACTATTTTATAGTGCAAAAGGTTACTTTCTGGCCACTTCTACCATGGGCAAATATGTATGGAAAGTTTTGTTCAAATCAAAAGGGGTGCAGTCAAAAAGTGATTGAAATCAAATGGAACAACCCTTTAATTATTTAGCTACAGTGGGGGAAAAAAGTATTTGATCCCCTGCTGATTTTGTACGTTTGCCCACTGACAAAGAAATCAGTCTATAATTTTAATGGTAGGTTTATATGAACAGTGAGAGACAGAATAACAACAAAACAATCCAGAAAAACGTTGATATGCATTTTAATGAGGGAAATAAGTATTTGACCCCTCTGCAAAACATGATTTAGTACTTGGTGGCTCCCAGGTGTCTTTTATACGGGTAATGAGCTGAGATTAGGAGCACACTCTTAAAGGGAGTGCTCCTAATCTCAGCTTGTTACCTGTATAAAAGACTCCTGTCCACAGAAGCAATCAATCAATCAGATTCCAAACTCTCCACCATGGCCAAGACCACAGAGCTCTCCAAGGATGTTAGGGACAATATTGTAGACCTACACAAGGCTGGAATGGGCTACAAGACCATTGCCAAGCAGTTTGGTGAGAAGGTGACAACAGTTGGTGCGATTATTTGCAAATGGAAGAAACACAGAATAACTGTAAATCTCCATCGGCCTGGGGCTCCATGCAAGATCTCACCTCGTGGAGATGCAATGATCATGAGAACGGTGAGGAATCAGCCCAGAACTACACGGGAGGATCTTGTCAATGATCTCAAGGCAGCTGGGACCATAGTCACCAAGAAAACAATTTGTAACACACTACGCCGTGAAGGACTGAAAACCTGCAGGGCCCGCAAGGTCCCCCTGCTCAAGAAAGCACATATAGAGGGCCGTCTGAAGTTTGCCAATGAACATCTGAATGATTCAGAGGAGAACTGGGTGAAAGTGTTGTGGTCAGATGAGACCAAAATCAAGCTCTTTGGCATCAACTCAACTCGCCGTGTTTGGAGGAGGAGGAATGCTGCCTATGACCCCAAGAACACCATCCCCACCGTCAAACATGGAGGTGGAAACATTATGCTTTGGGGGTGTTTTTCTGCTAAGGGGACAGGACAACTTCACCGCATCAAAGGGACGATGGACGGGGCCATGTACCATCAAATCTTGGGTGAGAACCTCCTTCCCTCAGCCAGGGCATTGAAAATGGGTCGTGGATGGGTATTCCAGCATGAAAATGACCCAAAACACACGGCCAAGGCAACAAAGGAGTGGCTCAAGAGGAAGCACATTAAGGTCCTAGAGTGGCCTAGCCAGTCTCCAGACCTTAATCCCATAGAAAATCTGTGGAGGGAGCTGAAGGTTCGAGTTGCCAAACGTCAGCCTCGAACCCTTAATGACTTGGAGAAGATCTACAAAGAGGAGTGGAACAAAATCCCTCCTGAGATGTGTGCAAACCTGGTGGCCAACTACAAGAAACGTCTGACCTCTGTAATTGCCAACAAGGGTTTTGCCACCAAGTACTAAGTCATGTTTTGCAGAGGGGTCAAATACTTATTTCCCTCATTAAAATGCAAATAAATTTATAACGTTTTTGACATGCGTTTTTCTCGATGTTTTTGTTGTTATTTTGTCTCTCACTGTTCAAATAAACCTACCATTAAAATTATAGACTGATCATGTCTTTGTCAGTGGGCAAACTTACAAAATCAGCAGGGGATCAAATACTTTTTTCCCTCACTGTATATAGCCCTAGACTATATAGTGGCTAAGATGGTGATCCTGAAAAACACTACAGGTGATAACATCAGGCCAGAGTGGCATGACAGAGAGATGCTTCTCAGTGGGTGTTGGTAATAGGCTCTTGGCTTTATAACTGCTCGGAGAGTGGCTCATCTTCTTTAATCCCCTGTGTTTTCTCATCTAAGAGAGAGAGAGAAGGCCAGGCAACTTTCCTTTAACTAACTCCCTGACAACCAAGAAGCACACTCCATAAAGTCTGCTCACAAACACATTGAGACAGGCAGTGAGGGTTTAAAATGGCTTCCTATAAAATATAGAATGACCTTGCACACCAATAAGCCATATTGCTTATACTAACCATACAGCTAGTAAATAGGATGAGACCGAATACTGACCATACAGGCAGTAAATAGGATGAGACCCAAATTATAGGCCGTAAAATGAAAGCAATTTCCTAAGGATCAAGTGGCACGAAAGTGAGATGCAATTCTCTCACAGCAAATTGCCAACATGAGAGTCCAAGGAAATGTTCCCAAAGAGCAAGGCATATAGCCTGGTACATCCACCAGGAATGTCACAGTGGAGTAGCACACTGTGAAATGTGTAACCATGAAGGCACGCGAAAATGAAATGAAACGTTGCGCCTAAAATAAATGAAATTAAAATAATGTATCAATGTAGAGTATGTACAGAACCAGACCAAGACTATGTTACACACTGTATTGTGCTGATAGCTGCTTATTAAGCAGGAGGCCGTTAAGATTGTCGGAATGGGTGTTGTTGGAGGCTTGGATCTTTTCAACTAGTTCAGTGAAAATAACAAATCAACTCATTTAGTTCATTTGATTCAGTAATGCCCAGAGCACGCAGCACCCCCTACCAGCAAAGGATTAACTAAAAACTAGAAAGAATCATGATTCTACAAGCTTCTCGTTCACCATAGGGGGCTTATTGGAGCTGCCATTGGTGACTGAGACGTATAAAAGTGTGCTTCAAAGTGTGATTGTTATGCATACAAATAAGATTATTTCTTGAAACGATATCTAGTTGTGGCCACAACCGGACTAGATTGTGAACGACTCTTGGAGGAATACGTTTGCTTGACTGTCGCGAGGGAGTAGCACAATATCGCTCACTAACTGCAGCCCCCCAAACCATTCATTCTCCAGTTTGAGATTGTTGAGCAGAGGCTGTGTGTATTTTGGTTCTACAAAGCTGTGTCCATCGATAACATTCAATAATCAATTAATTGCATTCATTCTTGCAACATGCAATCAATGATCATTTCTAAACATGTATTTTCCTTCTCTATGCTGTCTGCAGCATGACCTATTTTCCTGAGTGCACATACGATAGACGGTTGGTGGTGGTGGTTGGAGCACGTCTCCGGAGCCGCCAGCATGTCAAACGAACGACCAAACTGAACGAGTTACTCACAAAAACGAATCAAGGCTCTTGAGTCAGCAAAAGTAGTTATTTAAAAAGAACATTTTTTTTGCAAACTGCACATCACTAGTACCATCTTGAATTAGGCCTATTGTTTGAGAAGAGCATTGTTTGCCAAAAACTTTCTGGCCTTTTTTCTTCACATTTCCACACTGTTTTGATGGAAAATAGACATTGAATAGTTCAGAGCCATCAATTTCCATTGGACCATTCGGATTTCTGTTGGATTATTGACTTTCTGATCTACGTTGGGATTATCTTTTTTTTTTTTATATTTTGAGTTTTTGTATATTTCCTTTGTTTGGGATTTTCAGTTATTTGGGATTTGCACATTGGACTGTTGGCTCTGAGAGGACTATATAATAAAAATGAAAATGTTGCATTGCATGTGGAAAAACTAGCCTTAGTGTCTTGAGTTGATCTCAATTTTATGTCGATTGGCAGTCGCTGAACATGGGTGGTGGAGCAGCATGGATAGGTAATGTATATTTGTTACGGATACAGGTATCCTGTGTCTTTTTGTGTTTTTCCTCTCCTTCTGCCCTAATCACAAGTGTCCTGTATGTTCCTGATTGGTGGTCGTTGGGGTGTCTGCTGATTGCTAAGGTGGACCAATCAGTGAACATTCCTCTGCATTGCACCACCTGTTTCTCGTTTTTCAATCACACATCCCATTGTTTAAAAGCCGGTCAGTTGTGTTTGTTGTTAGAGACTATTTCCGTATGTGAGTATGGATACTGTGGTGTCCTGTGTTTTGTTTACTCACTAAGTTGCTGGTTCCTCTGTTTGGTAACTTTGTTAGACTACTTTTCGTATGTGAGTATGGATACTGTGGTGTTTTGTGTACTCACTCATTTGCTGGTTACTCTGTTTGGTAACTTTGTGTGTTTCTGGGAAAAGGGGAATTTAAGCAAGTTGCCCTTGGGCGTACATTACCCGTAGGAAGAAAACTGTCTAGAAACACTAGTAAGACCTGAGCGGACCACCCACTGTACTTTTGTATGATTAGCAGTAGCTTAGCGGTTCTTGAGGCAGGCAAGATCAGTTTAGGGGTTTTTTACACTATTGTTTCATTTCTTGGGTCCTGCTCAGCCCTTTTTCCCAAACCTTTACCGTGTGTTCAGCAATAAACCTTTTATGTTTGACAGTAGATTATGGTTGTCGTGTAGTTTTTGTTCTCACTGTTCCATGTCATCATTCTAATTTGCATGAATTATGTTACGGGTCTCTTCTCCATCCACCCTAGACGTTTAAAGCCACGGGGTTCGTAACATAATGTGGGGGTTCGTCCGGGATATATCTCATTGATACTCATGCAAATTAGTTAGTGTCTGGTTCAGTGTTGAGCTTGGCAGCTGTAACTACCTGTTTTTTTTGTGTTCAGTATTCGACGGCTCGTGTTGCTAGTTTAGGATGGCTACTTTTGAGTTGGATGCATTTTTGGAAAACCCTACGTGGGAGGTTTTTGAGAATTGCCGTAGAGTGGATCTACAGGCTTTGGCTGACCACTTTTCTGTACCCATATCAAGGGGTTTAGTGAAAGCAGAAGTTAGGAAAGCAGTGTTAGAGATATTATTGAACGAGCGAGTGCTTGAATTACCGCAGCCTGACCCTGCTGCTCCTGTAGGGGATGTGGTTGCTGCTCCTGTAAGCCCATCAGTGTCTGAGGACGAGGCTCCAGCCACATTGCCCCGTTTTGACCCACTCTCCCCACTGACTGACAGTGATGCCAGGATGGATGTCCGCTCGACACGGCTCCAAATGGAGGCGGAAGAGCGAGCACAGATCAGGCAAGACAAGCTGGAGACGCGTAAGATGGAACTGGAAACGCGTAGGCTTGATCAAGAACTGGAAACGCGTAGGCTTGATCAGGAACTGGAAACGCGTAGGCTTGATCAGGAACTGGAAACGCGTAGGCTTGATCAGGAACTGGAGACGCGTAGGCTTGATCAAGAACTGGAGATGCGTAAAATGGAACTAGAGGCAGAAACAGCGAGGTTAGTCTCTGCTCATACTATGTCTTCTAGTGAGCCGTCCTCACCAGCTGTGTCGTCTGCTACTTTTGATATTAGTAGACAGATCACCTTGGTACCTGTGTTTAGGGAGTCAGAGGTTGATTCCTATTTCAGTGTTTTTGAACGTATAGCGGTAGCATTGAAATGGCCCGAAGAGGTATGGTGCCTATTACTTCAGTGTAAATTAACAGGTAAAGCCCAAGAGGTTCTGGCAGCGCTACCTCTTGAAGACAGCTTGAATTATGACGTGGTCAAAGCTACTGTTCTTCGTGCCTATGAGCTTGTTCCTGAGGCATATCGACAGAGATTTAGGTCTCATAAAAAGGCTTCTACTCAGACTTCTGTGGAGTTTGCTAGAGACAAAGGAAATCTGTTTGACAAATGGCACAGTGCTAGTAAGGTAACTGATTTTAACTCTCTACGGGAGTTAATGTTGTTAGAAGAGTTTAAAAATTGCTTACCCGAACACATTGTAGTTTATCTGAACGAACAGAAAGTATTCTCACTGTCGGAAGCGTCTGTATTGGCAGACGAGTTTGTGTTGACGCATAAGAGCGTGTTTTCGGCTCGTACGGAGAGCAGGGCCGCAGAGTTGTTAACTTTTAGTCCTAGTCGACCAGCAGTACATCCAGCACGCCCAAAAGATGTGCGTCACTGTTTCTATTGTCATAAGGTGGGACATATGGTTAATGATTGCTTTCTGCTTAAACGCAAACAGGGGATGCCTCAGCACGCCAGGCCGCCAACAGGTGTTGGGCTGATTCGTACGGTTGTAAGGCCGGAATCAAGACGGAGGCCTCATAGTGAATGTGGTTTGAAAGTCCCAGATCACAGTTGTGAACCGTTCATTTTTGAGTGGTTTGTTTCCATATCAGATGACGAAGCGTCTCAGCGTCCAGTTAGAATCCTCAGAGATACTGGTGCGGCGCAGTCGTTCATACTATCTGATGTGTTGCCCTTTTCCAATAATACATATTGTGGTTGGTGTGTTAGTACAAGGAATTGAAATGGGATTCGTCCCAGTGCCATTGCACTTTGTGAACGTACACTCTGAGTTAGTCAGTGGAGTGTTCAGAGTTGGCATACGTCCTATGTTGCCAGTAAAAGGTGTGACATTTATAATGGGCAACGATATTGCCGGAGGAAAGGTGATACCCGTATTGGAGGTATTGGATAAAGGTGACCAGTCTCTCTCCGAGGAGCTGGCACAGGGTTATCCAGATGTGTTCCCCGCTTGTGCTGTCACACGTGCTCAAGCACAACAAGTGGGTGAAGTGATAGATTTGTCGGACACGATTCTATTCAGAGGGTGTGACCCAGAGGATAGTTCGGGGGCTACCTCTGGTAAGCTGGTGCAGTCTGACCAACAGTCCAGAGACAGGAAGAAGGATGTGGAACTTGTTGCTGAGGTAATACAGTTACCAGTCACTCGTGAGCAGCTGATCGCTAACCAAAAGGTTGACATTAGCCTGGCTAAATGTTTTTCTAGTGTTGTCTCAGAGGAGGAGCTAAAGAAGAAAAACATGGCATACTTCATTGATGGTAATCTCCTCATGCGTAAATGGACATCCCATGTTGACGCTGGCGGAGATTGGAATGCTGTTTACCAAATAGTGATTCCTACAGCCTTTCGACAAAATGTTTTATCCCTCGCTCATGATCACCAGTGGTCCGGACATCTGGGAGTCACCAAGACCTATGATCGAGTTTTGCGACATTTCTTTTGGCCTGGTTTAAAACAAGATGTGGCTCAGTTCTGTCAGACTTGCCACACCTGTCAAGTAACTGGGAAACCGAACCAGGTTATTTTTCCCGCACCTACCACCAGAAGAGAGCTACGCCGCTTTTTAGGGATGGTTGGCTACTACTGTAGTTTCTGTAAAAATTTCTCTGCGGTAGTTGCTCCATTAACGGATTTGCTCAGTCCGGCGAGAAAATTTGTATGGTCTGAAGATTGTCGTACTGCTTTCAACACTGCTAAAGCACTCTTATGTAGTACTCCTGTTCTTGCTGCGCCAGATTTTGAACGACCGTTTAAACTGGAGGTAGATGCAAGTGCCAGAGGTGCTGGTGCTGTTCTACTACAGCAGGACCAGAGTGGAGTGGACCATCCTGTCTGTTATTTTTCACGGAAATTTAACAAATGTCAGAAACTATTCCACCATTGAACAAGAAGCTCTAGCTTTGTTGTTAGCTCTGCAGTACTTTGAAGTTTATGTTGGTTCCAGTGCATTACCAGTGATAGTGTATACTGACCATAACCCCTTAGTTTTTCTCCACTGGATGTTCAACCAAAACCAACGCCTTATGCGTTGGGCACTTGTAGTGCAAAATTATAATTTGGAGATCCGCCACAAAAAGGGGTCGGATAATGTGTTGGCAGATGCTTTGTCTCGTGTTTAAAGATCTAGGTTTTTTTTGTTATCCCGTCAGGATGATTTTTTAATTTTGGGTGTTGTGATGGTACGTGTGTCGCAAACCATTGTGGTTTGCTCTTTTAAGGGTGGGAGTGTTACGGATACAGGTATCCTGTGTCTTTTTGTGTTTTTTTCTCCTTCTGCCCTAATCACAGGTGTCCTGTATGTTCCTGATTGGTGGTCGTTGGGGTGTCTGCTGATTGCTGAGGTGGACCAATCAGTGGACATTCCTCTGCATTGCACCACCTGTTTCTGGTTTTTCTGCCACGGGGTTCGTAACAATATTGAATCAGGCATATTGCATTTCAAATGACAGTCATTTATTTTCAGGGTCAGTTCCCTCATGTTAAAACCAGTGTATTGCACAGATTAGTTCGGAACAAGTTATTCCCTTCTGTTTCCCCAAGTGTATATACTGTATGTGTACTATACTTCCATTTTGTATTTTCCCCCCATTGTCTTCCCTCTGCATGATAGTCATTGTAAGCAAATCAGCAGAACGATGAACGCCTGTTCATCTTAAAAGCAGATAGACATTCGGTTCCAAGTAAATTCCCCACTGTAAATCCCCCACTGTACTGTAAATCCCCCACTGTAAATCCCCCAATGTAAATCCCCCACTGTACTGTAAATCCCCCACTGTACTGTAAATTCCCCACTGTAAATCCCCACTGTACTGTAAATTCCCCACTGTAAATGTACCATTGTAAATTCCCCACTGTAAACCCCCCACTGTACTGTAAACCCCCCACTGTAAATTCCCCACTGTAAATTCCCCACTGTAAACCCCCCACTGTAAATTCCCCACTGTAAATGTACCATTGTAAATTCACCACTGTAAATTCACCACTGTACTGTAAATTCACCACTGTATCAAGAAATAAATACTATTCCATAACTCAGAGTCAAATTCCCAACTGTTTCACGTAGTCCCGTGTAGCTCAGTTGGTAGAGCATGGCGTTTGCAATGCCAGGGTTGTGGGTTCGTTTCCCATGTGGGGCCAGTATGAAAGAAATATATATATATATATATATATATGTATGCACTCACTAACTGTAAGTGGCTCTGGATAAGAGTGTCTGCTAAATGACTAAAATGTAAATGTTTCTAATATATTCCATAAATTGGCCCTGAAACAAACTGCTCCATTCACTTCTACATTTCGATCCTCTTGCTTCTGCTTGGAGATATCCATTCCCTGTATGGTAACTAGCAACAGTAGTGCACAACACATCGTTGTAAAAAAACAACAACATTTGGTATAAACTCCATATTTACCATAAGGCAGATGGTGTTGGCATCCATGACCATTGTCTTCTCCACATGAGCTAGGCGCTAAAACAGATGAATGACAATGAAAGTGAAAAACACTCTCCATTAGTTGAAAAGACAAACCTCACCTTTTGACCAAAGGGAACTTTCTCTCCCATCCTAATGATCTCCAAACTAGACGATCTACAAAATGACTTGCCTCTTTCTCTTTTTTAGTTTTCTAATATGCCGTCTCTTGTGTTTCATTATTCATCAGCCTTCAGGGTGGACGGCGATGAAATCATAAAGCATGTCAGGATAAATACATGAATACATTCACATTGCAAATGAGGGCCCTCTGCTAATGTTTACTCTGCCACTGTGATTCATGACAAAGAAATTCAAAGCCTATCATTAGTTTAATATGAGTAAAAAGGCCTGCCTACTGCGCTTAATATTTTGACCACAGCAACCTTCTTGTAAATAAAGCAAAGTGTAGCTGTCACTTCTCTGCAGATAACATCTTTCAATATGCTTGGGGGAGAGCTTAATTTCAGCTCATTTTATTGAAAGCTGTGCGTCTCCTCGGAAAGATGGTGAGATACGGAAACAGTCGAGTGCGAGCAAAGAGATGAATGTCGGCCGGGGGAGTTTTTGTTGTTCGGTTTTCTGTAGGTTCTATTATTGTTTCGTCAACTGCTGAGTTCAAATATGGGCATTTTGGCACTGAGCGAGTCTCTTTCAGTATCCGCCGCTTTTTTCACCCTCCTTTCATGCACAACTGAAATTGGTTTTTGTGTCTGGCTGCAGATAGTTGAATGAGCATTTACCATATGATCAGAATTACCTGAGGTCTGGTAGGGATTCTTGATATGGAATATTTCAGCCATAACCTGCTGTTTCCCCTTCTTTTCCATCCAAGGACCAGAATGCTAATTATTCATAGGGCTGTCACGTCAAGTAGGTGCAGCAGTCCTCCCTGAGGGTTTCACCAGTGGGCACATTCTATGACAGCTACCTTGATGCCTCCAGCCTCTCACGTGATTGAGGGCCTGGTACCCTCTTGCCGTGGTACATTTTATTTTCCCACAGTATGTTGATGCTGAATCAATCACTACAGACACTTGCACCCCCATATCTCTGACAGTGGCATGTATATTTAAAGGTACACCCCAGGACCTCCCAACTCACTGGTCCACTAGACCTCATAATTCACTAGCAAAAAATATATAAAAAGAGGAACAATGAGTGGAATAGTCATTCATATTTCAAAAAACAAGCCAGACAAATCAATCGCCTCACTCTTCAATTGTAGAAACTGGTATCGGAGGAGTTACAAATGGAAGTGAATTGATCCCATTGGTAGAGACTGGGAGGAATAACAGGGAGAGAGCAATAGGCATGGAGGCAATGAATCTCAAAGAAGGATTGGATTTTTCACAGTCAATGTTCCTGTTGGTCACATGCTGAGTGATACGGTATGTTCCTACTGGTGACATGCTGAGTGATACAGTGTGCTCCTACTGGTTACATGGTGAGTGATACGGTGTGTTACTACTGGTTTCATGCTGAGTGATACAGTATGTTCCTACTGGTTACATGCAGAGCGTTACGGTATGTTGCTACTGGTTACATGCTAAGTGATATGGTGTATTCCAACTGAATACATGCTGAGTGATACAGTATGTTCCTACTGGTCACATGCTGAGTGATACAGTGTGTTCCTACTGGTTACATGCTGAATGATACGGTATGTTCCTACGGGCTAAATGCTGAGTGATACGGAATGTTCCTGCTGGTCATATGCTGAGTGATACGGTATGTTACTACTGGTTACATGCTGAGTGATACGGTATGTTCCTACTGGTCACATGGTGAGTGATACATTGTGTTCCTACTGGATACATGATGAGTGATACAGTGTGTTCCTACTGGTCACATGCTAAGTGATATGGTATGTTCCTACTGAAAACATGCTGACTGATACGGTGTGTTCCTACTGGTCACATACTGAGTGATACGGTATGTTCCTACTGGCTAAATGCTGAGTGATACGGAATGTTTCTGGTGGTCATATTCTGAGTGATACGGTATGTTCCTACTGGTCACATGCTGAGTGATACCGTGTGTTTCTACTGGTTACATGCTGAGTGAGACGGTATGTTCCTAATGGTCACATGCTTAGTGATACGGTAATATCCTACTGGTTACATGCTGATTGATACGGTATGTTCCTACTGGTCGCATGCTGAGTGATACGGTATGATCCTGATGGTTACATGCTGAGTTATACGGTATGTTCCTACTGATTTCATGCTCAGTGATACGGTATGTTCCAACTGGTCGCATGCTGAGTGATACGGTAATATCCTACTGGTCACATGCTGAGTGATACCTTCTGCTCCTATCAATCAATCAATTTTATTTTATATAGCCCTTCTTACATCAGCTAATATCTCGAAGTGCTGTACAGAAACCCAGCCTAAAACCCCAAACAGCTAGTAATGCAGGTGTAGAAGCACGGTGGCTAGGAAAAACTCCCTAGAAAGGCGAAAACCTAGGAAGAAACCTAGAGAGGAACCAGGCTATGAGGGGTGGCCAGTCCTCTTCTGGCTGTGCCGGGTGGAGATTATAACAGAACCATGCCAAGATGTTCAAAAATGTTCATAAGTGACAAGCATGGTCAAATAATAATCAGGAATAAATCTCAGTTGGCTTTTCATAGCCGATCATTAAGAGTTTGAAAACAGCAGGTCTGGGACAGGTAGGGGTTCCATAACCGCAGGCAGAACAGTTTAAACTGGAATAGCAGCAAGGCCAGGCGGACTGGGGACAGCAAGGAGTCACCACGGCCGGTAGTCCCGACGTATGGTCCTAGGGCTCAGGTCTCTCAGTTGGCTTTTCATAGCCGATCATTAAGAGTTGAAAACAGCAGGTCTGGGACAGGTAGGGGTTTCGTAGCCGCAGGCAGAACAGTTGAAACTGGAATAGCAGCAAGGCCAGGCGGACTGGGGACAGCAAGGTGTCATCATGCCCGGTAGTCCTGACGTATGGTCCTAGGGCTCAGGTTCTCAGAGAGAAAGAGAGAACGAGAGAATTAGAGAGAGCATACTTAAATTCACACAGGACACTGGATAAGACAGGAGAATACTCCAGGTATAACCAACTAACCCCAGCCCCCCGACACATAAACTACTGCAGCATAAATACTGGAGGCTGAGACAGGAGCGGTCCGGAGACACTGTGGCCCCATCCGAAGAAACCCCCGGACAGGGCCAAACAGGAAGGATATAACCCCACCCACTCCGCCAAAGCACAGCCCCCGCATCAACAGAGGGATATCCCCAACCACCAACTTACAATCCTGAGACAAGGCCGAGTATAGCCCACAGACTGTTTACATGCTGAGTGATACGGTATGTTCCAACTGGTTACATGCTGAGTGATACGGTATGTTCCTACTTTTTACATGCTGAGTTATACGGTATGTTCCAACTGGTCACATGCTGAGTGATACGGTATGCTCCTACTGGTTACATGCTGAGTGATACGGTATGTTCCTACTGGTTATATGCTGAGTGATACGGTATGATCCTGATGGTTACGTGCTGAGTGATACGGTATGCTCCTACTGGTTACATGCTGAGTGATACTGTATGTTCCTACTGGTCATATGCTGAGTGATACGGTATGATCCTGATGGTTACGTGCTGAGTGATACGGTATGTTCCTACTGGTCACATGCTGAGTTATACCTTCTTTTCCTACTGTTTACATGCTGAGTGATACGGTATGTTCCTATTTTTTAAATACTGAGTGATACAGTGTATTCCATCTGGTTACATGATGAGTGATACGGTATGTTACTACTGATTTCATGCTCAGTGATACGGTATTTTCAAACTGGTCACATGCTGAGTTATACGGTATGATCCTGATGGTTACATGCTGAGTGATACGGTATGTTCCTACTGGTCACATGCTGAGTGATACGGTGTGTTCCTACTGGTCATATGCTGAGTGATACAGTATGTTCCTACTGGTCACATGCTGAGTGATACGGTATGTTCCTACTGGTCACATGCTGAGTGATATCGTCAGTTCCTCCTGGTTACATGCTGAGTGATACGGTATTTTCCTACTGGTTACATGCTGATTGATACGGTATATTCCTACTGCTCAAATTCTGAGTGATACTGTATGTTCCTACTTGTCACATGCTGAGTGATAAGGTATGTTCCTACTGGCTAAATGCTGAGTGATACGGTATATTCCTACTGATTTCATGCTCAGTGATACGGTATGTTCCAACTGTTCGCATACTGAGTGATACGGTATGATCCTGATGGTTACATGCTGAGTGATACGGTATTTTCCTACTGGTCACATGCTGAGTGATACGGTAATATCCTACTGGTTACATGCTGAGTGATACTGTATGATCCTGATGGTTACATGCTGAGTGATACGGTATGTTCCTAGTGGTCATATGCTGAGTGATACAGTATGATCCTACTGGTCACATGCTGAGTGATACGGTATGTTCCTACTGGTCACATGCTGAGTGATACCGTCAGTTCCTCCTGGTTACGTGCTGAGTGATACGGTATGTTCCTACTGGTCACATGCTGAGTTATACCTTCTTTTCCTACTGTTTACATGCTGAGTGATACGGTATGTTCCTACAGGTCACATGCTGACTGATACCGTGCGTTCCTACTGGTTACATGCTGAGTGATACGGTATGTTCCTATTTTTTAAATACTGAGTGATACAGTGTATTCCATCTGGTTACATGATGAGTGATACGGTATGTTACTACTGATTTCATGCTCAGTGATACGGTATTTTCAAACTGGTCACATGCTGAGTTATACGGTATGATCCTGATGGTTACATGCTGAGTGATACGGTATGTTCCTACTGGTCACATGCTGAGTGATACGGTGTGTTCCTACTGGTCATATGCTGAGTGATACAGTATGTTCCTACTGGTCACATGCTGAGTGATACGGTATGTTCCTACTGGTCACATGCTGAGTGATACCGTCAGTTCCTCCTGGTTACATGCTGAGTGATACGGTATTTTCCTACTGGTTACATGCTGATTGATACGGTATATTCCTACTGCTCAAATTCTGAGTGATACTGTATGTTCCTACTTGTCACATGCTGAGTGATAAGGTATGTTCCTACTGGCTAAATGCTGAGTGATACGGTATATTCCTACTGATTTCATGCTCAGTGATACGGTATGTTCCAACTGGTCGCATACTGAGTGATACGGTATGATCCTGATGGTTACATGCTGAGTGATACGGTATTTTCCTACTGGTCACATGCTGAGTGATACGGTAATATCCTACTGGTCACATGCTGAGTGATACCGTGCGTTCCTACTGGTTACATGCTGAGTGATACTGTATGTCCCTACTGGTCACATGCTGAGTGATACGGTAATATCCTACTGGTTACATGCTGAGTGATACGGTATGTCCCTACTGGTCACATGCTGAATGATATGGTGTGTTCCTGCTGGTCACATGCTGAGTGATATTGTATGCTCCTACTGGTTACATGCTGAGTGATACGGTATGTTCTTAGTGGTCATATGCTGAGTGATACAGTATGATCCTACTGGTCACATGCTGAGTGATACGGTATGTTCCTACTGGTCACATGCTGAGTGATACCGTCAGTTCCTCCTGGTTAAATGCTGAGTGATACGGTATTTTCCTACTGGTTACATGCTGATTGATACGGTATATTCCTACTGCTCAAATTCTGAGTGATACCTTCTGTTCCAATTGTTTACATGCTGAGTGATACGGTATGTTCCTATTTGTTAAAAACTGAGTGATACGGTGTGTTCCTACTGGTTATATGATGAGTGATACTGTATGTTACTACTGATTTCATGCTCAGTGATACGGTATGTTCCAACTGGTCACATGCTGAGTGATACGGTATGATCCTGATGGGTACATGCTGAGTGATACGGTATGTTCCTACTGGTTACATGCTGAGTGATACGGTAATATCCTACTGGTCACATGCTGAGTTATACCTTCTGTTCCTACTGTTTACATGCTGAGTGATACGGTATGTTCCTACTGGTCACATGCTGAGTTATATGGTATGTTCTTATTTGTTAAATACTGAGTGATACAGTGTATTCCTTCTGGTTACATGATGAGTGATACGGTATGTTACAACTGATTTCATGCTCAGTGATACGGTATGTTGAAACTGGTCACATGCTGAGTTATACGGTATGATCCTGATGGTTACATGCTTAGTGATACGGTATGTTCCTACTGGTTACATGCTGAGTTATACGGTATGTTCCTGCTGGTCACATGCTGAGTGATACGGTATGTTCTTACTGGTTACATGTTGAGTGATACGTTATGTTCCTACTTGTTACATGCTGAGTGATACGGTATGTTCCTACAGGCTAAATGCTGAGTGATACGGTATGTTCCTGCTGGTCATATGCTGAGTGAAACGGCATGTTCCTACTTGTTACATGCTGAGTGACACGATATGTTCCTACTCATTTCATGCTCAGTGATACGGTATGTTCCAACTGGTGGCATACTGAGTGATAAGGTATGATCCTGATGGTTACATGCTGAGTGATACGGTATGTTTCTACTGTTCACATGCTGAGTGATACGGTATGTTCCTACTAGTCACGTGCTGAATTATACGGTATTTTCCTACTGGCTAAATGCTGAGTGATACGGTATGTTCTTACTGGCTAAATGCTGAGTGATACGGTATGTTCATGCTGGTCATATGCTGAGTGATACGGTATGTTCCTACTTGTTACATGCTGAGTGACACGATATGTTCCTACTGGTTACATGCTGAGTGATACGGTATGTTCCTACTGGTCACATGCTGAGTGATACGGTAATATCCTGCTGGTCAGATGCTGAGTGATACCTTCTGTTCTTACTGGTTACATGCTGAGTGATACGATATTTTCCTACTGGTTACATGCTGAGTAATACTGTATGTTCCTACTTGTCAAATGCTGAGTGATACGGTATGTTCCTACTGCTCACATGCTGAGTGATACGGTTTGTTCCTACTGGTCAAATGCTGAGTGATACGGTATGTTCCTACTGCTCACATGCTGAGTGATATGGTATGTTCCTACTGCTCACATGCTGAGTGATACGGTATGTTCCTACTGGCTAAATGCTGATTGATACGGTATGTTCCTACTGCTCACATGCTAATTGATACGGTATGTTCCTACTGCTCACATGCTGAGTGATACGGTATGTTCCTACTGCTCACATGTTGAGTGATACTGTATGTTCCTACTGCTCATATGCTGAGTGATACTGTATGTTCCTACTGGTCACATGCTGAGTGATACGGTCAGTTCCTCCTGGTTACATGCTGAGTGATACGGTATTTTCCTACTGGTTACATGCTGATTGATACAGTATATTCCTACTGCTCAAATTCTGAGTGATACCTTCTGTTCCTATTGTTTACATGCTGAGTTATACGGTATGTTCCTACTGGTCAAATGCTGAGTGATACGGTATGTTCCTATTTGTTAAAAACTGAGTGATACGGTGTGTTCCTACTGGTTATATGATGAGTGATACTGTATGTTACTACTGATTTCATGCTCAGTGATACGGTATGTTCCAACTGGTCACATGCTGAGTGATACGGTATGATCCTGATGGGTACATGCTGAGTGATACGGTATGTTCCTACTGGTTACATGCTGAGTGATACGGTAATATCCTACTGGTCACATGCTGAGTTATACCTTCTGTTCCTACTGTTTACATGCTGAGTGATACGGTATGTTCCTACTGGTCACATGCTGAGTGATATGGTATGTTCTTATTTGTTAAATACTGAGTGATACAGTGTATTCCTTCTGGTTACATGATGAGTGATACGGTATGTTACAACTGATTTCATGCTCAGTGATACGGTATGTTGAAACTGGTCACATGCTGAGTTATACCGTATGATCCTGATGGTTACATGCTTAGTGATACGGTATGTTCCTACTGGTTACATGCTGAGTGATACGGTATGTTCCTGCTGGTCACATGCTGAGTGATACGGTATGTTCGTACTGGTTACATGCTGAGTTATACGTTATGTTCCTACTTGTTACATGCTGAGTGATACGGTATGTTCCTACAGGCTAAATGCTGAGTGATACGGTATGTTCCTGCTGGTCATATGCTGAGTGAAACGGTTGTTCCTACTTGTTACATACTGAGTGACACGATATGTTCCTACTGATTTCATGCTCAGTTATACGGTATGTTCCAACTGGTGGCATACTGAGTGATAAGGTATGATCCTGATGGTTACATGCTGAGTGATATGGTATGTTTCTACTGTTCACATGCTGAGTGATACGGTATGTACCTACTAGTCACATGCTGAATTATACGGTATTTTCCTACTGGCTAAATGCTGAGTGATACGGTATGTTCCTACTGGCTAAATGCTGAGTGATACGGTATGTTCATGCTGGTCATATGCTGAGTGATACGGTATGTTCCTACTTGTTACATGCTGAGTGACACGATATGTTCCTACTGGTTACATGCTGAGTGATACGGTATGTTCCTACTGGTCACATGCTGAGTGATACGGTAATATCCTACTGGTCAGATGCTGAGTGATACCTTCTGTTCTGACTGGTTACATGCTGAGTGATACGGTATTTTCCTACTGGTTACATGCTGAGTAATACTGTATGTTCCTACTTGTCAAATGCTGAGTGATACGGTATGGTCCTACTGCTCACATGCTGAGTGATACGGTATGTTCCTACTGCTCACATGCTGAGTGATACGGTTTGTTCCTACTGGTCAAATGCTGAGTGATACGGTATGTTCCTACTGCTCACATGCTGAGTGATACTGTATGTTCCTACTTATCAAATGATGAGTGATTCGGTATGTTCCTGCTGCTCACATGCTGAGTGATATGGTATGTTCCTACTGCTCACATGCTGAGTGATACGGTATGTTCCTACTGGCTAAATGCTGATTGATACGATATGTTCCTACTGCTCACATGCTAATTGATACGGTATGTTCCTACTGCTCACATGTTGAGTGATACTGTATGATCCTACTGCTCACATGCTGAGTGATACTGTATGTTCCTACTTGTCAAATGCTGAGTGATACGGTGTGTTCCTACTGTTCACAAGCTGAATTATACTGTATTTTTCCTACTGCACACATGCTGAGTGATACGGTATATTCCTACTGGCTAAATGCTGAGTGATATGGTATGTTCCTACTGGTTTCATGCTCAGTGATACTGTATGTTCCTATTGGTCACATGCTGAATTATATGGTATGTTCATACTGGTCACATGCTGAGTGATACCGTGTGTTCCTACTGGTTACATGCTGAGTGATACTGTATGTTCCTACTGGTCACATGCTGAATGATACGGTATGTTCCTACTGGATACATGCTGAGTGATACGGTATTTTCCTACTGGTCATATGCTGAGTGATACGGTATGTGCCTACTTTTTACATGATGAGTGATATGGTATTTTCCTACTGGTCACATGCTGAGTGATACAGTATGTTCCTATTTGTTAAATGCTGAGTGATACGGTATGTTCCTACTGGTTTCATGCTGTGTATTATGGTATGTTCCTACTGTTTACATGATGAGTGATACGGTATTGATCCTACTGGTCACATGCTGAGTGATACGGTATGTTCCTACTGGTTTCATGCTGTGTATTATGGTATGTTCCTACTGGTTACATGATGAGTGATACGGTATTGATCCTACTGGTCACATGCTGAGTGATACGGTATGTACCTACTGGTTACATGATGAGTGATACGGTATTGATCCTACTGGTCATATGCTGATTGATACGGTATGTTCCTACTGGTCATATGCTGAGTGATACGGTATGATCCTACTGGTCACATACTGAGTGATACGGTATGTTCCTATTTGTTAAATGCTGAGTGATACGGTATGTTCCTACTGGTTTCATGCTGTGTATTATGGTATGTTCCTACTGGTCACATGCTGAGTGATACGGTATGTTCATACTGGTTACATGCTAAGTGATACGGTATGTACCTACTGGTTAAATATGAGTGATACGGTATGTTCCTACTGGTTTCATGCTCAGTGATACTGTATGTTCCTATTGGTCACATGCTGAATGATACGGTATGTTCATACTGGTCACATGCTGAGTGATACCGTGTGTTCCTACTGGTTACATGCTGAGTGATACTGTATGTTCCTACTGGTCACATGCTGATTGATACGGTATGTTCCTGCTGGTCACATGCTGATTGATACAGTATTGATCCTACTGGTCACATACTGAGTGATACGGTATGTTCCTACTGGTCATATGCTGAGTGATTCGGTATGTTCCTATTTGTTAAATGCTGAGTGATACGGTATGTTCCTACTGGTTTCATGCTGTGTATTATGGTATGTTCATACTTGTTACATGATGAGTGATACGGTATTGATCCTACTGGTCACATGCTGAGTGATACGGTATTTTTTCTACTGGTTACATGCTGTGTGATACTGTATGTTCCTATTTGTTAATTGCTGAGTGATACGGTATGTTCCTACTGGTTTCATGCTTAGTGATACAGTATGTTCCAACTGGTCACATGCTGAGTGATACGGTATGTTCCTACTGGTTACATGCTGAGAGATACGATATGTTACTACTGATTTCATGCTCAGTGATACGGTATGTTCCTACTTGTTACATGCTGAGTGATACGGTATGATCCTGATTGTTACATGCTGAGTGATATGGTATGTTCTTACTTGTCACATGCTAAGTGATACGGTATGTTCCTACTGGTTAAATGCTGAGTGATACGGTATATTCCTACTGATTTCATGCTCAGTGATACGGTATGTTCCTACTTGTCACATGCTAAGTGATACTGTATGATCATACTGGTTACATGCTGAGTGATACGGTATGATCCTGATGGTTACATGCTGAGTGATACAGTATGTTCCTGCTGGTCATATGCTGAGTGATACGGTATGTTCCTACTGGTCATATGCTGAGTGATACAGGATGTGCCTACTTTTCACATGATGAGAGATACGGTTTGTTCCTACTGGTCACATGCTGAGTGATACGGTATGCTCCTACTGGTTTCTTGCTGTATTTTTTTATATGTTCCTACTTGTCACATACTGAGTGATACGGTATTTATCCTACTGGTCACATGCTGAGTGATACGGTAATATCCTACTGGTCACATGCTGAGTGATACGGTATGCTCCTACTGGTTTCATGCTGTGTATTTTGGTATGTTCCTACTGGTCACATACTGAGTGATACGGTATTGATCCTACTGGTCACATGCTGAGTGATACGGTAATATCATACTGGTCACATGCTGATTGATACGGTATTCTCCTACTGGTTTCATGCTGTGTATTTTGGTATGTTCCTACTGGTCACATACTGAGTGATACGGTATGTTCATACTGGTTACATGCTGAGTGATACGGTATGTACCTACTAGTTACATGATGAGTGATACGGTATTGATCCTACTGGTCACATGCTGATTGATACGGTAATATCCTACGGGTCACATGCTGAGTGATACGATATGATCCTGATGGTTACAAGCTGAGTGATACGGTATGTTCCTACTGGTTACATGCTGAGTGATACGGTATGTTCCTACTTGTTACATGCTGAGTGACACGATATGGTCCTACTGGTTACATGCTGAGTGATACGGTATGTTCCTACTGGTCACATGCTGAGTGATACGGTAATATCCTGCTGGTCAGATGCTGAGTGATACCTTCTGTTCTTACTGGTTACATGCTGAGTGATACGATATTTTCCTACTGGTTACATGCTGAGTAATACTGTATGTTCCTACTTGTCAAATGCTGAGTGATACGGTATGTTCCTACTGCTCACATGCTGAGTGATACGGTTTGTTCCTACTGGTCAAATGCTGAGTGATACGGTATGTTCCTACTGCTCACATGCTGAGTGATATGGTATGTTCCTACTGCTCACATGCTGAGTGATACGGTATGTTCCTACTGGCTAAATGCTGATTGATACGGTATGTTCCTACTGCTCACATGCTAATTGATACGGTATGTTCCTACTGCTCACATGCTGAGTGATACGGTATGTTCCTACTGCTCACATGTTGAGTGATACTGTATGTTCCTACTGCTCATATGCTGAGTGATACTGTATGTTCCTACTGGTCACATGCTGAGTGATACGGTCAGTTCCTCCTGGTTACATGCTGAGTGATACGGTATTTTCCTACTGGTTACATGCTGATTGATACAGTATATTCCTACTGCTCAAATTCTGAGTGATACCTTCTGTTCCTATTGTTTACATGCTGAGTTATACGGTATGTTCCTACTGGTCAAATGCTGAGTGATACGGTATGTTCCTATTTGTTAAAAACTGAGTGATACGGTGTGTTCCTACTGGTTATATGATGAGTGATACTGTATGTTACTACTGATTTCATGCTCAGTGATACGGTATGTTCCAACTGGTCACATGCTGAGTGATACGGTATGATCCTGATGGGTACATGCTGAGTGATACGGTATGTTCCTACTGGTTACATGCTGAGTGATACGGTAATATCCTACTGGTCACATGCTGAGTTATACCTTCTGTTCCTACTGTTTACATGCTGAGTGATACGGTATGTTCCTACTGGTCACATGCTGAGTGATATGGTATGTTCTTATTTGTTAAATACTGAGTGATACAGTGTATTCCTTCTGGTTACATGATGAGTGATACGGTATGTTACAACTGATTTCATGCTCAGTGATACGGTATGTTGAAACTGGTCACATGCTGAGTTATACCGTATGATCCTGATGGTTACATGCTTAGTGATACGGTATGTTCCTACTGGTTACATGCTGAGTGATACGGTATGTTCCTGCTGGTCACATGCTGAGTGATACGGTATGTTCGTACTGGTTACATGCTGAGTTATACGTTATGTTCCTACTTGTTACATGCTGAGTGATACGGTATGTTCCTACAGGCTAAATGCTGAGTGATACGGTATGTTCCTGCTGGTCATATGCTGAGTGAAACGGTATGTTCCTACTTGTTACATACTGAGTGACACGATATGTTCCTACTGATTTCATGCTCAGTTATACGGTATGTTCCAACTGGTGGCATACTGAGTGATAAGGTATGATCCTGATGGTTACATGCTGAGTGATATGGTATGTTTCTACTGTTCACATGCTGAGTGATACGGTATGTACCTACTAGTCACATGCTGAATTATACGGTATTTTCCTACTGGCTAAATGCTGAGTGATACGGTATGTTCCTACTGGCTAAATGCTGAGTGATACGGTATGTTCATGCTGGTCATATGCTGAGTGATACGGTATGTTCCTACTTGTTACATGCTGAGTGACACGATATGTTCCTACTGGTTACATGCTGAGTGATACGGTATGTTCCTACTGGTCACATGCTGAGTGATACGGTAATATCCTACTGGTC
Organism: Coregonus lavaretus; assembly: GCF_964263955.1. Taxonomy (NCBI): domain Eukaryota; kingdom Metazoa; phylum Chordata; class Actinopteri; order Salmoniformes; family Salmonidae; genus Coregonus; species Coregonus lavaretus. The sequence continues at coordinate 30,721,164 of NC_140019.1, read as the reverse complement.
AGATGCTGAGTGATACCTTCTGTTCTGACTGGTTACATGCTGAGTGATACGGTATATTCCTACTGGTTACATGCTGAGTAATACTGTATGTTCCTACTTGTCAAATGCTGAGTGATACGGTATGGTCCTACTGCTCACATGCTGAGTGATACGGTATGTTCCTACTGCTCACATGCTGAGTGATACGGTTTGTTCCTACTGGTCAAATGCTGAGTGATACGGTATGTTCCTACTGCTCACATGCTGAGTGATACTGTATGTTCCTACTTATCAAATGATGAGTGATTCGGTATGTTCCTGCTGCTCACATGCTGAGTGATATGGTATGTTCCTACTGCTCACATGCTGAGTGATACGGTATGTTCCTACTGGCTAAATGCTGATTGATACGATATGTTCCTACTGCTCACATGCTAATTGATACGGTATGTTCCTACTGCTCACATGTTGAGTGATACTGTATGATCCTACTGCTCACATGCTGAGTGATACTGTATGTTCCTACTTGTCAAATGCTGAGTGATACGGTGTGTTCCTACTGTTCACAAGCTGAATTATACTGTATTTTTCCTACTGCACACATGCTGAGTGATACGGTATATTCCTACTGGCTAAATGCTGAGTGATATGGTATGTTCCTACTGGTTTCATGCTCAGTGATACTGTATGTTCCTATTGGTCACATGCTGAATTATATGGTATGTTCATACTGGTCACATGCTGAGTGATACCGTGTGTTCCTACTGGTTACATGCTGAGTGATACTGTATGTTCCTACTGGTCACATGCTGAATGATACGGTATGTTCCTACTGGATACATGCTGAGTGATACGGTATTTTCCTACTGGTCATATGCTGAGTGATACGTTATGTGCCTACTTTTTACATGATGAGTGATATGGTATTTTCCTACTGGTCACATGCTGAGTGATACAGTATGTTCCTATTTGTTAAATGCTGAGTGATACGGTATGTTCCTACTGGTTTCATGCTGTGTATTATGGTATGTTCCTACTGTTTACATGATGAGTGATACGGTATTGATCCTACTGGTCACATGCTGAGTGATACGGTATGTTCCTACTGGTTTCATGCTGTGTATTATGGTATGTTCCTACTGGTTACATGATGAGTGATACGGTATTGATCCTACTGGTCACATGCTGAGTGATACGGTATGTACCTACTGGTTACATGATGAGTGATACGGTATTGATCCTACTGGTCATATGCTGATTGATACGGTATGTTCCTACTGGTCATATGCTGAGTGATACGGTATGATCCTACTGGTCACATACTGAGTGATACGGTATGTTCCTATTTGTTAAATGCTGAGTGATACGGTATGTTCCTACTGGTTTCATGCTGTGTATTATGGTATGCTCCTACTGGTCACATGCTGAGTGATACGGTATGTTCATACTGGTTACATGCTAAGTGATACGGTATGTACCTACTGGTTAAATATGAGTGATACGGTATGTTCCTACTGGTTTCATGCTCAGTGATACTGTATGTTCCTATTGGTCACATGCTGAATGATACGGTATGTTCATACTGGTCACATGCTGAGTGATACCGTGTGTTCCTACTGGTTACATGCTGAGTGATACTGTATGTTCCTACTGGTCACATGCTGATTGATACGGTATGTTCCTGCTGGTCACATGCTGATTGATACAGTATTGATCCTACTGGTCACATACTGAGTGATACGGTATGTTCCTACTGGTCATATGCTGAGTGATTCGGTATGTTCCTATTTGTTAAATGCTGAGTGATACGGTATGTTCCTACTGGTTTCATGCTGTGTATTATGGTATGTTCATACTTGTTACATGATGAGTGATACGGTATTGATCCTACTGGTCACATGCTGAGTGATACGGTATTTTTTCTACTGGTTACATGCTGTGTGATACTGTATGTTCCTATTTGTTAATTGCTGAGTGATACGGTATGTTCCTACTGGTTTCATGCTTAGTGATACAGTATGTTCCAACTGGTCACATGCTGAGTGATACGGTATGTTCCTACTGGTTACATGCTGAGAGATACGATATGTTACTACTGATTTCATGCTCAGTGATACGGTATGTTCCTACTTGTTACATGCTGAGTGATACGGTATGATCCTGATTGTTACATGCTGAGTGATATGGTATGTTCTTACTTGTCACATGCTAAGTGATACGGTATGTTCCTACTGGTTAAATGCTGAGTGATACGGTATATTCCTACTGATTTCATGCTCAGTGATACGGTATGTTCCTACTTGTCACATGCTAAGTGATACTGTATGATCCTACTGGTTACATGCTGAGTGATACGGTATGATCCTGATGGTTACATGCTGAGTGATACAGTATGTTCCTGCTGGTCATATGCTGAGTGATACGGTATGTTCCTACTGGTCATATGCTGAGTGATACAGGATGTGCCTACTTTTCACATGATGAGTGATACGGTTTGTTCCTACTGGTCACATGCTGAGTGATACGGTATGCTCCTACTGGTTTCTTGCTGTATTTTTTTATATGTTCCTACTTGTCACATACTGAGTGATACGGTATTTATCCTACTGGTCACATGCTGAGTGATACGGTAATATCCTACTGGTCACATGCTGAGTGATACGGTATGCTCCTACTGGTTTCATGCTGTGTATTTTGGTATGTTCCTACTGGTCACATACTGAGTGATACGGTATGTTCATACTGGTTACATGCTGAGTGATACGGTATGTACCTACTAGTTACATGATGAGTGATACGGTATTGATCCTACTGGTCACATGCTGATTGATACGGTAATATCCTACGGGTCACATGCTGAGTGATACGATATGATCCTGATGGTTACAAGCTGAGTGATACGGTATGTTCCTACTGGTTACATGCTGAGTGATACGGTATGTTCCTACTTGTTACATGCTGAGTGACACGATATGTTCCTACTGGTTACATGCTGAGTGATACGGTATGTTCCTACTGGTCACATGCTGAGTGATACGGTAATATCCTGCTGGTCAGATGCTGAGTGATACCTTCTGTTCTTACTGGTTACATGCTGAGTGATACGATATTTTCCTACTGGTTACATGCTGAGTAATACTGTATGTTCCTACTTGTCAAATGCTGAGTGATACGGTATGTTCCTACTGCTCACATGCTGAGTGATACGGTTTGTTCCTACTGGTCAAATGCTGAGTGATACGGTATGTTCCTACTGCTCACATGCTGAGTGATATGGTATGTTCCTACTGCTCACATGCTGAGTGATACGGTATGTTCCTACTGGCTAAATGCTGATTGATACGGTATGTTCCTACTGCTCACATGCTAATTGATACGGTATGTTCCTACTGCTCACATGCTGAGTGATACGGTATGTTCCTACTGCTCACATGTTGAGTGATACTGTATGTTCCTACTGCTCATATGCTGAGTGATACTGTATGTTCCTACTGGTCACATGCTGAGTGATACGGTCAGTTCCTCCTGGTTACATGCTGAGTGATACGGTATTTTCCTACTGGTTACATGCTGATTGATACAGTATATTCCTACTGCTCAAATTCTGAGTGATACCTTCTGTTCCTATTGTTTACATGCTGAGTTATACGGTATGTTCCTACTGGTCAAATGCTGAGTGATACGGTATGTTCCTATTTGTTAAAAACTGAGTGATACGGTGTGTTCCTACTGGTTATATGATGAGTGATACGGTAATATCCTACTGGTCACATGCTGAGTTATACCTTCTGTTCCTACTGTTTACATGCTGAGTGATACGGTATGTTCCTACTGGTCACATGCTGAGTGATATGGTATGTTCTTATTTGTTAAATACTGAGTGATACAGTGTATTCCTTCTGGTTACATGATGAGTGATACTGTATGTTACTACTGATTTCATGCTCAGTGATACGGTATGTTCCAACTGGTCACATGCTGAGTGATACGGTATGATCCTGATGGGTACATGCTGAGTGATACGGTATGTTCCTACTGGTTACATGCTGAGTGATACGGTAATATCCTACTGGTCACATGCTGAGTTATACCTTCTGTTCCTACTGTTTACATGCTGAGTGATACGGTATGTTCCTACTGGTCACATGCTGAGTGATATGGTATGTTCTTATTTGTTAAATACTGAGTGATACAGTGTATTCCTTCTGGTTACATGATGAGTGATACGGTATGTTACAACTGATTTCATGCTCAGTGATACGGTATGTTGAAACTGGTCACATGCTGAGTTATACCGTATGATCCTGATGGTTACATGCTTAGTGATACGGTATGTTCGTACTGGTTACATGCTGAGTTATACGTTATGTTCCTACTTGTTACATGCTGAGTGATACGGTATGTTCCTACAGGCTAAATGCTGAGTGATACGGTATGTTCCTGCTGGTCATATGCTGAGTGAAACGGTATGTTCCTACTTGTTACATACTGAGTGACACGATATGTTCCTACTGATTTCATGCTCAGTTATACGGTATGTTCCAACTGGTGGCATACTGAGTGATAAGGTATGATCCTGATGGTTACATGCTGAGTGATATGGTATGTTTCTACTGTTCACATGCTGAGTGATACGGTATGTACCTACTAGTCACATGCTGAATTATACGGTATTTTCCTACTGGCTAAATGCTGAGTGATACGGTATGTTCCTACTGGCTAAATGCTGAGTGATACGGTATGTTCATGCTGGTCATATGCTGAGTGATACGGTATGTTCCTACTTGTTACATGCTGAGTGACACGATATGTTCCTACTGGTTACATGCTGAGTGATACGGTATGTTCCTACTGGTCACATGCTGAGTGATACGGTAATATCCTACTGGTCAGATGCTGAGTGATACCTTCTGTTCTGACTGGTTACATGCTGAGTGATACGGTATTTTCCTACTGGTTACATGCTGAGTAATACTGTATGTTCCTACTTGTCAAATGCTGAGTGATACGGTATGGTCCTACTGCTCACATGCTGAGTGATACGGTATGTTCCTACTGCTCACATGCTGAGTGATACGGTTTGTTCCTACTGGTCAAATGCTGAGTGATACGGTATGTTCCTACTGCTCACATGCTGAGTGATACTGTATGTTCCTACTTATCAAATGATGAGTGATTCGGTATGTTCCTGCTGCTCACATGCTGAGTGATATGGTATGTTCCTACTGCTCACATGCTGAGTGATACGGTATGTTCCTACTGGCTAAATGCTGATTGATACGATATGTTCCTACTGCTCACATGCTAATTGATACGGTATGTTCCTACTGCTCACATGTTGAGTGATACTGTATGATCCTACTGCTCACATGCTGAGTGATACTGTATGTTCCTACTTGTCAAATGCTGAGTGATACGGTGTGTTCCTACTGTTCACAAGCTGAATTATACTGTATTTTTCCTACTGCACACATGCTGAGTGATACGGTATATTCCTACTGGCTAAATGCTGAGTGATATGGTATGTTCCTACTGGTTTCATGCTCAGTGATACTGTATGTTCCTATTGGTCACATGCTGAATTATATGGTATGTTCATACTGGTCACATGCTGAGTGATACCGTGTGTTCCTACTGGTTACATGCTGAGTGATACTGTATGTTCCTACTGGTCACATGCTGAATGATACGGTATGTTCCTACTGGATACATGCTGAGTGATACGGTATTTTCCTACTGGTCATATGCTGAGTGATACGGTATGTGCCTACTTTTTACATGATGAGTGATATGGTATTTTCCTACTGGTCACATGCTGAGTGATACAGTATGTTCCTATTTGTTAAATGCTGAGTGATACGGTATGTTCCTACTGGTTTCATGCTGTGTATTATGGTATGTTCCTACTGTTTACATGATGAGTGATACGGTATTGATCCTACTGGTCACATGCTGAGTGATACGGTATGTTCCTACTGGTTTCATGCTGTGTATTATGGTATGTTCCTACTGGTTACATGATGAGTGATACGGTATTGATCCTACTGGTCACATGCTGAGTGATACGGTATGTACCTACTGGTTACATGATGAGTGATACGGTATTGATCCTACTGGTCATATGCTGATTGATACGGTATGTTCCTACTGGTCATATGCTGAGTGATACGGTATGATCCTACTGGTCACATACTGAGTGATACGGTATGTTCCTATTTGTTATATGCTGAGTGATACGGTATGTTCCTACTGGTTTCATGCTGTGTATTATGGTATGTTCCTACTGGTCACATGCTGAGTGATACGGTATGTTCATACTGGTTACATGCTAAGTGATACGGTATGTACCTACTGGTTAAATATGAGTGATACGGTATGTTCCTACTGGTTTCATGCTCAGTGATACTGTATGTTCCTATTGGTCACATGCTGAATGATACGGTATGTTCATACTGGTCACATGCTGAGTGATACCGTGTGTTCCTACTGGTTACATGCTGAGTGATACTGTATGTTCCTACTGGTCACATGCTGATTGATACGGTATGTTCCTGCTGGTCACATGCTGATTGATACAGTATTGATCCTACTGGTCACATACTGAGTGATACGGTATGTTCCTACTGGTCATATGCTGAGTGATTCGGTATGTTCCTATTTGTTAAATGCTGAGTGATACGGTATGTTCCTACTGGTTTCCTGCTGTGTATTATGGTATGTTCATACTTGTTACATGATGAGTGATACGGTATTGATCCTACTGGTCACATGCTGAGTGATACGGTATTTTTTCTACTGGTTACATGCTGTGTGATACTGTATGTTCCTATTTGTTAATTGCTGAGTGATACGGTATGTTCCTACTGGTTTCATGCTTAGTGATACAGTATGTTCCAACTGGTCACATGCTGAGTGATACGGTATGTTCCTACTGGTTACATGCTGAGAGATACGATATGTTACTACTGATTTCATGCTCAGTGATACGGTATGTTCCTACTTGTTACATGCTGAGTGATACGGTATGATCCTGATTGTTACATGCTGAGTGATATGGTATGTTCTTACTTGTCACATGCTAAGTGATACGGTATGTTCCTACTGGTTAAATGCTGAGTGATACGGTATATTCCTACTGATTTCATGCTCAGTGATACGGTATGTTCCTACTTGTCACATGCTAAGTGATACTGTATGATCCTACTGGTTACATGCTGAGTGATACGGTATGATCCTGATGGTTACATGCTGAGTGATACAGTATGTTCCTGCTGGTCATATGCTGAGTGATACGGTATGTTCCTACTGGTCATATGCTGAGTGATACAGGATGTGCCTACTTTTCACATGATGAGTGATACGGTTTGTTCCTACTGGTCACATGCTGAGTGATACGGTATGCTCCTACTGGTTTCTTGCTGTATTTTTTTATATGTTCCTACTTGTCACATACTGAGTGATACGGTATTTATCCTACTGGTCACATGCTGAGTGACACGGTAATATCCTACTGGTCACATGCTGAGTGATACGGTATGCTCCTACTGGTTTCATGCTGTGTATTTTGGTATGTTCCTACTGGTCACATACTGAGTGATACGGTATGTTCATACTGGTTACATGCTGAGTGATACGGTATGTACCTACTAGTTACATGATGAGTGATACGGTATTGATCCTACTGGTCACATGCTGATTGATACGGTAATATCCTACGGGTCACATGCTGAGTGATACGATATGATCCTGATGGTTACAAGCTGAGTGATACGGTATGTTCCTACTGGTTACATGCTGAGTGATACGGTGTGTTCCTACTTGTTACATGCTGAGTGACACGATATGTTCCTACTGGTTACATGCTGAGTGATACGGTATGTTCCTACTGGTCACATGCTGAGTGATACGGTAATATCCTGCTGGTCAGATGCTGAGTGATACCTTCTGTTCTTACTGGTTACATGCTGAGTGATACGATATTTTCCTACTGGTTACATGCTGAGTAATACTGTATGTTCCTACTTGTCAAATGCTGAGTGATACGGTATGTTCCTACTGCTCACATGCTGAGTGATACGGTTTGTTCCTACTGGTCACATACTGAGTGATACGGTATTGATCCTACTGGTTACATGCTGAGTGATACGGTAATATCATACTGGTCACATGCTGATTGATACGGTATTCTCCTACTGGTTTCATGCTGTGTATTTTGGTATGTTCCTACTGGTCACATACTGAGTGATACGGTATGTTCATACTGGTTACATGCTGAGTGATACGGTATGTACCTACTAGTTACATGATGAGTGATACGGTATTGATCCTACTGGTCACATGCTGATTGATACGGTAATATCCTACGGGTCACATGCTGAGTGATACGATATGATCCTGATGGTTACAAGCTGAGTGATACGGTATGTTCCTACTGGTTACATGCTGAGTGATACGGTATGTTCCTACTGGTCATATGCTGAGTGATTCGGTATATGCCTACTTTTTACATGCTGAGTGATACGGTATGATCCTACTGGTCACATACTGAGTGATACGGTATGTTCCTATTTGTTAAATGCTGAGTGATACGGTATGTTCCTACTGGTTTCATGCTGTGTATTACGGTATGTTCCTACTGGTCACATGCTGAGTGATACGGTATGTTCATACTGGTTACATGCTGAGTGATACGGTATGTACCTACTGGTTACATGATGAGTGATATGGTATGTTCCTACTGGTTTCATGCTCAGTGATACTGTATGTTCCTATTGGTCACATGCTGAGTGATACGGTATGTTCATACTGGTCACATGCTGAATGACACGGTGTGTTCCTGCTGGTCACATGCTGAGTTATATGGTATGTTTCTTCTGTTTACTTGCTGAGTGATACAGTATGTTCCTACTGGTCACATGCTGTGTGATACGGTATGTTCCTATTTGTTAATTGCTGAGTGATACGGTATGTTCCTACTGGTTTCATGCTCAGTGATACGGTATGTTCCAACTGGTCACATGCTGAGTGATACGGTATTATCCTACTGGTTACATGCTGAGAGATACGGTATGTTACTACTGATTTCATGCTCAGTGATACGGTATGTTCCTACTTGTTACATGCTGAGTGATACGGCATGATCCTGATTGTTACATGCTGAGTGATACGGTATGTTCCTACTTGTCACATGCTAAGTGATACGGTATGTTCCTACTGGTTACATGCTGAGTGATACGGTATGTTCCTACTGATTTCATGCTCAGTGATACGGTATGTTCCTACTTGTCACATGCTAAGTGATACGGTATGTTCCTACTGGTTACATGCTGAGTGATACGGTATGATCCTGATGGTTACATGCTGAGTGATACGGTGTGTTCCTGATGGTTACATGCTGAGTGATACGGTATGTTCCTACTGGTCACATGTTGAGTGATACCATGTGTTCCTATTGTTCACATGCTGAGTGATACTGTGTGTTCCTGCTGGTCACATGCTGAGTTCTACGGTATGTTCCTAATGGTTAAATGCTAAGTGATACGGTATTTTCCTACTGGTCACATGCTGAGTTATACTGTGTGATTCTACTGGTTTCATGCTGTGTATTACGGTATGTTCCTACTGGTCACATGCTGATTGATACGGTATGTTCCTACTGGCTAAATGCTGAGTAATACGGTATGTTCCTACTTGTTACATGCTGATTGAAACGGTATGTTCCTACTGATTTCATGCTCAGTGATTGTTAGATTAATTTGTATTTTAAGAATAATGACTAAAGGATTTCACCCCAAATACAGTATAAATGTGTAAACTGTGTTAGAATTATCAACCCACTAACAGTGTCACGACTGTCGGTGAGATGCGGTAAAAGAAGTAATGCGCAGGACACAGAACTCTCGGACACGTACTTTATTCCGATAAGGATCCAAAAGAACACAGAAATAACTCCACGCAGGGAGGAAATAACCCGCTCACTAAAATCACAACCGTGAAGGGAAAAACAATCACACACAATGTCCTGATGAGAGACAGGGGTAATATAAGGGAAACAATTAAACATAATGACGAACAGGTGTAAACAATACAGACAAAACTAAACAAACACAGATAACATCGAACGGCAGTAGCTAGTACTCCGGGGACGACGAACGCCGAAGCCTGCCCGAGCAAGGAGGAGGAGCAGCCTCGGCAGAATCCGTGACAGTACCACCCCCCTCCTTGACACGCGGCTCCAGCCGTGCGCTGACCCCGGCCTCGGGGACGGCCAGGAGGACGCGGAGCAGGGCGAGTCGGGTGACTCCGGTGGAACTCTGTCAACAGGGAATGATCAAGGATGTCCCTCCTAGGGACCCAGCACCGTTCCTCCGGACCGTACCCCTCCCACTCCACGAGATACTGCAGACCCCCCATCCGACGCCTTGAATCCACGATGGAACGGACTGAGTACGCCGGAGCCCCTTCGATGTCTAGTGGGGGCGGAGGGGCCTCTCGTACCTCATTCTCCTGGAGTGGACCAGCTACCACCGGCCTGAGGAGAGACACATGGAACGAGGGGTTAATGTGATAATTAACAGGCAGCTGTAACCTATAACATACCTCGTTCAATCTCCTCAGGACTTTAAATGGCCCCACAAACTGCCGGCCCAGCTTCCGGCAGGGCAGGTGAAGGGGCAGGTTTCTGATCGAGAGCCAGACCCGATCTCCCGGTGCATAAACGGACCCTCACTGCGGTGGCGATCGGCGCTCGCCTTTTTCCTTCTGATGGCCCGCTGCAGATGGACGTGCGCAGCGTTCCATGTCTCCTCCGAGCGCCGAAACCCTTCATCCACCGCAGGAGCCTCGATCTGGCTCTGATGCCAGGGTGCCAGAATCGGCTGATAGCCCAACACACACTGGAAAGGAGTGAGATTAGTGGATTAGTGGCGGAGTGAGTTTTGGGCTATCTCTGCCCAGGGAATATACCCCGACCACTCCTCCTGCCGGTCCTGGCAGTAGGACCTCAGAAACCTACCCACATCTTGGTTTACTCTCTCCACCTGCCCATTACTCTCAGGGTGAAAACCCGAGGTAAGGCTGATCGAGACCCCCAAACATTCCATAAACACCCTCCACACTCTAGAGGGGAACCCCGATCAGACACTATATCCTCAGGCTCCCCGTAGTGCCGGAAAACGTGAGTAAACAGGGCTTCGGCCGTTTGTATGGCTGTAGAAAGACCTGGCATAGGGATGAGACAGCAGGCCTTAGAAAACCGATCCACAACGACCAAGATCGTGGTATTCCCCTGGGAGGGGGGAAGGTCCGTGACAAAATCCACCGACAGGTGAGACCACGGCCGTTGTGGAACGGGGAGAGTTTGTAACTTCCCTCTGGGCAGGTGTCTAGGCACCTTACACTGGGCGCACACCGAGCAGGAAGAAACGTAAACCCTCACGTCCTTAGCTAAGGTGGGCCACCAGTACTTCCCGCTAAGACAGTGCACCGTCCGACCTATACCAGGATGACCAGAGGAGGGTGACGTGTGAGCCCAATAAATCAGTCCGTCACGGACCTCGAGCGGTACGTACTTCCGTCCCTCTGGACACTCTGGGGGAGAAGGGTCGGTACGTAACGCCCGCTCGATTTCCGTGTCGACCTCCCACACCACCGGTGCCACGAGACAAGACTCCGGTAGTATGGGAGTGGGCTCAATGGACCTCTCCTCTGTGTCATATCGTCGGGACAGGGCGTCTGCCTTAACGTTCTGTGACCCTGGGATATACGTGATCTTAAAGACAAACCAGGCAAGAAACATGGCCCACCTAGCCTGACGAGCGTTCAGTCTCTTCGCTGCCCGGATGTACTCCAGGTTACGATGGTCAGTCAGAATGAGAAAAGGGTGGTTAGCCCCCTCAAGCCAATGTCTCCACACCTTCAGGGCCTGGACCACAGCTAGCAGCTCCCTGTCCCCCACGTCATAATTGCGTTCCGCCGGACTGAGCTTCTTAGAATAAAAAGCACAGGGCAGAGTTTTGGAGGCGTGCCCGAGCGCTGAGACAGTATAGCACCGATCCCCGCCTCGGACGCATCCACCTCGACTTGGAACGCCAAAGAGGGATCCGGATGTGCCAGCACCGGAGCTGAGGTGAACAGGTCCTTCAAATGACTAAACGCCCTGTCCGCCTCAGCCGACCACTGCAAACGCACCGGGCCCCCCTTTAGCAGGGAGGTAATGGGAGCTGCTACCTGTCCAAAACCCCGGATAAACCTCCGGTAGTAATTGGCAAAACCCAAAAAACGCTGCACCTCCTTTACTGTAGTTGGAGTCATTAGACCGTATGGCATGACGAGGTACTCAAAGTGACCCCAGGTGGTACTGAATGCTGTCTTCCACTCATCTCCCTCCCGAATGCGCACCAGGTTGTAAGCGCTCCTGAGATCCAATTTTGTGAATAAGCGTGCCCCGTGTAATGACTCCGTCATACTAGCAATCAGAGGGAGAGGATAGCTGTATATAATAGTGATCTGATTGAGACCACGGTAATCAATACACGGGCGTAAACCCCCATCCTTCTTCTTCACAAAAAATAAACTTGAGGACGCAGGAGAAGTGGATGGCCGGATGTATCCCTGTCTCAAGGATTCGGCACAGATCCTGACACAGAGGACACACATGGCTGCGAGGAACGGTGTGTTCCTACTGGTTACATACTGAGTGATACGGTGTGTTCCTACTGGTTACATGCTGAGTGATACGGTATGTTCCTACTTCTCACATGCTGAGTTATACTGTATGTTTCTACTTGTTACATGCTGAGTGATACATTATGTTCCTACTGGTCACATGCTGAGTGATACGGTATGTTCCTACTGGTTTCATACTGAGTGATACAGTATGGTCCTACTGGTTTCATGCTGAGTGATACGGTAATATCCTAATGGTCACATAGTGAGTGATACCTTCTGTTCCTACTGGTTACATGCTGAGTGATATGGTATTTTCCTACTGGTTACATGCTGAGTGATACTGTATGTTCCTACTGGTCACATGCTGAGGATACCGTGTGTTCCTACTGGTTACATGCTTAGTGATACGGTGAGTTCCTACTGGTTACATGCTGAGTGATACGGTATGTTCCTACTGGTTACATGCTGAGTGATACGGTATGTTCCTACTGTTTACATGCTTAGTGTTATGGTATGTTCCTACCAGTTACATGCTGAGTGATACGGTATGTTCCTACTGGTCACATGCTGAGTGATACGATGTGTTCCTACTGGTGTCATGCTGAGTGATACGGTATGTTCCTACTGGTGTCATGCTGAGTTATACGGTGTGTTCCTACTGGTCTTATGCTGAGTGATACGGTGTGTTCCTACTGGTTACATGTTGATTGATATGGAATGTTCCTAATGGTCACATGCTGAGTTATATGGTATGTGCCTACTAGTCACATGCTGAATGATACGGTATGTTCCTACTGGTTTTATGCTGAGTGATACAGTATTTTCCTAATGGTTACATGCTGAGTGATCCGGTATGTTCCCGCTGGTTATATGCTGAGTGATACGGTATTTTCATTCTGGTCACATGCTGAGTGATATGGTATATTCCTGCTAGTCACATGCTGAGTGATCCGGTATGTTCCCACTGGTTACGTGCTGAGTAATACGGTATGTTCCTACTGGTTACATGCTGAGTTATATGGTATGACCATGCACTGGATTCTAATTGTGGGGGACATTTTTCATATTTTGTCTTATCCGGTCATTATCAAAATATCCTGTAGCATGCTATGTAGTACTTAATCTACCTTTTTGTAATGCCCGGTTTCCGTGTGTGTGTGTGTGTATGTGTGTGTGTGTGTGTGTGTGTGTGTGTGTGTGTGTTTGTGTGTGTGTGTGTGTGTGTGTGTGCGTGTTTATCCACGGGCATATGAAAGATGTAGTAAAGACATACAGTATGATATGAACTATGTTATCCAATGCAGGTTGGACCGTATTCACTCTCATTATTTTACTCATCACATTGGACTATCATGGAAAAGGAATGTGTTGGAAGATATAACAAATGTTGCCCAACATAAGAAAACATTTACATATGCCGAGAGATAAAAAAATACTCTCATATTCAGTGACAATCTCACTTTGCTTGATTGATTGGTGGTTTAGCACAAAAAGACTCAACTATCAAACTGTGACTTTTTCTAAGTTGCAACTTGTAAACATTTTGAGGAAGCGACATGCAGAAAAGCACACACCCCACTCACATATTCCCTCTCCCAACGGAGAACAAAGACACATTTCCTCATTAACAGTGTTTTTAATGCATGAAGAAATAATTGATTCATTCAAATTAACAAATTATTCATTCCAGCTGAAAGTTCTTAGTCATTAAGTTGAGAGATATATACTGTTATTATTACATTCCTACTTCTATGGTTGGCATTAGAATGACATTATGCATGCACAGTTGATTAAATACATTTTTATCACCTCTCAAATTGCAAATTTAGCAGGTAGTCTGTCTCAATGATTAGCGAATGTTGTTGATGTGCTTTTAAGGGAGGCTGAATTCTGTCTACAGCTAATCTTGAGACATTCTACATTTCTACTCCTTGAAAAACTTGACACTCAAACTGACTAAAAATCTTCATTTGGAGGAGGCTTTTTAACAATTGAGATAAGCAAGGTTAAATTCAAACTTCAGCACAAATTGGATGTTTGTTTGTTTTAATTATATTTTTGTTTGTTTAATATCTAAATAAATGTGAACTTGAATAGCCTCTATGCCTGCATTAGTCTACAGTTATACCCACTAATGCAGTCTACAGTTATACCCTCTATACCAGTCTACAGTTATACCCCCTATACCAGTCTACAGTTATACCCTCTATACCAGTCTACAGTTATACCCTCTATACCAGTCTACAGTTATACCCTCTATACCAGTCTACAGTTATACCCTCTATACCAGTCTATAGTTATACCCTCTATACCAGTCTACAGTTATACCCTCTATACCAGTCTACAGTTATACGCTCTATACCAGTCTACAGTTATACCCTCTATACCAGTCTACAGTTATACCCTCTATACCAGTCTATAGTTATACCCTCTATACCAGTCTACAGTTATACCCTCTATACCAGTCTATAGTTATACCCTCTATACCAGTCTATAGTTATACCCTCTATACCAGTCTACAGTTATACCCTCTATACCAGTCTATAGTTATACCCTCTATACCAGTCTACAGTTATACCCTCTATACCAGTCTATAGTTATACTCTCTATACCAGTCTACAGTTATACCCTCTATACCAGTCTATAGTTATACCCTCTATACCAGTCTATAGTTTTACCCTCTATACCAGTCTACAGTTATACCCTCTATACCAGTCTACAGTTATACCCTCTATACCAGTCTACAGTTATACCCTCTATACCAGTCTATAGTTATACCCTCTATACCAGTCTACAGTTATACCCTCTATACCAGTCTACAGTTATACCCTCTATACCAGTCTACAGTTATACCCTCTATACCAGTCTACAGTTATACCCTCTATACCAGTCTACAGTTATACCCTCTATACCAGTCTATAGTTATACCCTCTATACCAGTCTACAGTTATACCCTCTATACCAGTCTACAGTTATACCCTCTATACCAGTCTATAGTTATACCCTCTATACCAGTCTACAGTTATACCCTCTATACCAGTCTATAGTTATACCCTCTATACCAGTCTACAGTTATACCCTCTATACCAGTCTACAGTTATACCCTCTATACCAGTCTATAGTTATACCCTCTATACCAGTCTATAGTTTTACCCTCTATACCAGTTTACAGTTATACCCTCTATACCAGTCTATAGTTATACCCTCTATACCAGTCTACAGTTATACCCTCTATACCAGTCTACAGTTATACCCTCTATACCAGTCTATAGTTATACCCTCTATACCAGTCTATAGTTTTACCCTCTATACCAGTTTACAGTTATACCCTCTATACCAGTCTATAGTTATACCCTCTATACCAGTCTACAGTTATACCCTCTATACCAGTCTACAGTTATACCCTCTATACCAGTCTACAGTTATACCCTCTATACCAGTCTATAGTTATACCCTCTATACCAGTCTATAGTTATACTCTCTATACCAGTCCATAGTTTTACCCTCTATACCAGTCTATAGTTATACCCTCTATACCAGTCTATAGTTTTACCCTCTATACCAGTCTATAGTTATACCCTCTATACCAGTCTATAGTTATACCCTCTATACCAGTCTATAGTTATACCCTCTATACCAGTCTACAGTTATACCCTCTATACCAGTCTATAGTTATACCCTCTATACCAGTCTATAGTTATACCCTCTATACCAGTCTATAGTTATACCCTCTATACCAGTCTATAGTTATACCCTCTATACCAGTCTACAGTTATACCCTCTATACCAGTCTACAGTTATACCCTCTATACCAGTCTACAGTTACACCCCAAAACAAGATCCAGAATCTTTTAGCGTTGTTCAATATCCAAATAATTTTTCATCTTTTTTTAACAGTACCTCATTCTTCACTTACTTGATGGAAAATGGTGAGTGACTGTCAATGCTAATTGAGTTGTAGAAATGTGAACCCATAATGAAGCCACAATGACTGCTGCAAGCCAGAATAGTTTCCTTACTTTGTTTTTAGTTTCAATATCTCTTTGTGGAACAAGGAATCATAATGTCCCTACAGTTTTGAATAGCGAAGACAGAAACAATCATGGCATTTGTTTTTTTTTTGTGTGAGAAAGAGCAAGCAAGAGAGTAAAACAAAGGGTCAAATGTGAGAGTGTGCATGAGAATCAAACATGGCTGGGTTTTTGAACATCACAAACCTTGACAATATATTTTATGTGCTTGACGGATAGGCCTATATTTTTACTGATATCACATTTGTTTATGAATGAATGATTAAGTGATTAAAACTCGTAATTCTGTTACCAAATTGGTAACGGAATTGCAGAAAAATCAGTAATGGAATTACTGCAATTTAATTGGCTACAATGGGAAATCATAAAAGTCACAAACCACAGTTGGGTCACCTGCTACTGTCCTCCCTTCTACTGGTATACTGTTATGTTCAGCTCATATGGTCTCCTGCTACTGTCCTCCCTTCTACTGGCATACTGTTATGTTCAGCTCATAAGGTCTCCTGCTACTGTCCTCCCTTCTACTGGCATACTGTTATGTTCAGCTCATAAGGTCTCCTGCTACTGTCCTCCCTTCTACTGGCATACTGTTATGTTCAGCTCATATCCAAGATGGCGTAGCAGTGCGGTCGTGTTTTCTGTAGTGTCCTTGTGTAAATAGCCAGTTTATTAGTTTTTTGTCTATTTTGTATATATTTCTCATTATTTAACTAAATATACTTTCCTGCAACCCACCTCACCCAACGTGGAAAGGATTCTATTATTTCTTTATAACTTTTATCAAGAACCTTAAGCTAAAACTAGTCTAGCTGCAACCGAATGGCTGTGGTAGCCAGCTAGCTAGCTACTTGCTATTAGCCACCATTAGCGTCTTCACCATTGTCCGTGGCCTGCACTACCCACCAGCCAGCACTAGCTCTAGCCTGGACATTTTTTCGGCCAGTCTGCACAGTGTGCTATCGACCCAGAGCATATCAGATTTTCTGCCGGAATCACTGGACCCTAGCGCCGGATCATCGCAACTAGCTAGCTGCAACCGAATGGCTGTGGTAGCCAGCTAGCTAGCTACTTGCTATTAGCCACCGTTAGCGTCTTCACCATTGTCCGTGGCCTGCACTACCCACCAGCCAGCTCTAGCTCTAGCCTGGACAATTTGTCGGCCAGTCTGCACAGCGTGCTATCGACCCAGAGCATATCGGATTTTCTGCCGGAATCACTGGACCCTAGCGCCGGATCATCGCAACTAGCTAGCTGCAACCGAATGGCTTTTGTCGTTGGCTAATTACCATTGCCCCTTAGCAAGCACCAGTTAGCCTTGAGCTATCCTCGAGCCAGGCCCATCTCCCGGCTATCTACCTCTCTGTCAACCGGACAGGACCTCCTAGTGTTGACACGGAGCCCCAACGATCCAACACGACTGGTCTGCCGACGAAATCGTCCCGTTACGACGTCGACCACGAAGATCCATCTGCTAGCCCCGGCCCGCTAGCACACGCAAGCTGTGGCCTCTTGCTCGCCAGTGCTGTAGCAGCCCCAGAACTACCTCCGAACTCTCCTATTGCTGTTCACCGGACCTTATGATAACTCAGCTATACAGCTGATGCCTGCTGGACTGTTCCTTTATACGGTACCGCATCCTGTTTATGCTTAGCCTCAGCCCAAACTTTGTCGCCATTACCAGCTGTTGTCTTAGCTCTCTCGAATAACACCTGTGATTGCTTTATGCCTCTCTCCCATGTCAATATGCCTTGCTTATTGCTGTTTTGGTTATTTCTTATTGTACTATTTCACTGTAGAGCCCCCAGCCCAGCTCAACCTGCCTTAGAAAGCTTCTTTGTCCCACCCCCCATATTTGCGGAAACCGACTCAGTCGGTGCCTCCAGTGATGCCATCTCTTTCATCGTTACCCAACGCTTAGGTTTACCTCCACTGTACTCATATCCTTGTCTGTACATAATATCGTGAATCTATTCTACAATGCCCGGAAATCTGCCCCTTTTTTTCTCTGTACCCAACGCACTAGAAGACCAGTCTTAAAGCATTTAGCCGTATCCTTATTCTACTCCTCCTCTGTTCCTCTGGTGATGTAGAGGTTAACCCAGGCCCTGTAGCCCCAAGTACTGTATCACTCCTACTCCCCAGACGTTATCATTTGTTGACTTCTGTAACCGTAAAAGCCTAGGTTTTTTGCACGTTAACATCAGAAGCCTCCTCCCTAAGTTTGAGTTATTCACTGCATTAGCACACTCCGCCAACCCTGATGTTCTAGCAGTGTCTGAATCCTGGCTTAGGAAGGCCACCAAAAATTCAGAAATGTCCATACCCAACTACAATATTTTCCATCTCGATAGAACTGCCGAAGGGGGTGGGGTTGCAATCTACTGTAGAGATAGCCTGCAGAGCTCTATCATACTATCCAGGTCTGTGCCCAAACAGTTTGAGCTTCTACTTCAAAAAAATCTACCTTTCCAGAAATAAGTCTCTCACTGTTGCTGCTTGCTACAGACCCCCCTCAGCCCCGAGCTGTGCCCTGGACACCATATGTGATCTGATTGCCCCCCATCTATCCTTAGTGACCTAAACTGGGATATGCTTAACACCCCGGCCAACCTACAATCTAAACTAGATGCCCTCAATCTCACACAAATGATCAACAAACCTACCAGGTACAACCCTAAATCTGTAAACATGGGCAGCCTCATAGATATCATCCTGACAAATTTACCCTCTAAATACACCTCCGCTGTCTTCAACCAGGATCTCAGCAATCACTGCCTTATTGCCTGCATCTGTAATTGGTCCGCGGTCAAACGACCACCCCTCATCACTGTCAAACGCTCCCTAAATCACTTTAACGAGCAGGTCTTTCTAATTGACCTGGCCCGGGTATCCTGGATGGATATTTACCTCATTCCGTCAGTAGAGGATGCATGGTTGTTCTTTAAAAGTGCTTTCCTCTCAATCTTAAATAAGCATGCCCCATTCAGATATTTCAAAACTAAGAACATATATAACCCCTGGTTCTCCTCAGACTTGACTGCCCTTGACCAGCACAAAAACATCCTCTGGCGTACTGCATTAGCATCGAACAGCCCCCGCGATATGCAACTTTTCAGGGAAGTCAGGAACCAATATACACAATCAGTTAGGAAAGCAAAGCCTAGCTTTTTCAAACAGAAATTTGCATCCTGTAGCACTAACTCCAAAAAGTTTTGGGACACTGTAAATCCATGGAGAATAAGAGCACCTCCTCCCAACTGCCCACTGCACTGAGGCTAGGAAACACTGTCACCACCGATAAATCTACAATAATCGAGAATTTCAACAAGCATTTTGCTACGTCTGGCCATGCTTTCCACATGGCTACCACTACCCCGGCCACCAGCCCTGTACCCTCCGCTGCAACTTGCCCATCCCCCCCCGCTTCTCCTTCACGCATATTCAGACAGCTGATATTCTGAAAGAGCAGAAAAATCTGGACCCCTACAAATCAGCTGGGCTAGACAATCTGGACCCTTTCTTTCTAAAATCAGCCGCCGAAATTGTCGCAACCCCTATTACTAGCCTGTTCAACCTCTCTTTCGTAACGTCTGAGATCTCCAGAGATTGGAAAGCTCTTCAAAGGGGGTGACACTCTAGATCCAAACTGTTACAGATCTATATCCATCCTGCCCTGCCTTTCGAAAGTATTTTAAAGCCAAGTTAACAAACAGATCACCGACCATTTCGAATCCCACCGTACCTTCTCCGCTATGCAATCCGGTTTCCGAGCTGGTCATGGGTGCACCTCAGCCACGCTCAAGGTCCTAAACGATATTATAACCGCGATCGATAAAAGACAGTACTGCGCAGCCGTCTTCATCGACCTGGCCAAGGTTTTCGACTCTGTCAACCACCGCATTCTTATTGGCAGACTAAATAGCCTTGGTTTCTCAAATGACTGCTTCGCCTGGTTCACCAACTACTTCTCAGATAGAGTTCAATGTGTCAAATCGGAGGGCCTGTTGTCTGGACCTCTGGCAGTCTCTATGGGGGTGCCACAAGGTTCAATGATGTCGCTCTTGCTGCTGGTGATGCTCGGAGCCATCTCTATGCGGACGACACCATTTTGTATACATCTGACCCTTCATTGGACACTGTGTTAACAAACCTCCAAACGAGCTTCAACGCCATACAACACTCCTTCCGTAGCCTCCAACTGCTCTTAAACACTAGTAAAACTAAACATGCTCTTCAACCGAACGCTGCTTGCACCCGCCCACCCGGCTGGAATCACTACTCTCGGCGGGTCTGACCTAGAGTATGTGGACAACTACAAATACCTAGGTGTCTGGTTAGACTGTAATCTCTCCTTCCAGACTCACAATAAGCATCTCCAATCAAAAGTTAGATCTAGAATCGGCTTCCTATTTCGCAACAAAGCCTCCTTCACTCATGCTGCCAAACATGCCCTCGTAAAACTGACTATCCTACCGATCCTTGACTTCGGCGATGTCATTTACAAAATAGCCTCCAACACTCTACTCAGCAAATTGGATGTAGTCTATCACAGTGCAATCCGTTTTGTCACCAAAGCCACATATACTACCCACCATTGTGACCTGTACGCTCTTATTGGCTGGCCCTCACTACATATTCGTTGCCGTCTTATCTTAGCTCACTGGTCACCATAGCAACACCCACCCGTAGTATGCGCTCCAGCAGGTATATCTCACTGGTCATCCCCAAAGCCAACACCTCCTTTGGCCGCCATTCCTTCCAGTTCTCTGCTGCCAATGACTGGAACAAACTGCAAAAATCTCTGAAGCTGGAGACTCTTATCTCCCTCACTAACTTTAAGCGTCAGTTGTCAGAGCAGCTTACCGATCACTGCAGCTGTACACAGCCATTCTGAAATTAGCCCACCCAACTACCTCATCCACCCACTGAGCCCCGACCAACACCGGACGTCCATGGACGTTGAAAAGTTGTTGAAATTTGGTCAGTCCACACTGGCCGGACCAAATCTGAAGCAATAATAGACGTCTATGTTTCACAGTACAGAACAGTAAATTACAGTAGAATACAGTACTGTACAGTAGAGCACACTAGAGTAGAGTACAGTAGAGTACAGTATGATGTACTGCATTCTACTGTATTCTACTGTACTGTACATATCTACTTTACTCTGCTCTACTGTAATTTACTGTACTGAATATATCTACTGTACTGAACTCTACTCTACTCTAATGTGCTGTAATGTGATGTCCAAACTTGTGAAACATAGACGTCTACGATTGTTTCAGATTTGGTCTGGTCTGAACCAACCAAATATGGTCTTGTTTGGAGACGGAGCTCATTACATAATAGCCAGTGTGTAGAATAATACCCAAATATGCAAAAGTAGGATATTGCATATTTCTACCTTGTACCTATGTGTACCTATTCAGGACACATCACCATGAAGAGAAATATATTCATATCCATAATTCTGCATTTCTGTGTAGTACAGATCAGGGACCCGTTATGTAATTCAGTAATTTTGTCATCGGGTGTATATCCACTTCACCTACTGTAGTTCAATAACCACACTTTGTTTTTCAAACTCAAGGTGTCATGTCATAGCTGATACCCCATTCTTTCTGCAGACATCTTTGAATCGTAATTTGGAGCAGATATTTGACAGAGTTTTTGGAAAACGTGGTCACAAAAAAAAACGTAGGTTTTACCGTAATTCTATTACCAAACTTTTCATCTGCACAGTCTTCAAGTAAATGTGTTTTTGTGAAATGTTCTGTGTAAATTGTTCAAATTAGTCATTGTGCATGGTTTGTTAAACTTCAAAATCAACAGCTTTTGATTGTAATACAGTGTCAAGGGGCGGCAGGTAGCTTAGTGGTTAAGAGCGTTGTGCTAGTAATCGAAAGGTCGCTGGTTCTAATCCCCGAGCCGACTAGGTGAAAAATCTGTCGATGTGCCCTAGAGCAAGGCACTTAACCATAATTGCTCCTGTAAGTTGCTCTGGATAAGAGCATCTGCAAAAAAAAAAAAAAAAAAAAAAAAAGTGTAATTCTGTTACCATGGAACACCTTTTTTTCTTAAATATATATTTTTAAAAGTATTTTCAGATTTTATTGAACAGGTAGATAGAGAGAGAGAGTGAGAGAGAGAGCAATGTAATGACAGTGGGGAAAGATAGAGAGTATGTTTCAAAGGGCAGTATGCTGGATTCAAACCTATGCCCAACCGTAGACATGTGGTGGAGTCATTACTGCTAAACCAGCCAGGCCACACCTTTCTCCTACTGTCATAAGCAACATCATGACTCAACTGATGATGGGCATAGGATATTGAAATGGGTTACTGTGCATAGTTTAGGGATTTCATCCATGTGCCTACTTAAAAACCTTCTAATAAAACTAGGTAATATTTGAGTTAATTTCTTTCTATATTTAGTTTAATTGATATGTTTAATTAGATGTGTGCATAACTTCAATGTCTGATGGTGAAGTTTACTGATTTTCCCGACACATCCCACCTGTCTCGTATTGGTTTTGGCAAGACCATATTTCAGGAACATTACACCAACCTCTCCTTGTCCATCACTCTTCTCTCTGGGCCTGTCATTGGTATTGCCCTGCTCATGATATTTGCAAATCAACCCCTGCAAATCATTGCATTTGCCTGATTCAGCAGCTGCTTCATATATGCTTGATTTCTGACCCACCGCATTCTTTATGTGATGGGTTTTAGTGGGCCTTGAACGCTTTATGTGGGTCTCAACACTGACGTCGCAGTTTCCGATATATGGTGTACCTTATGTCGCCTATGCATTTGATACTATCGGCTAGCACAGAGTGTGCAGTTTGCAGGAGATGGACTGGGGTCATGTTTTGTTGATTCATCTCTTTTTCTCCAAAAAAGTGATCATGATTAAAGGCTGTATTTTTTCCTCACCTCAGATTGTTACGTTTTTGATGAGCTTCACACCAATATTCCCAATAGATAGCCAGATGAGGAGTTGCGGTTTTGGAGTGTGGACCCGAGCTCTGGTGGGACACAGCTGTCTGTTAATTAGCTCCAAGCAGATGGAATAAAGTCCACATTTCACAAGGGATTATTCCTGTGAAGAAGCAACCTTATATATTTATTTACTTAGCAACACACCAGTATGTGTCACCTCCAATCGGCAAAGAATAACCCAAGAGACTTGAAGAAAGATGCAGACACACACACACATACAGTATTGTAGACACACACACACACACACACACATTCACTCAAGACCTGAGCGCCATATTTCTGGTTTCCTCTGAGGCATTGGAAGAAGCAGGCGGCGTATTCTGGAGAAAGTTTGCGTCACTAACTGCTGTGCTGAGACCAGTTTACTTATCATTATTTTGTTCGTAGCTATCTGTTTGCACACAGTTCCCATCTTCTTGTCTCTTCCCACAATACACTGCAAGTCATATAGGAAGCCATGTTCTTAGCCCTTGTTTACCATCCAAGCAGCTGCAGCAGCTGCTACTTTGTTCCTGTAAAGCAGGTTTCAAATTAGGGCATAATTAGTGACACCATACTTGACTATCTTGCTATGCTGCGCTTTCCCAAAAGCCAACTTGAGAATCATGGACTTATTCAGAGCTTTCACTTTGTTTCATTGCTGCTCTCTCAACAACAATAATTGCAGAGTTATCTAGTGGAGGATGGGGTGGTATGGTGTACTGCTTCTGCGTCTTTTGTAACCAAGTGAAAATGAGTGAGAGGATATGACGACATAAATATAGCTACGAACAAAGTAAATGTGAGATTTACTTATTTTTAGTTTAATTGTGTCCATGTCGCTGTCGAAGTGGTGGGTAGTGGTGGGAGGATGTATTTGCTACATGGGAGTAGGCAGGAAGTGATTTGCATTAGAAGATGAGTGGTTTATTTTCCAGAGAACACAAAAGCCAAAGCGTGCTGTCAGTGATGGTATGTGCAGGCTATGAGAAGTGACATTTCTACTTATATAATGGGATAATAGCTCGCCGCATCAGTGTACTCACCCTGGAGGGTTGATTAGATATGATTAAAAACTTGTAGTGATTATATAACTGAAGGGGGGTGGAGGAACCGCTACTGGATCGATGTAGCAAAATGTCAACGAGCGCTGTATCTTCAACTGATTACAGACAAGACTGGAGGAACGTCAAATGCCAACTGCTGTCTGGAGCCAGGTTAAAATCACATAGCAGCAGGTATAAACGACAGAGCACTTCCTGACATGATCAGGCCGTTTTATATGAGCAACCTCATGAACTCCAAATCAAAACCCTTTGTAACAGTGAGTGCGGCACTGTGCTTGAGTGACATGAGGCGGGCCTTGGTGTGTGAGTGTGTGGAAGGAGGGAATGGGTTGCAGAGTGAAGCAATAAGTGACAGACAATGATAAAGCAACTCAGTCTCATGAGCTATGTGTTCCATTGCAATGCTTTTTGTAATATTTGCGTTTTAACCTTTCCGCAGTCGAACATAGAATTGATGCTAGTGATAAGTACAATATCTTCTAGTACCATGTTATCTCACCCAGTTACAACTTATTTGCAACTTATCCAGGAAAAAAGTGGAAGAAGCCACCATTTTCAGTGGGAATGGATACCTAGGCTAACCCTTCTTTTAACCACTTTCTACAAGTATGATTTTGCATAATTGGCTCACTGCTCAGGTTGGCTCCTGGTTCTGTCAGGTTTAATTGCTGTAATTGACAGATGTAGGGAGGATGGCGATGCCTGGGTTAGCAAGTCGATAACTACATACAAAACAGAAGCGCGGCTGCGGCCAGCTCTATTTATGACCTCATCAGCCACTCACGTCGCATGGCCCACTCCCTGTTAAATTACAAGCCATTCAAGAAAGAGGAGGAGAGGGAGGCAAAGGAGGAGAGGGAGGAGGTAGAGGGCTGCAGGGGGGGAAGTGGAGCATCTTCTGCAGAGAGCCGTTGGTCCCCAGGGCATCCCCTCGCCATATGTTTTCACTTAGTCAATCATGTAGACACTTCGAACAATCTGCTTCAGACGACCCGCGCCTGGCACGCTCGCCTTGCCACTTTGCATCCGCCATCAAGGCTGTCTCGTAAACAAGATTTAATTTCCCTTTTCATCAATTCAAATTGGTTCCAAGGAAAGCACAGTCATTAAGGTTTCGACTGAGGCCACGCAACGTCACAAATTCTAACAGTCTCCTCTCCCCGTAGGGCCTACAGAGACCTATTTTCAATGATGAGTGAAGTTCCGAAGAGATGCCTTTTCTACACACCTTGTTGTCACCGCCTAAGACACACATCCTGGTTGCAAAAGGTAGAATTCGTTTTCAGACATTTCTCAGTTTTTGTGAGAGAAGTTGAACCACACAAGCCCTTGCAATGAATGACTCATCCATTCCTATGAAAATGAATCCACAAATCATCCATCCAACCATCCTCTGTTAAAGCACACCTTGTTCAGCTGCACCCACAGAACTTCGCCAGCTATCAGTCCCATTGCCTGAGCAGGCAGGCCTTCCATCTACTGGAGGTTACTAAGACTGGGGGTTGCCTGTAGCTGATGAGTCATGGGCCATCGAGTTGAGCTACCCAGGCCTCTAAATTGGCAAGTTAAAGCCATCGAGTTGAGCTACCCAGGCCTCTAAATAGGCAACTTAAAGCCATCAAGTTGAGCTACCCAGGCCTCTAAATGGGCAACTTAAAGCCCCCAATTCATTTGCTTCATGCTGAGTGGAAGCAACTCGTCTAGGGTCCAGATTGGCTAGTCAATAAGCCCACTGCTGGACAGAGTAATTGCAATGATTAGTGCTTAATAATTAATGAACTGAGCTGGCCCTCCTGGAGACGGCCGTGTCCATTGGTGGTTGTTTTTCTCACTTCTAACAAACTGAGTGGGTAGCTTTTCCGCTTTCCGAGCAACCTTTCTATGCTGTAGCACTTAATTATAAACAGCCTGCTACAATTAAGGGACAAGTATTTGTCTTCACTGGGGCTGCAAAATAGTGGCTGAGTGATCACTCCATTGCCAGTATGTTAGAAAGGCCTTGTGGTTGCACAGGGAAACACATGGACAGTTTAGCAGGGTGTCACATTTAGCCTTTTTGAAGCATTGCAGGAACATGCGCCATAGTGACTCATAGTGACCCATAGTGACCCACTTCACTGGAGGATTTTGTAAAGGAAAGGATGTCCCCACTGTTTCATTCAATATAATCCAAAAGGCAAAACTGATTCTAGATCAGATCTTTTACTCTGAGATGCTTATGAACCCTAACCCTGTTCATTGTAACGTGACAGTATGCTTTCTATTCTCTAAGGGGGGAATTCCGACCCGAGTTAAGCGAGCGTAAATGGAACGTAATTCCTTTTTATGCACTTTTCTCTCTATGGGTATTCTGACCATGAAGTTAAGCATGAGTATAGAATGCTATTCACCCACTATTGGTTTGGGATGGAGATCAAAGAAATGAAGGTGTTTCGGAGGTGTGTCTACAGATACGCCGTATTCTGACCTCTACTTAATTCCCTCATAATTCCACCACCTTTGCGCGATGAAACGATGAATAAGTTTGAGCAACCTGTCAGTTCATCTACTTAATTTTTCAGATAGAAATAGCACCATTCTCCATGCACTGTTTCCCCCTTATATGCACTGCTAAATAGTGGCCACAACTGCCCAAATAGTTTTTTAAATGTTTTCCTTTTGCCCTCAGAACAGCCTCAATTCGTCAGGGCATGGACTCTACAAGGTGTCGAAAGTGTTCCACAGGGATGCTGGCCCATGTTGACTCCAATGCTTCCCACAGTTATATCAAGTTGTTTAGAAGTCCTTTGGGTGGTGGAACATTCTTGATACACACGGGAAACTGTTGAGCATGAAAAACCCAGCAGCGTTGCAGTTCTTGACACAAACCGGTGCACCTGGCACCTACTACCATACCCCGTTGAAAGGCACTTAAATCTTTTGTCTTGCCCATTCACCTTCGGAATGGCACACATACACAATCCATGTCTCAATTGTCTCAAGGCTTAAAAATCCTTCTTTAACCTGTCTCCTCCCCTTCATCTACACTGAATGAAGTGGATTTAACAAGTGACATCAAAAAGGGATCATAGCTTTCGCCTCGTCAGTCTACACTACCGGTCAAAAGTTTTAGAACACCTACTCATTCAAGGGTTCTTCATTATTTTGTACTATTTTCTAGATTGTAGAATAATAGTGAAGACATCAAAACTATGAAATAACACATATGGAATCATGTAGTAACCAAGAAAGTGTTAAACAAAACAAAATATATTTTATATTTGAGATTCTTCAAATAGCCACCCTTTGCCTTGATGACAGCTTTGCACACTCTTGGCATTCTCTCAACCAGCTTCACCTAGGATGCTTTTCCAACAGTCTTGAAGGAGTTCCCACATATGCTGAGCACTTGTTGGTTGCTTTTCTTTCACTCTGCGGTCCGACTCATCCCAAACCATCTCAATTTGTTTGAGGTCGGGGGATTGTGGCGGCCAGGTCATCTGATGCAGCACTCCATCACTCTCCTTCTTGGTAAAATAGCCCTTACACAGCCTGGAGGTGTGTTGGGTTATTGTGCTGTTGAAAAACAAATGTTACTCCCACTAAGCCCAAACCAGATGGGATCGCATATCGCTGCACAATGCTGTAGTAGCCATGCTGGTTAAGTGTGCCTTGAATTCTAAATAAATCACAGACAGTGTCACCAGCAAAGCACCCCCACACCATAACACCTCCTCCTCCATGCTTTGCGGTGGGAAATACACATGCGGAGATCATCCGTTCACCCACACCGCATCTCAGAAAGACATGGCGATTGGAACCAAACTTCTCAAATTTGGACTCCAGACCAAAGGACAAATTTCCACTGGTCTAATGTCCATTGCTCGTGTTACTTGACCCACGCAAGTCTCTTCTTATTATTGGTGTCCTTTAGTAGTGGTTTCTTTGCAGCAATTCGACCATGAAGGCCTGATTCGCAGTCTCCTCTGAAGAGTTGATGTTGAGATGTGTCTGTTACTTGAACTCTGTGAAACATTTATTTGGGCTGCAATTTCTGAGGCTGGTAACTCTAATGAACTTATCCTCTGCAGCAGAGGTAACTCTGGGTCTTCCATTCCTGTGGCGGTCCTCATGAGAGCCAGTTTCATCATAGCGCTTGATGTTTTTTGCGACTGCACTTGAAGAAACGTTCAATGTTCTTGAAATGTTCCGTATTGACTGACCTTCATGTCTTAAAGTGATGATGGACTGTCGTTTCTCTTTTCTTATTTGAGCTGTTCTTGCCATAATATGGACTTGGTCTTTTACCAAACAGGGCTACCTTGTCACAACACAACTGATTGGCTCAAACGCATTAAGAAGGAAATAAATTCCACAAATTAACCTTTAAGAAGGCACACCTGTTAATTGAAATGCATTCCAGGTGACTACCTCATGAAGCTGGTTGAGAGAATGCCAAGAGTGTGCAAAGCTGTCATCAAGGCAAAGGGTGGCTATTTGAAGAATCTCAAATATAAAATATATATTGATTTGTTTAACACATTTTTGGTTACTACATGATTCCATATGTGTTATTTCATAGTTTTGATGTTTTCACTATTATTCTACAATGTAAAACATATTAAAAATAAAGAGAAACCCTTGAATGAGTAAGTGTTCTAAAACTTTTGACCGGTAATGTATGTTATGGAAAGAGCAGGTGTTCTTAATGTTTTGTAAACTCAGTGTAAAAAATCAAATTCCATTGATTTTGTCATAATGTTTGAGTCACTCAGATAGCATAAGAACATGGACTGTATTTTATGGATAAGAGCTGTAAATAAGATCTATTTTACCTTATGATCGCTGGAGACAAATGTGAAACCAGTCATATGACAGCAAACTGAAACATATCAACATTTCACCTTTTCCACAGTGAAGTTTATGAAATGCTGGCCTTATAACTTGCAGGGTTGACATTTGGAGACCCAAGCTATAGGCTTATGTAGCCATGCACAAATGACAGTATAGTGATATACCTACTGAGTTGATTTATGATTTTTAGAATGTTTTAATTATATGCCCAGACTTTTCACTGTATTTTTTTTTTTTTACAATTTGTATCGTGTTAAATATTAGCCACTATCGGTAGCCACCATCAGTTATACCCACATATATTTATAACTGTCACTTTAGTGTTAGTTTCCTTACATTTTGCATCTGTCACGCCCTGGCTCTGGGGACTCTTAAATGTTGAGCCAGGGTTTGTAGTGTCTATGTTGTATTTTCTATGTTCATGATCTAGATCGTGTAGATCTATGTTGGCCAGGGTGGTTCCCAATCAGAGGCAGCTGATTCTCGTTGTCTCTGATTGGGGACCATTTTTAGGCAGCCTGTTTGGCACTGTTTATTGTGGGATCTTGTTCCGTATGGTTTGTTTTGGTGTTAACCTAGGACACTTCACGTATCGTTTGGTTTGTTGTTTTTGTTCGTGTGTGTTAAGTACGTTAATTAAATAAAATGTACGCTTACCAAGCTGCGCCTTGGTCCGCTTCATCTTATAACGATCGTGACAGCATCATTCCATTCCATTGTTAATGTAGTTTACCTTTCTTTCCTCTGTCACGTTTGTGTGGTTCTTCCTGCGAGTTGCTAACAATAGTGGATCATATTAGGCTAACGTATTACAAGTTGTGCAATAATGTGGGACATGTAGCTTATTTGAATCATGATGGAACTCAGCCCATACATAGCAGTTTAAACCTGGAGCCTGGCACATGGTTCACGACGACTGGACCGTTGTCATCACAGTTCCATGATTAGTGAGGATTATTAGGGTAGATTTATAGACTACTGTTCAACCCCTATTGTACACTTTTCTCACCTTCATGGACTGTAAAAGTGAATATGGCAACTTCCTGGTGTCATGTTCGTTTATAGACGGGACGGACCAAGGCGCAGCATGATATGCGTACATGTTTATTTTAACTTAATAAACAACACGACAAAACAACAAACAAAACAAAACGTGAAGTCCAAGGTAGAACACAAAACATACCTTACACGGAACAAGATCCCACAACCCACTAATGCCAATAGGCTGCCTAAGTATGGTCCCCAATCAGAGATAACGAGCGACAGCTGCCTTTGATTGGGAACCACACCGGCCAACATAGATCTAGACTTACTAGATCTAAACATAGAAAATGCAACATAGAACATACCACATAGAAAATACACACCCTGACTCAACAACTACGAGTCCCCAGAGTCAGGGCGTGACAGTACCCCCCCCCAAAGGTGCGGACTCCGACCGCACAACATAAACATAACAGGGTAGGGGCCGGGTGGGCATTCCGCCTCGGAGGCGGATCCGGCTCAGGGCGTGACGACCACTTACTCTCCGCCTCCCTGTTGCGCCCCTGGTCTGGTCTGGACCTCGGCGCGCTGCTTCCCCTCTCCTTCCTCCCACGAAGTACCAAGCCCTGTCTGGACCCTGGTGTGGGAGGAGACCCCGAACCTGGAGAGGGGCTGACGTCTGGGTCTGGACTGGAGCCGCTGACCGGAGCTGGACTAGGCACTGGTGGAGCGGACTGCACAGGCTCCGGACTAGAGCCGCTGACCGGAGCTGGACTAGGCACCGGTGGAGCGGACTGCTCTGGCTCTGGAGTGGAGCCGCTGACCGGGTCTGGATCAGGCACCGGTGGAGCGGACTGCTTTGGCTCCGGAGTGGAGCCGCTGACCGGAGCTGGACTGGACCCCGGTGAAGCGGATTGCTCTGGCTCCGGAGTGGAGCAGCTGACCGGAGCTGAACTGGGCATCGAGGGAGCGGACTGCTCTGGCTCCGGATTGGAGCAGCTGACCGGAGCTGGATCAGGCACCGGTGGAGCGGACTACCCTGGGCTCCGGAGTGGAGCCGCTGACCGGAGTTGGACTGGACTCCAGTGAAGCGGATTGCTCTGGCTCCGGAGTGGAGCAGCTGACCGGTGCCGGACCAGGCACTGGTGGAACAGGCACGGGCCGTGCCGGACTGCACACACGCACCACTGGCTTGGTGCGAGGGGCAGGAACAGGCCAGGCCGGGCTGGCGACACGCACCACTGTCTTGGTGCGAGGGTCAGGAAATTTTCTTGGGGTTGCCTCTCGGGTCTCCGTCATCGGCACTGTTAGCGCCGTTTCTCCTCTCCTACCTGGGCATCCTCCTTCATCGCCTTCTGGTAACGGACGGCCTCCTCCTCCGTAATTCTCCCCCAACCGAGAGGACATCTACTAATGTAACCTCCTGTTGAATTCCCGGCATTTGCTCCTGAACACGCTGCTTGGTCCTCGTTTGGTGGGATCTTCTGTCACGTTCGTTTATAGACGGGACGGACCAAGGTGCAGCATGATATGCGTACACGTTTATTTTAACTTAATAAACAACACGACAAAACAACAAACAAAACGAAACGTGAAGTCCAAGGTCCCACAACCCACTAGTGCCAATAGGCTGCCTAAGAATGGTCCCCAATCAGAGACAACGAGCGACAGATGCCTCTGATTGGGAACCACACCGGCCAACATTGATCTAGACTTACTAGATCTAAACATAGAAAATGCAACACAGAACATACCACACAGAAAATACACACCCTGACTCAACAAATACGAGTCCCCAGAGTCAGGGCTTGACACCAGGATGACTCAAACCACTGTATTTTGATTCACCAATATATTTTGTGCGTAAAGGCTCTCCAAACCGTTAATTTTTATTATTCATAAACACTTCCTAACCTTAAATAATATACAAGATTAGAGTATTTATTTATTTATTTACCAATTAGTGCTGAAAAGGAGACGAATATACGTTTATTTACATGACTTTCTTTCATTGATCCCTAATATTTGGAACCAAATTTGCATTAAAGGCAAACCACATTTAAAGGGATAGCTTTAGATAAATGTACTGAAAGCCCTATTGAATGAAAATTTCACGAGAAAATCTGTTGGCCAGCAAGTGGGAGGGTTTTCAGTGGTTGAATTACATTTATTCGGGACGTGCAAGGGAACCACGCCTGCAAGGCCTGTTAAGCACCTGCAAAAGGTAAGTCGGAATATCAACTACTGAGAAGTGCGTAGGAAAGGCATACATTTCCTAAGTCTGAATTGGGCCTTAACCATTGGTGTAAAGTACTTACGTAAAAGTAATTTAAAGTACTACTTAAGTCGTTTTTTGGGGTATCTCTACTTTATTTGACTATTTATATTTTGGACTACTTTTACTTTTACTTCACTGCATTTCTAAAGAAAATAATGTACTTTTTAAAGAACAAGAAAACAGCCAAACTATTCTACAATCTTAGGAAAGGATTACACAGCTCTGACCTCACAACATTTATCTCAGATTTTTACTCTCTCATTTTACCATGGAACCTAAATGTCACCACTTGAAGAAGAAAAAAAGCAGCAACAGGAGAACAGCGTTTCGGGCCATTTACATGGAAGACAGGAAGACTGGAAACGAGATAATGGGGGATCTCAATCAATGGCGGGCTGAATTGGTTTTATTAACTTCTACGGGATCGGTGTAGACATGCCTTATATGGGCAGAAAGCTTAAATTCTTGTTAATCTAACTGCACTGTATGATTTACAGTAGCTATTACAGTGAAAAAATACCATGCTATTGTTTGAAGAGAGTGCACAAAACAAAAAACTTATCACGGCAACTAGTTTGATACATTCACCTCTTAAGGTAAATAATGTACTTACATTCACTAATCTTGCTCTGATTTGTCATCTTAAGGGTCCCAGAGATAAAATGTAGCATAGTTTTGTTTGATAAAATCAATGTTTATATTCAAATGTAGGAACTGGGTTCTACAGTTTGAACCCCTGCTGTTTCTGGCGCCACACCCACCCCCCGCC
Organism: Coregonus lavaretus; assembly: GCF_964263955.1. Classification (NCBI taxonomy): domain Eukaryota; kingdom Metazoa; phylum Chordata; class Actinopteri; order Salmoniformes; family Salmonidae; genus Coregonus; species Coregonus lavaretus. The sequence continues at coordinate 30,687,573 of NC_140019.1, read as the reverse complement.
CGGCCATCTAGATGTGTGAAAGTTAGTGTATAAGCTAATGATCCATCATGTATGACATTCCTGGGAGTGTGTAAACTTACTATTTTATTACCATATCATTTTTGTATGTTCTCTATAGTTATGTACTTGAAAATGTATCAATTGACCAATTTGGCACATTTGGGCAGACTTTATTGAAAAATTGTAAAAAAGGGTCACATCCTTAAGAGGTTAAGGGCTAGTTGGTTAGCTATTGAGTGTCAAAAGTTTTGTCACTCAAAGGTCAATCTTGCTAAGGCGATTTCAGCCTCTCCCGGCCCATAGACCGAATGTCCCCAGGGCCCAAATTGGGAGCAGTGGGCTGGAGAATGTGACACTTGAATTTGAGAGCCAGTGTCCTCTCCTGTCTCACCCATCAGTCCGGCTGTAATTCAATCTGTTGGGCTAACACCTCGGATCAAAGACACAGTATCATTTTGATAAAATAAGATGCCATTATCTTACTCCCAGATTTTTCGTTTTTGGCCCACGTTTGCCTTTTTCCACTCAGGTAACAAAACTTGTCAAGATCTTTAAGATTTTAATTGGTGTCAAATGTTCCCATATGACAGTAATAGGAGGGCAACTTCTACAGCTAAATAAATCTACTTTGTAAAGAGTAGTCCTTGATGTCATTGTTATTATTTTACATAAACATTCAACCTATTCAACCTTTATATAAATGCTCATGGGGAAGAAGAGGATAACGATGATTAATCATACTTCAATCATATTTCATGGTCTGATGGCAGGAAAACAGATCTAAAGATCTTAACTGACCTTAAGGATGAAACAGGTTCTCAATAGAGAATTTTCTCTTTCACATATAACAAAGGGCTAAAATACACCATAACATGTTTTTAAAAATGAAATTACCTTACCTTCCCCCGACATAGACCACATCAGCGACAAAGTACTTAACACATGTATATTAAGTACATAGGAATTACAACTAGTATTATAAGTATCAAACGTTAAAATTCTTGTGAAGATTTGGTTTGACTTTGGAGCGATAAAGGCATCGGGTAGGACTGAGGGTGCACGGTACGAATGTGGGTGCTTTGGGGAGTCAAATCAATTTACACAAGAACAATTTCAGCCACAGGCAATTTACACGGCCCACGACATTCTCTGTAGGGAGGATTACACTGTATTTCAACCAGCTTCAGTTTGCTATGAGATGGATGGGGATAAAGTGATACAATCACTTATAAATAATAACTAAAAAAACCTGCCTTTCTGTATGTATGATCATGAAGATAATATTGAAAATGGCAAGATGTAAGTAAAATAATCAAGCACTTTCTATTTGATCTGAATACCTTTATCAGTCTCACTGTGACTGTCATCATGCATAGATCCGTCTTAAATTAATGTAATAGTACTAGATTAAATATCTGCATCCGCTAAAACGAAGTGTTACAGAGGTGTTTATTATTTACACCCCTGAGAAGAAGAGTTTGCACACTGGATCAAACTTCAGATTGACTCTTACAGGTACACAGAGGACACCCATCAATTCTCAAATCCAATCAGGATTTCCCCCAATAATAATTTAGTTGTGTCAGCCTACCTATGATCCACTGCTGTGGGTGCCCAACCGAGGCAAGAAGCAGGGGAGGTTGTAGCACCTCAGTCCATACAGTGGATGCACAGCTTTACTCTGAACATGGAGCTCATCCCTAAGCCTTCCACCATTACTCTGAACATGGAGCTGAGCCTTAAGCCTTCCACCATTACTCTGAACATGGAGCTCATCCCTTCCACCATTACTCTGAACATGGAGCTAAGCCCTAAGCCTTCCACCATTACTCTGAACATGGAGCTGAGCCTTAAGCCTTCCACCATTACTCTGAGCATGGAGCTGAGCCTTAAGCCTTGCACCATTACTCTGAGCATGGAGCTGAGCCTTAAGCCTTCCACCATTACTCTGAGCATGGAGCTGAGCCTTAAGCCTAGGCTGCTACTGTTCGATTTAATTGAAATTGAAACAATTTGACAAAGCAACAACTGAGTAGTAACTGATCACATGCTGAATGGGAATCTTAGGAAAATATAGAATTTTTGCAATGTGCCATTAATATAAAATGGTAGAAGCCAAGCATATCATATGCCAATATGTGCCCAAAAGGTTGTGAGGCAGCATCCATCATTGTTTTTGTTTTATTTCCTCAGAAATGGAGAAGGGGACCCAAGCCCACTATAACCCCTCTGGCTGGATGTCACACTCCAGCCACCATGCCCCCTCAAAGCTTAGTCATTACAGCTCCCCCCCACACACACACACACACACACACACACACACACACTGGCCTGCAGCGGCCAGAGCAAAACTGAGCGGTTCATCACATTTTAATAAGGCTAATTTCTCAAGCTTTTGCATATATGTCCCTACGGGTGACATTACATGCATCAAGTAGCAATTAATACCTTTCTCAGGCCAAGCGTTTCACCTTGTCACGTTCGTTGAATACAGGATTGGACCAAGGTGCAGCGTGGTATGCGTACATGTTCATTTATTTATTAAACACCGACAAAATAACAAAAGCAACGTAACGTGAAGTTCTAAAGGCTAAACATAAGACAAGCCAAACACATAGAAACAAGATTCCACAACATAGGTAGGCATCATGGCTGCCTAAGCATGATCTCCAATCAGAGACAACGATCGACAGCTGCCTTTGATTGGGAACCACACCCGGCCAACATAGATCTACAATAACATAGAATGTGCACATAGAAATTCACACCCTGACCAAACCAACCAAAGAAAACCGGGCTCTCAAGGCCAGGGCGTGACAGTACACCCCCCCCCCCCCCCCCCCCCCCCCCCCCAGAGGTGCGTACTCCGGCCGCACCAACCTGACTCATTAGGGTCCGGGTGGGCATTCAGCCTCAGAGGCGGCTCCGGCTCCGGGCGTGACGTCCTCTCCCTTACTGCCTCCCCGTTGCACCCCTGGTCCGGTCTGGACCTCGGCGCGATGCTTCCCATCTCAGTCCTCCCACGATGCACCAAGCCCTGTCTGGACCCTGGTGTTGGAGGCCCCGACCCTGGAGAGGGGCTGACGTCTGGGCCTGGACCGGCAATCCTCCCGTGATGCACCAAGCCCTGTCTGGACCCTGGTGTGGGAGGCCCCGACCCTGGAGAGGAGTTGATATCTGGTTCTGGAGTGGAGCTGCCGACCGGAGCTGAACTGGACCCGGTGGATCGGACTGCTCTGGCTCTGGACTGGAGCAGCCGACCGGGGCTGGACTAGGCACCGGTAGAGCGGACTGCTCTGGCACTGGAGTGGAACCGCTGACCGGAGCTGAACTGGAACCTTAGCCTCCCGAGCGGCGCAGTGCTAGCTGTGCCACTAGAGATCCTGGTTCGAATCCAGGCTCTGTCGTAGCCGGCCGCGACTGGGAGACCCATGGGGCGGCGCACAATTGGCCCAGCATCGTCCAGGGTAGATGAGGGAATGGCCGGCAGGGATGTAGCTCAGTTGGTAGAGCATGGTGTTTGCAACGCCAGGGTTGTGGGTTCGATTCCCACGGGGGGCCAGTATGAAAAATAAAAAAATTATGTATGCACTCACTAACTGTAAGTCGCTCTGGATAAGAGCGTCTGCTAAATGACTAAAATGGAAATGGAAATAGACCCCGGTGGAGCGGACTGCTCTGGCTCTGGACTGAAGCAGCTGACCAGAGCTGGACTGGGCACCGGTGGAGCGGACTGCCCTAACACTGGAGTGGAGCAGCTGACCGGAGCTGGACTGGCACCGGTGGAGCGGACTGCTCTGGCACTGGACTGGAGCAGCTGACCGGAGCTAGACCAAGCACCGGTGGAGCGGACTGCTCTGGCACCAGCCATACCGGGCTGGGGACACGCACCACTGGTCTGGTGCGAGGAACAGACACGGGCCGCATCGGGCTGGGAACACGCACCACTGGTCTGGTGCGAGGAGCAGGCACGGGCCGTGCCGGACTGGAGACACGCACCACAAGTTTGGTGCGGGGAGCAGGTATGGGGCGTACTGGGCTGGCGACCCGCACCACTGGTTTGGTGCGGGGAGGAGGTACGGGCCGTACCGGACTAGATACACGCAGCACTGGTTTGGGCGGGGAGAAGTTACGGGGCGTACCGGGCTGGCTACACGCACCACTGATTTGGTGCGGGAGCAGGTACGGGGCGTACCGGGCTGGCGACACGCACCACTGGTTTGGTGCGGGGAGCAGGTACGGGGCGTACCATGCTGGGGTGGCGCACTGGTGACACAGTGCGTAGAACCGGAGCAGGATATACTGGACCGTGGAGGCGTACTGGAGGTCTGGAGTGTAAAGCTGGCACAAACCGTACTGGCTGGATGCCCAATTTTGCACGGCACGTGCGGAGCGCTGGCACAGGACGCACTGGGCTGTGAACGCGCACTGGCGACACAGTGCGAAGGACTCGCGCAGGATATACTGGACCGTGGAGGCGCACTGGAGACCAGGAGCGTTGAGCTGGCACAACCCGTCCTGGCTGGATGCCCACTTTCGCACGGCATGTGCGGGGAGCTGGCACAGGACGCACTGGGCTGTGAAGGTGCACTGGCGACACAGTGCGTATCTCCGCATAACTTGGTTCCTCAATGAACACGCTCCTTACAGCGAGTGCGGGTAGTTGTCTCTGGTCTGCCCCCTGGCTCCGCCAACCACCCCATGTGCCACCCCCAACATTTTCTTGGGGCTGTCTCTCAAGCTTCATTCGTCGTCAGCACCGTTGGCGTCGCCGTTGATCCGGACTCCAGCCCTCCTCCATTACCTCACCGTAACGGACGGCTTCCTCCTCAGTAATTTTCCCCCAACCGAGGAGGACATCTACTAATGTTTCTTCCCGCTGTGTTCAAGGTGTTTGCTCCTCCTGGGCATGCTGCTTGGTCCGTTGGTGGTGGGATCTTCTGTCAAGTTCGTTGAATACAGTATTGGACCAAGGTACAGCGTGGTATGCGTACATGTTCAATTATTTATGAAACACCGACAAAACAACAAAAGCAACGTAACGTGAAGTTCTAAAGGCTAAACATAAGACAAGACAAACACATAGAAACAAGATTCCACAACATAGGTAGGCAACATGGCTGCCTAAGTATGATCTCCAATCAGAGACAACGATCGACAGCTGCCTCTGATTGGGAACCATACCCGGCCAACATAGATCTACAATAACATAGAATGTACACATAGAAATTCACACCCTGACCAAACCAACCAAAGAAAACCGTGCTCTCAAGGCCAGGGCATGACACACCTTTTGAAATATATATGTCTTGAACAACAATGACAACAACAACACTATTGGCACACTTTGAAGGAGAGCTAAATCAAAGTAGTGATCACCGTTGAAAACGTTCAAATTCATAGCACGGCTGTTACTGTGGCCACCATTTCCCAGGGTGCCTAGAGTAAATATCATGACTGCTCTGCCAAACCCCTTTGGAGGGCTGCATTCTGTTGGCTCTGCCTACCATTTCTCCTCCTACATGGAACCCAGGGAATAGCTCCAAATCTCCACACCCCTACAGTCTCACAGCGACAGGCGACAGAGGACTGATTTGGGAACAGTATACTCCCAAATGCCTTCCACCAGCTAATTACAATCATACCCATCCACAGCTGGCGTCAGGCCTGCCTGTTCATTTAGTCGCCCCGGCTGGGGCTTAAGACGCAAAGGGAGAGGGAGAACGTGGTGAGACACACAACCGCTATCTCTTCTCTACTCCTCTCTCTCTCATCTCTTCTCCTCGCCACACACTGTTTATGGATGGTGAGGTTCGGTTTATAATTGGCCACCTAATGCTTGAGTTGGAGTTAGCGCAGGCCTAGCATGCTAAGCTTGGTTGTGTGAAGAGATGAGAAGGCTGGCGAGACAAGATGTATTTTGTATTAGCTTTGCAGTGGGGCTTGCACAGATGGAATTAATGAACATATCAGTAGGTGGATATTAGTTCATCAATATGTGAATTCTCTCTTGAGAGGAAAGCTATCGCTCCTTATTGACAGATTCATTCACCTATTTTAAAGGTTGAAATTGTTATTGAACGGTTTATACATTTATCATTCAACTGTACTGAGGAAATAAATCAGTGCATGAATAGCAATGGGAAGTAATTTAAGAATATACCTATATTTATACGTGTCTTTAAGCATGAGTGTGCATGTGAGTGTGTTTGTGAGAGGAAGTGAGTGTGAATGTGAATGTGTTTGTGAGAAGTGAGTGTGAATGTGAGTGTGTTTGTGAGAGGAAGTGAGTGTGATTGTGAGTGTGTTTGTGAGAGGAAGTGAGTGTAAATGTGAGTGTGTTTGTGAGAGGAAGTGAGTGTGAATGTGAGTGTGTTTGTGAGAGGAAGTGAGTGTGAATGTGAGTGTGTTTGTGAGAGGAAGTGAGTGTGACTGTGAGTGTTTTTGTGAGAGGAAGTGAGTGTGAATGTGAGTGTGTTTGAGAGAGGAAGTGAGTGTGAATGTGAGTGTGTTTGTGAGAGGAAGTGAGTGTGAATGTGAGTGTTTTTGTGAGAGGAAGTGAGTGTGAATGCGAGTGTGTTTGTGAGAGGAAGTGAGTGTGAATGTGTGCTGCATGAGTGCGTGGGTGCGTTTGTGTGTGATTATGTGTGTGCTATCTAACAAGAGTCAAGTTAATGCTTAATAAGCTATTACATTATGTAGAAAGGGTATGCAATACTAGTACTTTGAGCTAATTCTGCCCAACGTGTATGCCTATTATTGAACGTTTTTTAGAATATAAAGCCGGCTAAAGTGTAGTACTGTGTGTGTGTGTGTTTGCACATACTTAAGTAGGTGGGTGTGTGCTCGTTTGTGTGTGTGTGTGTCTGTTTGTGCACGTGCATGTGTGTTGAATATCCAGCTGGGAATAGGAGGAAAGTTGGCAGCCAAGAACAGGAGAAAAGGAGACAGCCTAGAATAGGAGGAAAGGTGGCAGCCTAGAATAGGAGGAAAGGTGACAGCCTAGAATAGGAGGAAAGGTGACAGCCTAGAATAGGAGGAAAGGTGACAGCCTAGAATAGGAGGAAAGGTGACAGCCTAAAATAGGAGGAAAGTTGGCAGCCAAGAACAGGAGAAAACGAGACAGCCTAGAATAGGAGGAAAGGAGACAGCCAAGAACAGGAGGAAAGGTGGCAGCCAAGAACAGGAGGAAAGGTGGCAGCCTAGATCAGGAGGAAAGGTGGCAGCCAAGAACAGGAGGAAAGGTGGCAGCCAAGAACAGGAGGAAAGGTGACAGCCTAGAATAGGAGGAAAGGTGGCAGCCAAGAACAGGAGGAAAGGTGGCAGCCAAGAACAGGAGGAAAGGTGGCAGCCTAGATCAGGAGGAAAGGTGGCAGCCAAGAACAGGAGGAAAGGTGGCAGCCAAGAACAGGAGGAAAGGTGACAGCCTAGAATAGGAGGAAAGGTGGCAGCCTAGAATAGGAGGAAAGGTGACAGCCTAGAACAGGAGGAAAGGTGGCAGCCAAGAACAGGAGGAAAGGTGACAACCAAGAATAGGAGGAAAGGAGACAGCCAAGAACAGGAGGAAAGGTGGCAGCCTAGAACAGGAGGAAAGGTGTCAGCCTAGAATAGGAGGAAAGGAGACAGCCAAGAACAGGAGGAAAGGTGGCAGCCCCCAAAACTCCCATGGCTCCATTTTAATTAAAATGTTTGAGGCCCAGCAAAATAAACATTCTATTACATTTCACAAAGGCTGAATGAAAGTGGCAGAGCTGTTCTTGAAATGGAGTACTCCACAAATAATATTAGTTATCCCCAAAAGATGAACAAGTCATTTGGTCTTGTTACTGCTGACAGAAATAGATGTTTCCACTAGCTTCCCAAATTGATAGTGACTGATGTTATTATTCTCTGGTACATTTGTATACTTTTTTGCCAGTAGTTTTGAAAGCCAAAAGTGGTCTCCAAAAATTGCGTACTACGTTATATACAGTATGTGCACCACATCATTGCTCTCTCGCTCTCGCTCTCGCTCTCTCTTTCTCTCTCTCTCTCTCTCTCTCTCTCGCTCTCTCGCTCTCTCGCTCTCTCGCTCTCTCTCTCTCTCTCTCTCTCTCTCTCTCTCTCTCTCTCTCTCTCTCTCTCTCTCTCTCTCTCTCTCTCTCTCGCTCTGTTGTGTATGCATGATGTGCATCTTGCTGGTTGTCACTTAAATGGTGAGGGGCTGAAGCTCATTGGTTGAACTCAAATTGCTAGGGGGCTGGCCCACGCGGGAGAAAATGTAGGGAACATGGCGCAGCATAGCTTCCAGAAAAACAGTCACTTTCAAACTAGGGATTACAGTAAAAACAGGTAAAACAGTAATTCGGCTCATAGATTATACATGTATGAACTACACATTGACACATCCAGCCCAAAGCAGGAGTACTAAAAATACTCAGTAGTCGCCAAATTTCCAGACCATATATTTAAATAAAAAATCAGAAGGTTTGAGTAGGACTAATCTGAAAGTTTGAGTAGGACTAATCTGAAGGTTCGAGTGGGACTAATCTGAAGGTTCGAGTAGGACTAATCTGAAGGTTAGAGTAGGACTAATCTGAAGTTTTGAGTAGGACTAATCTGAAGGTTTGAGTAGGACTAAATAAAGTATTTATTTCTTATTTCTTTGATTTTGGACTGTGTTGACGTTGCTAGCTGCTATATTGTACTGTCGATGCTCTCTGTTTATCAACCCAAACTGACATGTATTAATAGTTAGTGATTTCATGCTTTAAGGGGGCAACCTTAATAGCTAGCTGCTAAGGAATATAATATGATATCCTGATATAAAATACAATATGATAATTACTTTTAAAGATGAGGTTTAACATTCGAAACGCGACAAAAATAACTTAATGGTAGCATTAATACTTGTGGTCACTGGTAAATGTGGATGGCAAAGGGAAGGAACATTGCACATGAGGACAACCATATCAATTATCTTTCGTTATAGGGAGATTCTCATCCCCCGACATGGTGTGTGTGCGCTTACATGTGCACTCAGTTCAGTGTATGAATGTGTGGTTTACTCTCTCTCCGTCCCGCCCCATCTCACTCCTTCCCTCCTCTCCCCCTCTCTCTCTCCCTCCTCTCCCTCTCTCCCCCTCTCTCTCCCTCCTCTCTCTCTCTCCCCCTCTCTTTCCCTCCTTCCTCTCCCATCTCTCTCCCTCCTCTCACCCTCTCCCCCTCTCTCCCTCCTCTCACCCTCTCCCCCTCTCTCTCCTTCCTCACTCCCTCTCCCCCTCTCTCTCCCTCCTCTCTCAATCCCCCTCTATCTCCCTCCTCTCCCCCTCTCTCTTCCTCCTCTACCGCTCTCCCCCTCTATCTCCCTCCTCCTCTCCCCTCACTCTCTCCCTCCTCTCACCCACTCTCTCCCTCCTTCCTCTCCCCCTCTCTCTCTCCCTCCTCTCACCCACTCTCTCTCCCTCCTCCCCCTTCTCTCTCCCTCCATCCCTCCTTCTTCAGACACCCTGGACCCTTACCAGTTTGAGGAACCAGCTCCCTAGCTGAACTTTAATTGGCTGGACCCTCTTCTCTTGTCTATTATTTATATATTCCCTCATTCCAGCAAAATGTCAGATCTCACTTCTCATCTTTAGCTCTCTGTCATCTCTCATCTCCCCCTGTAATGTGTCTGCCTGGCTCATTTGAATAGCTGTGTTTGGAGTGACGCTGAATCTGGATTTCTAATTTGCTTCTACCACAGTAGAGATGGCATGGCTTTGAAATGGCCTACAAGGGGATGGGTTGTTTTACTGAAAGGTCTACAGGGGACAGGTTGTTGTACTGAGAGGTCTACAGGGGACAGGTTGCTATACTGGGAGATCTAAAGGGGACAGGCTGCTATACTGGGAGGTCTACAGGGGACAGGTTTCTATACTGAGAGGTCTACAGGGGACAGGTTGCTATACTGAGAGGTCTACAGGGGACAGGTTGCTATACTGAGAGGTCTACAGGGGACAGGTTGCTGCTTTGACTCCTCAGCGCTTGTAATAGTGCTGTGCTCTGTGTGGCGAGTTAACAAGGAACATGGGATACTGTTGATTACATGCTGTATTTCATCTGTCTTTGATTTTTTATTGTCACCCTCTATACTGCTCTATTGTTCGTTGTTCATCACTGAGTAGCTTTTGTAGTGGGTTTGTTTTTCAATAATGAGTGGAGTGATAAAGAGAGATCGAGAGAGACAGAGATAGAGACAGTTAGAGAGAGAGAGAGAGAGAGAGAGAGAGAGAGAGAGTGTGTGTTCGTGTGTGTGCGTACTTGCGTGCGTGTGTACTAAATGTACAGTGGGGAAAAAAAGTATTTAGTCAGCCACCAATTGTGCAAGTTCTCCCACTTAAAAAGATGAGAGAGGCCTGTAATTTTCATCATAGGTACACGTCAACTATGACAGACAAATTGAGAGAAAACTATTCCAGAAAATCACATTGTAGGATTTTTAATGAATTTATTTGCAAATTATGGTGGAAAATAAGTAATTGGTCACCTACAAACAAGCAAGATTTCTGGCTCTCACAGACCTGTAACTTCTTCTTTAAGAGGCTCCTCTGTCCTCCACTCGTTACCTGTATTAATGGCACCGGTTTGAACTTATATTATATATAGTATAAAAGACACCTGTCCACAACCTCAAACAGTCACACTCCAAACTCCACTATGGCCAAGACCAAAGAGCTGTCAAAGGACACCAGAAACAAAATTGTAGACCTGCACCAGGCTGGGAAGACTGAATCTGCAATAGGTAAGCAGCTTGGTTTGAAGAAATCAACTGTGGGAGCAATTATTAGGAAATGGAAGACATACAAGACCACTGATAATCTCCCTCGATCTGGGGCTCCACGCAAGATCTCACCCCGTGGGGTCAAAATGATCACAAGAACGGTGAGCAAAAATCCCAGAACCACACGGGGGGACCTAGTGAATGACCTGCAGAGAGCTGGGACCAAAGTAACAAAGCCTACCATCAGTAACACACTACGCCGCCAGGGACTCAAATCCTGCAGTGCGAGATGTGTCCCCCTGCTTAAGCCAGTACATGTCCAGGCCCGTCTGAAGTTTGCTAGAGTACATTTGGATGATCCAGAAGAGGATTTGGAGAATATCATATGGTCAGATGAAACCAAAATATAACTTTTTGGTAAAAACTCAACTCGTCGTGTTTGGAGGACAAAGAATGCTGAGTTGCATCCAAAGAACACCATACCTACTGTGAAGCATGGGGGTGGAAACATCATGCTTTGGGGCTGTTTTTCTGCAAAGGGACCAGGACGACTGATCCGTGTAAAGGAAAGAATGAATGGGGCCATGTATCGTGAGATTTTGAGTGAAAACCTCCTTCCATCAGCAAGGGCATTGAAGATGAAACGTGGCTGTGTCTTTCAGCATGACAATGATCCCAAACACACCGCCCGGGCAACGAAGGAGTGGCTTCGTAAGAAGCATTTCAAGGTCCTGGAGTGGCCTAGCCAGTCTCCAGATCTCAACCCCATAGAAAATCTTTGGAGGGAGTTGAAAGTCCGTGTTGCCCAGCGACAGCCCCAAACATCACTGCTCTAGAGGAGATCTGCATGGAGGAATGGGCCAAAATACCAGCAACAGTGTTTGAAAACCTTGTGAAGACTTACAGAAAACGTTTGACCAGTGTCATTGCCAACAAAGGGTATATAACAAAGTATTGAGAAACTTTTGTTATTGACCAAATACTTATTTTCCACCATAATTTGCAAATAAATTCATTAAAAATCCTAAAATGTGATTTTCTTGAATTTATTTTCTCATTTTGTCTGTCATAGTTGACGTGTACCTATGATGAAAATTACAGGCCTCTCTCATCTTTTTAAGTGGGAGAACTTGCACAATTGGTGGCTGACTAAATACTTTTTTCCCCCACTGTATACCATAGCCAGAGATCCCCCCCATTCATCTCTCTGTATTCAAATGGAGTGCTCCTTTAAATGCTTGCTAAGCAAAATGAGCTGAGCCCAACGAGAAAGCAGGAAATTAAAAACATTCATTTATAGTTACTATCTCTGCCAAGGCGCACTTGACTTGAGTAATGGTCCTGCTTAATCCTTCTCTATGTGTAAATGTGATTATTTAGTTTCACTGCTCTCCATCCCTTTGAGGACAAAGCTGTTTATCTTGATTCAAAACATACTCCTTCTCTATTGAAAGATATGGACCCTCATGCTGGGCTGCATGCAAACTTACTGTGTGAATGCTACTGTTACTTTTTTCTAAAGCAATGCGCTTCAGATGAATTTGCAGTGCCTCACTCATGCCTAAGGAAAGCATGCAGGCTTGAAAAAACAAGGTGGTCAGAACATGCATGGGTTGATCTCATACCTTGTCCATAGACTGCTTAGAGGGTAAGGAAATCAATATGTGATTTTGTAATTTGGGTGTGCTATCCCTTTAACATTGAGACTTTAAAAAGTAAATCACCTGGAACGACCCCTTATGCTTTCCTGCAGGAGTGGGCCATGTTATGTGTAGGTGCTGTCTTTTATTCCAGCATAGCACATCTGGTTCTCACTATAAGTCTTGCAGGTAAAGGTTCTCAACATATGTCTTGCAGGTAAAGGTTCTCACTATAAGTCTTGCAGGTAAAGGTTCTCACTATATGTCTTGCAGGTAAAGGTTCTCACTATAAGTCTTGCAGGTAAAGGTTCTCACTATACATATTGCAGGTAAAGGTTCTCACTATAAGTCTAGCAGGTAAAGGTTCTCACTATAAGTCTTGCAGGTAAAGGTTCACACTATAAGTGTTGCAGGTAAAGGTTCTCACTATAAGTCTTGCAGGTAAAGGTTCTCACTATAAGTCTTGCAGGTAAAGGTGATTTGGAAAACCAGGTGTGTTACTGCTTGGTTGAAACAAAAGATTGCACCTATACCAGCCCTCGCAGGGTAAGAATACCAACCCACGCTTTGGTGTAATGACTCAACAATGATTAATGCTGTGTCATGTTTTATTTCATATCGCCAAAAGCACAGTCAAAACCCATTAGCCTGTCTCCTTTCTGTCGTCTTCTATTCTATTTGTGGGTCAGGCATGTTCACAGGGAATGTAGACGGGAGGCGAGAGGGCCGTCGAGTGAGCTGCCTTCCAGGCACTGGAGCCACTGACGAGCGAACACAGTCACTTAACGAGAGCACTTTGCAATCAGACTGACAACCGCGGCAGTGACTGAGATAGTCAATTAGGCGGGTCCTGGAGTTGTCACAATACCTGCACTCAGCGTGCCATGGCAGGGGTGTTAAGAGTCAAAAGACGTCACTGTCATCTCACAGATGTAACCTTGGGGTCAACTCAGTGGGGGAGCAAAGGTTAGCTGACTGAGACTGTGTGATCTTTCAGATTCTGTTCTCTCTCACGCACTCACTCTCTCTCTCTCTCTCTCTCTCTCTCTCTCTCTCTCTCTCTCTCTCTCTCTCTCTCTCTCTCTCGCTCTGTCTCTCATGTCTCTTCTTGGCCACATGGCATCACAACCCTATATAAAGGTTGCCTTCACTGCATGGTGAATGATATATAGGCCTGCTTGACAGCTCAACCTACTACACTCTTCCCACCTCCCTTTCCATATTTCTATAGCTTATACAGTAAGAAGCTCAATTTTCCACTTTTGCTAGTGTTGCAACCACAGCATTAATGAGATGTTATGGAACCAGGTTATCTCATAGTTATAAAGCCTCATCCTAGATAACATCATGGACAACACCTGTAGATCACATGGCGAGCTCGCAGTAGTCCTTCCCACTCCCACAGTCCAGCATGCATAAATCAGAGCTTACAGTAGACCTTCCCACTCCCACAGTCCAGCATGCAGAAATCATGTAGTTGTTTTGTATCACCCTAAAGAGTACTTCACCTGAAAGGGAGCGAGCAGACTACTCAGTGCAGTGGGGTTGTTTTCTTATTTTCTGTGGACTGTTAAATTATTTACGAGCATATTTCCATTAGCGTCAATGTCCTACAGCTCCCTGCGCATGTTCTGTTTCTTCCAATTTCCAGTTCTTCTCCTCTGGTGCTGGGCAGTTTGTCTGGAGAGCTGTGTTGCATCATAGCAGCTTGTTTGCCATTTAGATTGTCCGTCGTCTCAGTTTGTTTGGATTGGTTGATCCTTTGTGCAACCACGTGACTGGCATGTGTTAAGTCGAGCCTTGATCCCTTTGACTTAACACAGGGGGATAGACATGATGATGGCTGGCTGTTTCCATTTGAAATGACAGACTGTCAGATATGCAGTCTTTGTGGTTTGGTAAAGCGGCAGTTACACAAATCAATGTCTTCTGCAGTCAAAGGATGTGATTCTGTTCCCCCACAACTGTTGTTCCTTAATGAGTTGACATCCACACCACCTCTGTGCCGTCTAGATAAGTGACAGCATTCTGTATCTAAGATATGCTTACAGCTCCCTTCTCAATTGCAGGACTGAAAAATACATTTAAAAAATCTCTGACTTTAATGGCCTTCCTTTTGTCCTTCATTTTCTCTACAAGGAAGAGTATCTCAAAGACATTTAGCTTATAATGAGAAATACCCATGGGACGGAAGATATGCACTTGTGTATTTGTGAATAATGTTTAATGTACTATCATCCAACGAGGTAATATAAAGTATGTGCCTTGACCTAAAATAGACAGGTGATCAATCTGTCATTCAGTCAATCAATCAACATCACGCAGGCTCTTACACAAGGCTTACAGAGCCTTTGTGGAACTTTGTGACTTTGAACCAGAATTACTTTGAATACAACCTATGTGTACCCAAATGTTGCTCACATACAGAGTTGTCAGGAGAACTGTAACATTTCAGTTAGAAAAAGCTGAGTCTGAGTGGCGCAATTATGACAATTTCTCGACTTGCTCTTTCCTTAATTATTTTTTAAGCATGAATTATCTCGAAAACAATCAACTTCAATCATTCCCTTTTCGTGCCGAGAAGTAGATTTTTTTTGCCCTTTTTGACGATTGCCTAATTATTCCCTTTCATTCTCTTGCATATCTAATTCTACAACTCCTTTATCTTCTGTTCTACAGCAGCTCTGTGACGTGTCTGTCAAAACTACACAATGGGAGAGGTCTAGTAGTTAGTAGCAGGGCTGTTGCATGGATTTGATTATACAAGGTAAGGCTTCTGTTGTTACCCCAAACTCAAATGGTGTTGTTTTCCCGTTTTCTGTGCTTAACCTTCTCCATCTGTCTCTCTCAGGAAGTTGAACATGCTGCTACTTAATTCGTCTGACATAAAGAAGCGCTTTCCCCAACCCCTTTCAACGTGCTCTGTGCGCCTGATTATTCTGAGTGGAGAGAAATGAGGGCTCAAGTTGTCATATGGATGAATGAGCAGATCCCACCTTTAATTCTGTGCCATGGATATTTGCATGAGACTTTGTCCAATTATTTCTCCTAGTAACATGAACACTGTTAGCGTCACACATGGATGCATGGCGAGAGGGTGTCAGATTTCTCTCTCTCTCTCTCTCTCTCTCTCTCGCTCTCGCTCTCGCTCTCTCTCTCTCTCTCTCTCTCTCTCTCTCTCTCGCTCCCTCTCTGTCTCTCGCTCCCTCTCCCGCTGGATTGGGTAAAGACCTGTTTGTTTACAGAGCCATCGGCAGGGGCAACAGGTCTTTGCCTCCCAGGAGTCCTGAGCTATAGAGAAGGTTAACTTAAAACAAGTTATGTTGAAGGTTTCCTGTTATATTTTCAGTCATGTGAGACTGTTTGTGATGTAGGCCTAGCTATATTATTTACAAGACCTAACACTTTGACATTCACCCCATTGAGCTGATGAAGACAAATTGCTAATATATTATCACTTAAAATATTTGCCCCAAAACAGTGATGAAATAAAATCACAGTTAATAAAGGTAAAAAGGTAATTAATCTTTAATGAGAAGTGATACATGAGAGATTTGAATCTTTTCACCTCCTTCCGTCTGCTTGGCTTTATTGAAGGGTTACAAATACGGTGCCGGAGTCACATCATTTCACCAGCACGTGAACTTGTACAACCTGGCTTTTTACACCTCGTTTGTGCTACTGTTAGCAGCTCATGTTTGACACCTTTGAATAGGGAGGCATTAGGGATCATTAACCAGAGAAAAGACCATAAAAAGCCCTAATTTTCCCTTTCAAAATCCTCTGGTGACTCATTGTTGTTTAAGGTTAAAAGACATGGAAAAGTAAAGCAGAAACACCAATGGGGTTACCTCGTCCGTAGGTCATTGGGTTACCTTGTCCGTAGGTCATTGGGTTACCTCGTCTGTTGGTCATAGGGTTACCTCGTCCGTAGGTCATGGGGTTACCTCGTCCGTAGGTCATGGGGTTACCTCGTCCATTGGTCATGGGGTTACCTCGTCCGTAGGGAGCAGATAGATTGTGGCTTAAATAGTTGTACAGTCCATATCTCTCATGTGGTCTCTAGTGGGATGACTAAGTGTGTGGTATATTGATCATACAGTTTAATTATAGAAAATAATTACAATTTTCACAGAAGCATGGGCCAAATGATCCAGCATACCTTTTCAATGTAAAAGCTCAGGCTCTTCGGTCGGCTCTTGACATGTCCAGTTACTTAGCAACTGTCACCAAGAGGCATGGGGTTGCGCAGAAAGCATGCTGGACAGTGGCCAAAACTATACTACTGCCAGTGCTACTACCACTTCTGATTGCTGTGGAACTTCGCCTCCGGGGAGTGTAGCAGTGATTTGAGGAAGGCTCCTTGCCCTGTCTATCATTCAGACTCTGAGAATAGAGTCAAACAGGACAGCTACATCCTTATTGCCAAAATTTGTGCAAAATGAAATGTTTTACACTTTTGAAATGAACTGATTTACTGTAACAGTAATCTTGACTTCTAATTGAGCTCACCTTTTATATTATTCACATATGCTTTTCACCTCTTTTATCTTTTCTCGTTGGAGAAAAAGCACCCTTCTACGGGACATGGTTTTTAGTTATTACAATGTGAAGGATTATCATTTTCACTCTTGTAATTACACCACCTCCTTTGAGGCTTGGACTGTAAAAATGATTGGCTTCTAATATTGACCCAAATGCACTTAATCAACTATTGCAGGTTCCTTTAGCAGTCTAATCACACTTGCAATTAAAAATGTATTACCTCTCACTGCTATTCTTAGACGGCTGAAACAGTGGTCACTGGGCTGGCCGATTTGCTTGATGAGGAGTATTATGCCTCCACATTGAAGCAGTGGTCACTGGGCTGGCCGTTTAGCTTGATGAGGAGTATTATGCCTCCACATTGAAGCAGTGGTCACTGGGCTGGCCGTTTAGCTTGATGAGGAGTACTATGCCTCCACACTGTGCCTGCCAATATCCACAGTGCTCATTGTACTCTGGTGTGTGAAACATGCAAATGTACAATGTAGTAAATCAAACAATGCATTACAGTTTGTTTATTGATTTGGCAACAGTTGGACTAATGTACAGGAGAACAACACCATAGTTCTGTAGCGTGAAATGAAAACAACTGAATCATTACAATGTTAATTCATTGCCAAGAGTTACAGTCAGTGCATTGCGTAGGTAATGTTGTTCTTGCGATTTTAATGCAGTTAGTTCTAATCAGAGCAATAAGCTAAACTACATTAGATGCAATACGTTATTTTATGGTTAGACTTCTGCTCACTGTTTGGACTTCTGAAGTCATTATCATTATGTGCAGAATATAATTGATTAAATTTTTTCTAATTAACGTGATTTACCTTCATGATGTTCCTCTTTTTCCTTTACACAATACGTACATATCACATTATTTTGCCATTTTGGCTTTCAAAAAAGCCCCGCTACTGAACAAATGGTTGCCTCCAAATCATAAAATTAGTTTCCGGTGTGCTTTAAATGTAACGATTTCAACCTGCTGGGACTTCAATTGAATCACAGTCATCAACTTGTCATGCTTCAGTGGAGGGACAGGATGATAGTGAGGTGGAGAATCACAAACAGGAAAAACATGAGAGGAAGGTTGAAATAACAACTGTAGACTTTGGTTCAACGTGATGCCCTACTGTGCAATATGATTGATGCATGTGTTATGGACAAAACAATTGTGTCCAGGGGTAACATTTTCAAAAAATAACTTATATCTTCCCTGCCTCACTCAATTGCATGTCAATATGATACAATACCACACATACTTTATTATGTTCATACCCCGACAGAACAAATATTCATTACA
The DNA here is from genome assembly GCF_964263955.1 of Coregonus lavaretus. Lineage (NCBI taxonomy): Eukaryota > Metazoa > Chordata > Actinopteri > Salmoniformes > Salmonidae > Coregonus > Coregonus lavaretus. Next base: position 30,669,350 of record NC_140019.1, on the reverse strand, counting down.
GCAGTGGCAGAAACCAAGCATCTGAGCCTATAGCCACAAGCCAGGTTCCAATTGTAGTACCTTCTAACTTCACAATTCACTCCTAAGCTCTGTCTGCAGACAGGAAGGAAGGTTTTCTATATCTTACCATACTTGAATTAGCAGACCCACTCATCCAGTGCATGATTCTGCATGGCAGTCGTTTTTTTACTTGCTTCCGTGAAGCAGAAAATATGGGCCGCATTGTGCCAGGAGCAGACGGCCATCTTGTAATCAGTTGTGATAGTTTCGTAATTAATGGGATTTGTTAATTGGGTCTCCGTTCCCCAGGGACGTTTCCTGTGAATATTCGACTCCCGTTAACCTCTTCCTGCAGTCAATGAACTTCAGACACTTCAACCACTACTGTGTTTTCGCTGTCACCCTTATCTCCATGACAACAAATCTACCGCCTCGACCCTAATATGATCCTGGCAATCAACACCTTCTAAATGTTTAATACACAATGCTGGCTAATTCCCAAAATGCTCTTCACTGTCAGAGAATTGCTCCGCCGTCGATTTCCTTTTGCCCCTCTTGTCACAGCATCATAATTGCATTCTGTCTGCGAAACATCCAAGCAAGTTTCCAATCATGTTAGCGTCTCCCCTATTTCTTGCCTACATCTCTGATACACGAAGGACAGGTGGTAAATAGTCCAAGCGGGGGAGTTTGTATGACAGAAGTTACAGTGTTAACTAATCTCTTCCAGTCAACCCCCATAAGAATGTATGTTAGTGGGAGAACACCGGAACACCCAAACAATTGAGTCAGGAAGTGATATGGGATTTATCACATAATGTACCACACTGACTGAATCTTTTTGCTCTACCATGGAAAAAAACAGGACATCTAACAGTGACTTTACCCCTCATGTCTCAAGGTGTCCTTGGATACCTGGATATACTCCAACGTCCTCTCCGAAAAGTCCTCGTTGTCACTGGGTTACCTCTGGCGTGTTCTATGTATTCGTCCTGTGCTAAAAGGGTTCTCTCACATTGGGCTTCCTCCGTGCCCTTGCCCCTCCTCCACTGTCTGGACAGTGGCCAGCCTGTCTCCGAGCTTATAGGCCCCCTGAGCAATGAGACTATAGAACAACCCCCCCCCCCCCCCGCATGACGAGGCTGATGGATCACCTGTCTGTTCTGGAACAAGCCGTGGGTGTGAGGGAGAATTTGCTCAGAGTACAATAGATGCATTGTGCAGAACCTGAAGTTTCTTACAGCTCCTGGTTTGCCACAAAGAGAAGGACTGTACTGAAGCATTCAGTTGATAGTGACTTAACACTGGTCCATTTTCTTAAAGCCAAGTTAGAAAATATATTTTATTTATTTTTCCAGTTAATTGTTGAGATCATTTCGAGGCCACAATGTCATACTCGATCTCTGATGTTTGACAAGATTTATATATATTTTTTAATCTAGACATGGAAAACAGACTCTCTGGCCTATGGGCATGGACACTGGACTTATTTATACTGTTCCCTGTACTCAATTCAATGGCACTGGATCACATTTGATCTATCATCCGATAGAACCGGTTTGTATCATTTAAAAAGCTGCTGGAAAAGAGAAACACAAGTAGTCGGCAGCAAAGCGTCAGTGCAACCATCAGGGTGAATGAGAATTCTGCGAGAATAAAATAAGGTCTGGAGGAAGTGAAGCTCATTCACCAGCACAAATCAACTCCAAAGAAAGTCATTACATAAAATAATCATGTTGGCCTAGCGGCAGGTTCCAACGGAAAGGGAGATGAGGAAGAAAGAAGGAAAGTTTGAGTTATTTCATCCATGAAGAGAGTATATTTATAAATTCATTTCAGTTGTCATTTGCAGACACAAGCACTGTGTTTCATATATTTTGCTATAATGTTTTTCGCACAACTCAGTTATTTCTTAACCTCCCCAGTTCATTCACTTCTTCCTGCTCCTTTCTTTCACTCCCCAATTCATTCACTCTTCCTGCTCCTTTCTTTCACACCCAGTTCATTCACTTCTTCCTGCTCCTTTCTTTCACTCCCCAATTCATTCACTTCTTCCTGCTCCTTTCTTACACTCCCCAGTTCATTCACTTCTTCCTGCTCCTTTCTTACACTCCCCAGTTCATTCACTTCTTCCTGCTCCTTTCTTTCACTCCCCAATTCATTCACTCTTCCTGCTCCTTTCTTTCACTCCCCAGTTCATTCACTTATTCCTGTCTCATCTGGACAGAAAGAGAGTGAATCATTTCCTGTGATCTGCTGGTGGCATCCTTGTAAGGAAACATAAAACATGAAAATTCAATCAGAATGAATTTAGGGGTAAAAAGCAGGTGATGGTGGGTTAAAAAAAAAAGCACATTAGTGAAGACAATACAGTATAGCCGAAGAGGAAGTTTGAGATTGCTAGGCTGATGAAATGTGTAGAAGGGTCTCTGCACTATTGAAACACACCACCCCCGCTCAGAAAACGAATTCCCTATTCATCCACCATAGTCTTGGAAACGGTGCTTGGATGGTGACATTTGAGAGGTGATGGTGGAGGCGACGTGTGTTAGGAGGAAGGCAGGTTGGTTAAGAGGCAGCAGAGTGTTGTGGCAAGGGGATTCTCACTGAATCTGCGTCATCTACAATTTTCAAATGTCAGTCAGTAAAAAGTGACAAAAAGGGGACAGGTGTTGGTGCTGGTGTAGCAGACCGTTAAGTTAGCATCGTTACTGCTTTCCTGAGACCTAAATTATTGCCACCAAGTACTGTTGGCAATGATTTTCAGAGTACATTGTGGCTTGGGTTCGAATCATGGCTCCACTGTGGCAGGGTTTGTCCGTGTTATAGTAGCCAATTTGTGCAGCTTTTATGTACTGTATATTCCTGGCCTAAACAGTACGATTATCTTTATCTTAATTTTGATTGTTTATGTAATCAGCATTGAGAATAGATAAGCCCATCTATGCTTGCCATTAGTACAGTGCCTTCAGAGAGTATTCACACCCAAAGACTTTCTTCACATTTTGTTGTGTTACAGCCTGAATTTAAAATGTTTTTGTCACTGGCCTGCACACAATACCCCATAATGTTAAAGTGGAATTATGTTCTTAGAAATGTTAACATTAATAAAAACTGAAAAACTGAAACTGAAAGTATTTAACCCCTTTGTTATGGCAAGCCTAAATAAATTCAGGAGTAAAAATGTGTTTAACAAGTCACATAATAAGTTGCACGGACTATGTGTGAAATAATAGAGTTTAACATAATGTTTGAATGACTATCATCTCTGCACCCCACACATACAATTATCTGTGAGGTCCCTGAGTCAAGCAGTGAATTTCGAACACAGATTCAACCACAAAGACCAGGGAGGTTTTCCAGGACCTCGCAAAGAAGGGCACCTATTGGTAGCTGGGTAAAAACAATAAAAAATACATTGAATATCCCTTTGAGCATGGTGAAGTTATTAATTACACTTTGGATGGTGTATCAATACACCCAGTCACTACAAAGATACAGGCGTCCTTCCTAACTCAGTTTGCCCGAGAGGACGGAAACTACTCAAGGATTTCACAAAAATGTACAGAGTTTATTGGCTGTGATAGGAGACAACTGAGGATGGCTCAATAACATTGTATTTACTCCACAATACTAACCTAATTGAAAGAGGAAAAATAATGAAGCCTGTACATAATAAACATTTCCCAAAACATGCATCCTGTTTGCAAGGAGGCACTTAAGTAAAACTGCAGAAAATGTGACCAAAAAATGAACTTTATGTCCTGAATACAAAGCTGTTTGGGGGCAAATCTAACACAACACGTCACTGAGTACCACTCTTCATATTTCCAAGCATGGTGGTGCCTGCGTCATGTTATGGGTATGCTTGTCATTGGCAAGGACTACTGAGTTTTTTTTGGAAAAAAAATAAGCGCAGTAGAGCTAAGCGCAGCAAAATCCTATTGGAAAACCTGGTTCAGCATGCTTTCCAACAGATGCTGGGGGACAAATTCACCTTTCAGCAGGACAATAACCTGAAACTCAAGGCCAAATATACCCTGGAGTTGCTTATCAAGACAACATTGAATGTGGTCTAGTTACAGTTTTGACTTAAATTGTCTTGGAAATCTATGGCGACTTGAAAATGGCTGTCCATCAATGATCAACAACCAATTTGACAGAGCTTGAAGAGAATAATGTGCAGATATTGTACAATCCAGGTGTGGAAAGCTCTTAGAGACTTACCTAGAAAGACTCACAGCTGTAATCTTTGCCAAAGATGATTCCAACACACTCAGGGGTGTGAATAGTTATGTAAATGAGATATATCTGTATTTACTTTTCTATAAATTTGCTAACGTTTCTAAAAACATGTTTTCACTTTGTCATTATGGGGTATTGTGTGTAGATGGGTGAGCTTTATTTTGTTATATATTTTTTTTAACATTCATTTTTTTAACAGCAAATGTGAAATAACTCAAGGGGTATGACTACTTTCTGAAGGCACTGTAATTATGTCTGTGGTTTAATATGAACTTAATTGTCATAATACAGAATAATTTGTAGATGAGTATTTCTTGATTCGCTGAAGAGTTTATGTTGACTCCAATTCACTCAGATGGCTTCATGCTTTGTCAATGGAAAGACTAACACATCATTCTGGTTACTACCTCACAATATGTCATATTCTAACAGAGGAACCTTCAGTTAAAAAAAATATATATGTTGGGTTGACGGTGGGCAACACTGTACATGTCTGTTCCCTCTTCACCACAGCAACATCTACCCACTCATTGTAAATATGATGTAGCCTTGCTTGCCATTGCTAGTTAGGGGGATTCATCTTGCTTGCCATTGCTAGTTAGTTGGATCTCTATCTGTCATGGCATAGCTACAGTATCCCTTATTGAACAACTTTGTAGATGGACAGATGGAGACTTCTCGAGTTTGAGAGTAAACTGGCATCTTGCCTCTAAGCATTTACTAACAAACTCCAATGGCCACATGGCATCTGGATGACCATACTCAGCATGCATGCACATAGTTAAAAATATAAATTGGAGTAAACTGGTGAGACTGTTTTATGATTGAGTGGCATTCACATATTCCACAGATTGCATATGAAGCAAGAGGGTATATTTGAATGCTATTGACAAATTCAGTTTTCAGATTTACTTTGATAAACTGCTTCCAAAGTACATTATTTTAAAGGTCTGTAAGGGTGAATTAAAGATTTTGGAGTGTTTAGATTTTAGGCACATATAAATATATTTTAGGTCAAGAGGAATCAGGCTAATGAAGGCAATGCATCAGTCAAGGGCCATCATTTAAATTTTTCTCCTCCGCTATGTGTATGAAGGGAAACAAGTCTGATTGTTGTAAAAAATTATTTGATACATCCTGGACGTTAGTTTTGCCTTGATTTGAGTCAATCCAGAGCAGATGTCAGTTTGGATTTCTCTCTTCACCTCTGATACGAAAGCAAAGAAGCACAAAGCCATACAGACGTAACAACTTATCAAACAACCTTGAATAGAACGTAGTGTCTATTGCATTTAGCATATTTTCAACACATGGCTCTATACAGAAGATTCATCCAAAGTTTGACAACATTAAGGATGGCCTGTCGGCAGGCATATAACTGCACAGGACTGTCTGTATCAAACAGATGCAGGGCCATTTCACTAGGAAGAGCCAGGTATCTTGTTAGCGCTGGATGCTAACGAGGCATACCCAGCGGCAATGGCTGTTGTTGGCATCCCGACACGTTTGTTCGCTACTCACAAACATAAAAACAGGAAATGCAATGGGGAGTAATGGGGAACAGATTTGACCACTCTGGAGCCAACCACTTCCTTCCACCATCTGGGACGAGAGAGAGCTGCTCTACTGGCAGGACAACCCATTGGAAAGGGATTGCAGGCAAGCTTTTCTCTACGGGAGGGGGCAGGGGCTGGCTATAGCCAGTCAGGCACTATGTGAGTTACAGAATCATCTTTTTACTTGAACTTGCAAAAATGCTAAGAAATACTTTTTGGTTTATGTCATATTTATTAGTTATGCATACTCCCTTTACACAGAATAATATAAAAGGTAATGAGTGCAGTGTAAGAGTGCACTGTATGCGGGAGAGAAATAAATGAGAAAGGATGTGTGTGTGTTTGTGTGTGTGTGTGTGTGTGTGTGTGTCAGTGTGTGTGTGTGTGTGTCAGTGTGTATGCGCGTCTGAATGAGTGTGGAGAGACAGTGAGCACAATTGAGAGTTGCCAGTCTCCCACCCCAGTCTCCCACCCCCAGCCTCCCACCCCCAGTCTCCTACCCCCAGCTTCTGCACACTTTGTCTCCCATTGGGAGAATCATCACCTTATGTTTGCACTTGGCATTCAGACGCTAATTAAAGCTGGACCATTACAAGCGAGGCACTCAGGATCAATACTGGAGCTGCACTGAAAGGCCTCCTGGTGTGGTGAAGGCGGGGGAGGGCCGCAGGGCTGGATGTCTACCCTCATTTATTGAATTTCCACTTGCTTTACAATGTGGTGCTAAGCAGAGGCACGTACGCTTTCAGCCACTGTCAGCCGACAAGCATGCACTAGCTAGCCGCCTGGACGAGGCTCCCCAAAACCACCCCAGGATCAGGTTCCTAATGAGGCCCCTGTAGAGTGAGGTAAAGGTGGACAATGACAACACACCTGCAAAGCCTATAAGATATTACCAGAGGGATCGATAATAGGCTGGCTGCTCTTAGCTCCTAGGTCATTATCCATACCTTTCACACCTAAACGTAGTCAATGAGGCCTTCTCAGTCAACTTAGATTGGGCTGTTTAAGGTGTCTGCTGGTCTCTCTGAGGTATGCAGGACGAGGTAGTCCAGCTGCTGTCCTGTCCAATTCCTGGTTACCAAATTAGCAGAGTTGAAATGGAATTCGGACTAGGGAAAGTTAGAGAGCCATAAAACATGAAAAGAGAGGGTTAGAGAGCAGGCAACATGAAAAGAGAGGGTTAGAGAGCAGGTAAACATAACTAGGGAAGGTTAGAGAGCAGGTAAACATAACTAGGGAGGGTTAGAGAGCAGGTAAACATAACTAGGGAGGGTTAGAGAGCAGCAACATGACTAGGGAGGGTTAGAGAGCAGGCAACATGACTAAGGATGGTTAGAGAGCAGGTAACATGACTAGGGAGGGGTAGAGAGCAGGTAAACATAACTAAGGAGGGTTAGAGAGCAGGTAAACATAACTAGGGAGGGTTAAAGAGCAGGCAACATGACAAAGGAGGGTTAGAGAGCAGGTAAACATATTAAGGAGGGTTAGAGAGCAGATAAACATAACTAGGGAGGGTTAGAGAGCAGGCAACATGACTAGGGGGTGTTAGAGAGCAGGTAAACCTAACTAGGGAGGGTTAGAGAGCAGGCAAAATGGAGGGTTAGATAGCAGGTAAACATGACTAAAGAGGGTTAGAGAGCAGGTAAACATGACAAGAGAGGATTAGAGAGCAGGTAACATGACTAGGGTGGGTTAGAGAGCAGGCAACATGACTAGGGTGGGTTAGAGAGCAGGCAACAAGACTAGGGTGGGTTAGAGAGCAGGCAACATGACTAGGGAGGGTTAGAGAGAAAGGTAAACATAACTAGGGAGGGTTAGAGAGCAAGCAACATGACTAGGTTGGGTTAGAGAGCAGGTAAACCTAACTAGGGAGGGTTAGAGAGCAGGCAACATGACTAGGGACGGTTAGAGAGCAGGCAACATAACTAAGGAGGGTTAGAGAGCAAGCAACATGACTACAGAGGGTTAGAGAGCAGGTAAACATAACTAGGGAGGGTTAGTGAGCAGGCAACATGACTAGGGGGGGTTAGAGAGCAGGCAACATGACTAGGGAGGGTTAGAGAGCAGGTAAACATAACTAGGGAGGGTTAGAGAGCAGGTAAACATAACTAGGATAGGTTAGAGAGCAGGCAACATGACTAGGGAGGGTAGAGAGCAGGCAACATGACTAGGGACGTTAGAGAGCAGGCAACATGACTAGGGAGGGTTAGAGAGCAGGCAACATAACTAGGGAGGGTTAGAGAGCAAGCAACATGACTAGGGTGGGTTAGAGAGTAAGTAAACATAACTAGGGAGGGTTAGAGAGCAGGCAACATGACTAAGAAGGGTTAGAGAGCAGACAACATAACTAGGGAGGGTTAGAGAGCAAGCAACATGACTAGGGGGTGTTAGAGAGCAGGCAACATGGAGGGTTAGATAGCAGGTAAACATGACTAAAGAGGGTTAGAGAGCAGGTAAACATGACTAGGGAGGGTTAGAGAGCAGGCAACATGACTAAAGAGGGTTAGAGAGCAGGTAAACCTAACCAGGGAGGGTTCGAGAGCAGGCAACATGACTAGGGACGGTTAGAGAGCAGGCAACATAACTAAGGAGGGTTAGAGAGCATGTAAACATAACTAGGGAGGGTTAGAGAGCAGGCAACATGACTAGGAAGGGTTAGAGAGCAGGTAAACATAACTAGGGAGGGTTAGAGAGCAGGTAAACATAACTAGGGAGGGTTAGAGAGCAAGCAACATGACTAGGGTGGGTTAGAGAGCAAGTAAACATAACTAGGAAGGGTTAGAGAGCAGGCAACATGACTAGGGAGGGTTAGAGAGCAGGCAACATAACTAGAACTCCCGAGTGGTGCAGTGGTCTAAGGCACTGCATCGCAGTGCTAGCTGTGCCACTAGAGATCCTGGTTCGAATCCAGGCTCTGTCATAGCCGGCCACGACCAGGAGACCCATGGGCCGGCGCACAATTGGCCCAGCATCGTCCAGGGTAGGGGAGGGAATGGCCTGCAGGGATGTAGCTCAGTTGGTTGAGCATGGCGTTTGTAACGCCAGGGTTGTGGGTTCGTTTCCCACGGGGGTCCAGTATGAAAAAATAATGTATGCACTCACTAACTGTAAGTTGCTCTGGATAAGAGCGTCTGCTAAATGACTAAAAATGTAAAAAAAATATAGGAAGGGTTAGAGAGCAGGCAACATGACTAGGGATGGTTAGAGAGCAGGTAAACATAACTAGGGTGGGTTAGAGAGCAGGTAAACATAACTAGGGAGGGTTATAGAGCAGGTAAACATAATAGGGAGGGTTAGAGAGCAGGTAAACATAACTAGGGTGGGTTAGAGAGCAGGTAAACATAACTAGGGAGGGTTAGAGAGCAGGTAAACCTAACTTGGGAGGGTTAGAGAGCAGGCAACATAACTAAGGAGGGTTAGAGAGCAGGCAACATGGAGGGTTAGATAGCAGGTAAATATGACTACAGAGGGTTAGAGAGCAGGTAAACATAACTAGGGAGGGTTAGTGAGCAGGCGACATGACTAGGGTGGGTTAGAGAGCAGGCAACATGGAGGGTTAGATAGCAGGTAAATATGACTACAGAGGGTTAGAGAGCAGGTAAACATAACTAGGGAGGGTTAGTGAGCAGGCGACATGACTAGGGGGGGTTAGAGAGCAGGCAACATGTCTAGGGAGGGTTAGAGAGCAGGTAAACATAACTAGGGAGGGTTAGAGAGCAGGTAAACATAACTAGGATGGGTTAGAGAGCAGGTAACATGACTAGGGAGGGTTAGAGAGCAGGCAACATGACTAGGGAGGGTTAGAAAGCATGTAAACATAACTAGGGAGGGTTAGAGAGCAGGCAACATGACTAGGAAGGGTTAGAGAGCAGGTAAACATAACTAGGGAGGGTTAGAGAGCAGGTAAACATAACTATGGAGGGTTAGAGAGCAGGCAACATAACTAGGGAAGGTTAGAGAGCAGGCAACATGACTAGGGAGGGTTAGAGAGCAGGCAACATGACTAGGGATGGTTAGAGAGCAGGTAAACATAACTAGGGTGGGTTAGAGAGCAGGTAAACATAACTATGGAGGGTTATAGAGCAAGCAACATGACTAGGGTGGATTAGAGAGCAAGCAACATGACTAGGGATGGTTAGAGAGCAGGTAAACATAACTAGGGAGGGTTAGAGAGCAGGTAAACATAACTAGGGAGGGTTAGAGAGCAGGTAAACCTAACTTGGGAGGGTTAGAGAGCAGGCAACATAACTAAGGAGGGTTAGAGAGCAAGCAACATGACTAGGGAGGGTTAGAGAGCAGGCAACATGGAGGGTTAGATAGCAGGTAAATATGACTACAGAGGGTTAGAGAGCAGGTAAACATAACTAGGGAGGGTTAGTGAGCAGGCGACATGACTAGGGTGGGTTAGAGAGCAGGCAACATGGAGGGTTAGATAGCAGGTAAATATGACTACAGAGGGTTAGAGAGCAGGTAAACATAACTAGGGAGGGTTAGTGAGCAGGCGACATGACTAGGGTGGGTTAGAGAGCAGGCAACATGGAGGGATAGATAGCAGGTAAATATGACTACAGAGGGTTAGAGAGCAGGTAAACATAACTAGGGAGGGTTAGTGAGCAGGCGACATGACTAGGGGGGGTTAGAGAGCAGGCAACATGTCTAGGGAGGGATAGAGAGCAGGTAAACATAACTAGGGAGGGTTAGAGAGCAAGCAACATGACTAGGTTGGGTTAGAGAGCAGGTAAACCTAACTAGGGAGGGTTAGAGAGCAGGCAACATGACTAGGAAGGGTTAGAGAGCATACAACATAACTAGGGAGGGTTAGAGGGCAGGTAAACATAACTAGGGAGGGTTAGAGAGCAGGCAACATGACTAGGGAGGGTTAGAGAGCAGGCAACATGACTAGGGAGGTTTAGAAAGCATGTAAACATAACTAGGGAGGGTTAGAGAGCAAGCAACATGACTAGGGTGGGTTAGAGAGCAAGTAAACATAACTAGGAAGGGTTAGAGAGCAGCAAACATGACTAGAGACGGTTAGAGAGCAGGCAACATGACTAGGGAGGGATAGAGAGCAGGTAAACATGACTAGGGAGGGTTAGAGAGCAGGCAACATCACTAGAACTCCCGAGTGGTGCAGTGGTCTAAGGCACTGCATCGCAGTGCTAGCTGTGCCACTAGAGATCCTGGTTCGAATCCAGGCTCTGTCATAGCCGGCCACGACCAGGAGACCCATGGGCCGGCGCACAATTGTCCCAGCATCGTCCAGGGTAGGGGAGGGAATGGCCTGCAGGGATGTAGCTCAGTTGGTTGAGCATGGCGTTTGTAACGCCAGGGTTGTGGGTTCGTTTCCCACGGGGGTCCAGTATAAAAAATAATGTATGCACTCACTAACTGTAAGTCGCTCTGGATAAGAGCGTCTGCTAAATGACTAAAAATGTAAAAAAAAAAATAGGAAGGGTTAGAGAGCAGGCAACATGACTAGGGATGGTTAGAGAGCAGGTAAACATAACTAGGGTGGGTTAGAGAGCAGGTAAACATAACTATGGAGGGTTATAGAGCAAGCAACATGACTAGGGTGGATTAGAGAGCAAGCAACATGACTAGGGATGGTTAGAGAGCAGGTAAACATAACTAGGGAGGGTTAGAGAGCAGGTAAACATAACTAGGGAGGGTTAGAGAGCAGGTAAACCTAACTTGGGAGGGTTAGAGAGCAGGCAACATAACTAAGGAGGGTTAGAGAGCAAGCAACATGACTAGGGAGGGTTAGAGAGCAGGCAACATGGAGGGTTAGATAGCAGGTAAATATGACTACAGAGGGTTAGAGAGCAGGTAAACATAACTAGGGAGGGTTAGTGAGCAGGCGACATGACTAGGGTGGGTTAGAGAGCAGGTAAACATAACTATGGAGGGTTATAGAGCAAGCAACATGACTAGGGTGGATTAGAGAGCAAGCAACATGACTAGGGATGGTTAGAGAGCAGGTAAACATAACTAGGGAGGGTTAGAGAGCAGGTAAACATAACTAGGGAGGGTTAGAGAGCAGGTAAACCTAACTTGGGAGGGTTAGAGAGCAGGCAACATAACTAAGGAGGGTTAGAGAGCAAGCAACATGACTAGGGAGGGTTAGAGAGCAGGCAACATGGAGGGTTAGATAGCAGGTAAATATGACTACAGAGGGTTAGAGAGCAGGTAAACATAACTAGGGAGGGTTAGTGAGCAGGCGACATGACTAGGGTGGGTTAGAGAGCAGGCAACATGGAGGGTTAGATAGCAGGTAAATATGACTACAGAGGGTTAGAGAGCAGGTAAACATAACTAGGGAGGGTTAGTGAGCAGGCGACATGACTAGGGTGGGTTAGAGAGCAGGCAACATGGAGGGATAGATAGCAGGTAAATATGACTACAGAGGGTTAGAGAGCAGGTAAACATAACTAGGGAGGGTTAGTGAGCAGGCGACATGACTAGGGGGGGTTAGAGAGCAGGCAACATGTCTAGGGAGGGATAGAGAGCAGGTAAACATAACTAGGGAGGGTTAGAGAGCAAGCAACATGACTAGGTTGGGTTAGAGAGCAGGTAAACCTAACTAGGGAGGGTTAGAGAGCAGGCAACATGACTAGGAAGGGTTAGAGAGCATACAACATAACTAGGGAGGGTTAGAGGGCAGGTAAACATAACTAGGGAGGGTTAGAGAGCAGGTAAACATAACTAGGGAGGGTTAGAGAGCAGGCAACATAACTAGGGAAGGTTAGAGAGCAGGCAACATGACTAGGGAGGGTTAGAGAGCAGGCAACATGACTAGGGAGGTTTAGAAAGCATGTAAACATAACTAGGGAGGGTTAGAGAGCAAGCAACATGACTAGGGTGGGTTAGAGAGCAAGTAAACATAACTAGGAAGGGTTAGAGAGCAGCAAACATGACTAGAGACGGTTAGAGAGCAGGCAACATGACTAGGGAGGGATAGAGAGCAGGTAAACATGACTAGGGAGGGTTAGAGAGCAGGCAACATCACTAGAACTCCCGAGTGGTGCAGTGGTCTAAGGCACTGCATCGCAGTGCTAGCTGTGCCACTAGAGATCCTGGTTCGAATCCAGGCTCTGTCATAGCCGGCCACGACCAGGAGACCCATGGGCCGGCGCACAATTGTCCCAGCATCGTCCAGGGTAGGGGAGGGAATGGCCTGCAGGGATGTAGCTCAGTTGGTTGAGCATGGCGTTTGTAACGCCAGGGTTGTGGGTTCGTTTCCCACGGGGGTCCAGTATAAAAAATAATGTATGCACTCACTAACTGTAAGTCGCTCTGGATAAGAGCGTCTGCTAAATGACTAAAAATGTTTTTAAAAAATTGAAGGGTTAGAGAGCAGGCAACATGACTAGGGGATGGTTAGAGAGCAGGTAAACATAACTAGGGTGGGTTAGAGAGCAGGTAAACATAACTAGGGAGGGTTAGAGAGCAGGTAAACATAACTAGGGAGGGTTAGAGAGCAGGTAAACCTAACTTAGGAGGGTTAGAGAGCAGGCAACATAACTAAGGAGGGTTAGAGAGCAAGCAACATGACTAGGGAGGGTTAGAGAGCAGGCAACATGGAGGGTTAGATAGCAGGTAAATATGACTACAGAGGGTTAGAGAGCAGGTAAACATAACTAGGGAGGGTTAGTGAGCAGGCGACATGACTAGGGTGGGTTAGAGAGCAGGCAACATGGAGGGTTAGATAGCAGGTAAATATGACTACAGAGGGTTAGAGAGCAGGTAAACATAACTAGGGAGGGTTAGTGAGCAGGCGACATGACTAGGGGGGGTTAGAGAGCAGGCAACATGTCTAGGGAGGGATAGAGAGCAGGTAAACATAACTAGGGAGGGTTAGAGAGCAAGCAACATGACTAGGTTGGGTTAGAGAGCAGGTAAACCTAACTAGGGAGGGTTAGAGAGCAGGCAACATGACTAGGACGGGTTAGAGAGCAGACAACATAACTAGGGAGGGTTAGAGGGCAGGTAAACATAACTAGGGAGGGTTAGAGAGCAGGCAACATGACTAGGGAGGGTTAGAGATCAGGTAAACATAATTGGGAGGGTTAGAGAGCAGGTAAACATAACTAGGGAGGGTTAGAGAGCAGGTAAATATAACTAGGGAGGGTTAGAGAGCAGGCAACATGACTAGGAAGGGTTAGAGAGCAGGTAAACATAACTAGGGAGGGTTAGAGAGCAGGTAAACATAACTATGGAGGGTTATAGAGCAGGCAACATAACTAGGGAGGGTTAGAGAGCAGGCAACATGACTAGGGAGGGTTAGAGAGCAGGCAACATGACTAGGGAGGGTTAGAAAGCATGTAAACATAACTAGGGAGGGTTAGAGAGCAGGCAACATGACTAGGGACAGTTAGAGAGCAGGCAACATAACTAAGGAGGGTTAGAGAGCAGGCAACATGACTAGGGAGGGTTAGAGAGCAGGTAAACATAACTAGGGAGGGTTAGAGAGCAGGCAACATGACTAGGGAGGGTTAGAGCGCAGGCAACATGACTAGGGAGGGTTAGAGAGCAAGCAACATGACTAGGTTGGGTTAGAGAGCAGGTAAACCTAACTAGGGAGGGTTAGAGAGCAGGCAACATGACTAGGAAGGGTTAGAGAGCAGACAACATAACTAGGGAGGGTTAGAGGGCAGGTAAACATAACTAGGGAGGGTTAGAGAGCAGGCAACATGACTAGGGAGGGTTAGAGATCAGGTAAACATAATTGGGAGGGTTAGAGAGCAGGTAAACATAACTAGGGAGGGTTAGAGAGCAGGTAAATATAACTAGGGAGGGTTATAGAGCAGGCAACATGACTAGGAAGGGTTAGAGAGCAGGTAAACATAACTAGGGAGGGTTAGAGAGCAGGTAAACATAACTATGGAGGGTTATAGAGCAGGCAACATAACTAGAGAGGGTTAGAGAGCAGGCAACATGACTAGGGAGGGTTAGAGAGCAGGCAACATGACTAGGGAGGGTTAGAAAGCATGTAAACATAACTAGGGAGGGTTAGAGAGCAGGCAACATGACTAGGGTGGGTTAGAGAGTAGGTAAACATAACTAGGGAGGGTTAGAGAGCAGGCAACATGACTAGGGAGGGTTAGAGATCAGTTAAACACAATTGGGAGGGTTAGAGAGCAGGTAAACATAACTAGGGACGGTTAGAGAGCAGGCAACATGACTAGGAAGGGTTAGAGAGCAGGTAAACATAACTAGGGTGGGTTAGAGAGCAGGTAAACATAACTAGGGAGGGTTAGAGAGCAGGTAAACATAACTAGGGAGGGTTAGAGAGCAGGTAAACCTAACTTGGGAGGGTTAGAGAGCAGGCAACATAACTAAGGAGGGTTAGAGAGCAAGCAACATGACTAGGGAGGGTTAGATAGCAGGTAAATATGACTACAGAGGGTTAGAGAGCAGGTAAACATAACTAGGGAGGGTTAGTGAGCAGGTAAACATAACTAGGGAGGGTTAGAGAGCAGGTAAACCTAACTTGGGAGGGTTAGAGAGCAGGTAAACATAACTAGGGAGGGTTAGAGAGCAGGTAAAAATAACTAGGGAGGGTTAGAGAGCAGGTAAACCTAACTTGGGAGGGTTAGAGAGCAGGCAACATAACTAAGGAGGGTTAGAGAGCAAGCAACATGACTAGGGAGGGTTAGATAGCAGGTAAATATGACTACAGAGGGTTGGAGAGCAGGTAAACATAACTAGGGAGGGTTAGTGAGCAGGCGACATGACTAGGGTGGGTTAGAGAGCAGGCAACATGGAGGGTTAGATAGCAGGTAAATATGACTACAGAGGGTTAGAGAGCAGGTAAACATAACTAGGGAGGGTTAGTGAGCAGGCGACATGACTAGGGGGGGTTAGAGAGCAGGCAACATGTCTAGGGAGGGATAGAGAGCAGGTAAACATAACTAGGGAGGGTTAGAGAGCAAGCAACATGACTAGGATGGGTTAGAGAGCAGGTAAACCTAACTAGGGAGGGTTAGAGAGCAGGCAACATGACTAGGAAGGGTTAGAGAGCAGACAACATAACTAGGGAGGGTTAGAGGGCAGGTAAACATAACTAGGGAGGGTTAGAGAGCAGGCAACATAACTAGGGAAGGTTAGAGAGCAGGCAACATGACTAGGGATGGTTAGAGAGCAGGCAACATGACTAGGGAGGTTTAGAAAGCATGTAAACATAACTAGGGAGGGTTAGAGAGCAAGCAACATGACTAGGGTGGGTTAGAGAGCAAGTAAACATAACTCGAAGGGTTAGAGAGCAGGAAACATGACTAGAGACGGTTAGAGAGCAGGCAACATGACTAGGGAGGGATAGAGAGCAGGTAAACATGACTAGGGAGGGTTAGAGAGCAGGCAACATGACTAGGGAGGGTTAGAAATCATGTAAACATAACTAGGGAGGGTTAGAGAGCAGGCAACATGACTAGGGACAGTTAGAGAGCAGGCAACATAACTAAGGAGGGTTAGAGAGCAGGCAACATGACTAGGGAGGGTTAGAGAGCAGGTAAACATAACTAGGGAGGGTTAGAGAGCAGGCAACATGACTAGGGAGGGTTAGAGCGCAGGCAACATGACTAGGGAGGGTTAGAGAGCAAGCAACATGACTAGGTTGGGTTAGAGAGCAGGTAAACATAACTAGGGTGGGTTAGAGAGCAGGTAAACATAACTAGGGAGGGTTAGAGAGCAGGTAAACCTAACTAGGGAGGGTTAGAGAGCAGGCAACATGACTAGGAAGGGTTAGAGAGCAGACAACATAACTAGGGAGGGTTAGAGGGCAGGTAAACATAACTAGGGAGGGTTGGAGAGCAGGCAACATGACTAGGGAGGGTTAGAGATCAGGTAAACATAATTGGGAGGGTTAGAGAGCAGGTAAACATAACTAGGGAGGGTTAGAGAGCAGGTAAATATAACTAGGGAGGGTTATAGAGCAGGCAACATGACTAGGAAGGGTTAGAGAGCAGGTAAACATAACTAGGGAGGGTTAGAGAGCAGGTAAACATAACTATGGAGGGTTATAGAGCAGGCAACATAACTAGGGAGGGTTAGAGAGCAGGCAACATGACTAGGGAGGGTTAGAGAGCAGGCAACATGACTAGGGAGGGTTAGAAAGCATGTAAACATAACTAGGGAGGGTTAGAGAGCAGGCAACATGACTAGGGACAGTTAGAGAGCAGGCAACATAACTAAGGAGGGTTAGAGAGCAGGCAACATGACTAGGGAGGGTTAGAGAGCAGGTAAACATAACTAGGGAGGGTTAGAGAGCAGGCAACATGACTAGAACTCCCGAGTGGTGCAGTGGTCTAAGGCACTGCATCGCAGTGCTAGCTGTGCCACTAGAGATCCTGGTTCGAATCCAGGCTCTGTCATAGCCGGCCACGACCAGGAGACCCATGGGCCGGCGCACAATTGGCCCAGCATCGTCCAGGGTAGGGGAGGGAATGGCCTGCAGGGATGTAGCTCAGTTGGTTGAGCATGGCGTTTGTAACGCCAGGGTTGTGGGTTCGTTTCCCACGGGGGTCCAGTATGAAAAAATAATGTATGCACTCACTAACTGTAAGTCGCTCTGGATAAGAGCGTCTGCTAAATGACTAAAAATGTAAAAAAAATATAGGAAGGGTTAGAGAGCAGGCAACATGACTAGGGATGGTTAGAGAGCAGGTAAACATAACTAGGGTGGGTTAGAGAGCAGGTAAACATAACTAGGGAGGGTTAGAGAGCAGGTAAACATAACTAGGGAGGGTTAGAGAGCAGGTAAACCTAACTTGGGAGGGTTAGAGAGCAGGCAACATAACTAAGGAGGGTTAGAGAGCAAGCAACATGACTAGGGAGGGTTAGAGAGCAGGCAACATGGAGGGTTAGATAGCAGGTAAATATGACTACAGAGGGTTAGAGAGCAGGTAAACATAACTAGGGAGGGTTAGTGAGCAGGCGACATGACTAGGGTGGGTTAGAGAGCAGGCAACATGGAGGGTTAGATAGCAGGTAAATATGACTACAGAGGGTTAGAGAGCAGGTAAACATAACTAGGGAGGGTTAGTGAGCAGGCGACATGACTAGGGGGGGTTAGAGAGCAGGCAACATGTCTAGGGAGGGTTAGAGAGCAGGTAAACATAACTAGGGAGGGTTAGAGAGCAGGTAAACATAACTAGGATGGGTTAGAGAGCAGGCAACATGACTAGGGAGGGTTAGAGAGCAGGCAACATGACTAGGGAGGGTTAGAAAGCATGTAAACATAACTAGGGAGGGTTAGAGAGCAGGCAACATGACTAGGAAGGGTTAGAGAGCAGGTAAACATAACTAGGGAGGGTTAGAGAGCAGGTAAACATAACTATGGAGGGTTAGAGAGCAGGCAACATAACTAGGGAAGGTTAGAGAGCAGGCAACATGACTAGGGAGGGTTAGAGAGCAGGCAACATGACTAGGGAGGTTTAGAAAGCATGTAAACATAACTAGGGAGGGTTAGAGAGCAAGCAACATGACTAGGGTGGGTTAGAGAGCAAGTAAACATAACTAGGAAGGGTTAGAGAGCAGGAAACATGACTAGAGACGGTTAGAGAGCAGGCAACATGACTAGGGAGGGTTAGAGAGCAGGCAACATAACTAGAACTCCCGAGTGGTGCAGTGGTCTAAGGCACTGCATCGCAGTGCTAGCTGTGCCACTAGAGATCCTGGTTCGAATCCAGGCTCTGTCATAGCCGGCCACGACCAGGAGACCCATGGGCCGGCGCACAATTGGCCCAGCATCGTCCAGGGTAGGGGAGGGAATGGCCTGCAGGGATGTAGCTCAGTTGGTTGAGCATGGCGTTTGTAACGCCAGGGTTGTGGGTTCGTTTCCCACGGGTGTCCAGTATGAAAAAATAATGTATGCACTCACTAACTGTAAGTCGCTCTGGATAAGAGCGTCTGCTAAATGACTAAAAATGTAAAAAAAAAAATAGGAAGGGTTAGAGAGCAGGCAACATGAATAGGGATGGTTAGAGAGCAGGTAAACATAACTAGGGAGGGTTAGAGAGCAGGTAAACATAACTATGGAGGGTTATAGAGCAAGCAACATGACTAGGGTGGATTAGAGAGCAAGCAACATGACTAGGGATGGTTAGAGAGCAGGTAAACATAACTAGGGAGGGTTAGAGAGCAGGTAAACATAACTAGGGAGGGTTAAAGAGCAGGTAAACCTAACTTGGGAGGGTTAGAGAGCAGGCAACATAACTAAGGAGGGTTAGAGAGCAAGCAACATGACTAGGGAGGGTTAGAGAGCAGGCAACATGGAGGGTTAGATAGCAGGTAAATATGACTACAGAGGGTTAGAGAGCAGGTAAACATAACTAGGGAGGGTTAGTGAGCAGGCGACATGACTAGGGTGGGTTAGAGAGCAGGCAACATGGAGGGTTAGATAGCAGGTAAATATGACTACAGAGGGTTAGAGAGCAGGTAAACATAACTAGGGAGGGTTAGTGAGCAGGCGACATGACTAGGGTGGGTTAGAGAGCAGGCAACATGGAGGGATAGATAGCAGGTAAATATGACTACAGAGGGTTAGAGAGCAGGTAAACATAACTAGGGAGGGTTAGTGAGCAGACGACATGACTAGGGGGGGTTAGAGAGCAGGCAACATGTCTAGGGAGGGATAGAGAGCAGGTAAACATAACTAGGGAGGGTTAGAGAGCAAGCAACATGACTAGGTTGGGTTAGAGAGCAGGTAAACCTAACTAGGGAGGGTTAGAGAGCAGGCAACATGACTAGGAAGGGTTAGAGAGCATACAACATAACTAGGGAGGGTTAGAGGGCAGGTAAACATAACTAGGGAGGGTTAGAGAGCAGGCAACATAACTAGGGAAGGTTAGAGAGGAGGCAACATGACTAGGGAGGGTTAGAGAGCAGGCAACATGACTAGGGAGGTTTAGAAAGCATGTAAACATAACTAGGGAGGGTTAGAGAGCAAGCAACATGACTAGGGTGGGTTAGAGAGCAAGTAAACATAACTAGGAAGGGTTAGAGAGCAGCAAACATGACTAGAGACGGTTAGAGAGCAGGCAACATGACTAGGGAGGGATAGAGAGCAGGTAAACATGACTAGGGAGGGTTAGAGAGCAGGCAACATCACTAGAACTCCCGAGTGGTGCAGTGGTCTAAGGCACTGCATCGCAGTGCTAGCTGTGCCACTAGAGATCCTGGTTCGAATCCAGGCTCTGTCATAGCCGGCCACGACCAGGAGACCCATGGGCCGGCGCACAATTGTCCCAGCATCGTCCAGGGTAGGGGAGGGAATGGCCTGCAGGGATGTAGCTCAGTTGGTTGAGCATGGCGTTTGTAACGCCAGGGTTGTGGGTTCGTTTCCCACCGGGGTCCAGTATGAAAAAATAATGTATGCACTCACTAACTGTAAGTCGCTCTGGATAAGAGCGTCTGCTAAATGACTAAAAATGTTTAAAAAAAATTGAAGGGTTAGAGAGCAGGCAACATGACTAGGGTGGGTTAGAGAGCAGGTAAACATAACTAGGGAGGGTTAGAGAGCAGGTAAACATAACTAGGGAGGGTTAGAGAGCAGGTAAACCTAACTTGGGAGGGTTAGAGAGCAGGCAACATAACTAAGGAGGGTTAGAGAGCAAGCAACATGACTAGGGAGGGTTAGAGAGCAGGCAACATGGAGGGTTAGATAGCAGGTAAATATGACTACAGAGGGTTAGAGAGCAGGTAAACATAACTAGGGAGGGTTAGTGAGCAGGCGACATGACTAGGGTGGGTTAGAGAGCAGGCAACATGGAGGGTTAGATAGCAGGTAAATATGACTACAGAGGGTTAGAGAGCAGGTTAACATAACTAGGGAGGGTTAGTGAGCAGGCGACATGACTAGGGGGGGTTAGAGAGCAGGCAACATGTCTAGGGAGGGATAGAGAGCAGGTAAACATAACTAGGGAGGGTTAGAGAGCAAGCAACATGACTAGGTTGGGTTAGAGAGCAGGTAAACCTAACTAGGGAGGGTTAGAGAGCAGGCAACATGACTAGGACGGGTTAGAGAGCAGACAACATAACTAGGGAGGGTTAGAGGGCAGGTAAACATAACTAGGGAGGGTTAGAGAGCAGGCAACATGACTAGGGAGGGTTAGAGATCAGGTAAACATAATTGGGAGGGTT
Organism: Coregonus lavaretus; assembly: GCF_964263955.1. NCBI lineage: Eukaryota > Metazoa > Chordata > Actinopteri > Salmoniformes > Salmonidae > Coregonus > Coregonus lavaretus. Next base: position 30,648,408 of record NC_140019.1, on the reverse strand, counting down.
AGAGAGCAGGTAAACATAACTAGGGAGGGTTAGAGAGCAGGTAAATATAACTAGGGAGGGTTAGAGAGCAGGTAAACATAACTATGGAGGGTTATAGAGCAGGCAACATAACTAGGGAGGGTTAGAGAGCAGGCAACATGACTAGGGAGGGTTAGAGAGCAGGCAACATGACTAGGGAGGGTTAGAAAGCATGTAAACATAACTAGGGAGGGTTAGAGAGCAGGCAACATGACTAGGGACAGTTAGAGAGCAGGCAACATAACTAAGGAGGGTTAGAGAGCAGGCAACATGACTAGGGAGGGTTAGAGAGCAGGTAAACATAACTAGGGAGGGTTAGAGAGCAGGCAACATGACTAGGGAGGGTTAGAGCGCAGGCAACATGACTAGGGAGGGTTAGAGAGCAGGCAACATGTCTAGGGAGGGTTAGAGAGCAGGCAACATAACTAGGGAGGGTTAGAGAGCAAGCAACATGACTAGGGTGGGTTAGAGAGTAGGTAAACATAACTAGGTCTGGGTTAGAGAGCAGGCAACATGACTAGGGAGGGTTAGAGATCAGGTAAACAAATTGGGAGGGTTAGAGAGCAGGTAAACATAACTAGGGACGGTTAGAGAGCAGGCAACATGACTAGGAAGGGTTAGAGAGCAGGTAAACATAACTAGGGAGGGTTAGAGAGCAGGTAAACATTACTATGGAGGGTTATAGAGCAGGCAACATAACTAGGGAGGGTTAGAGAGCAGGCAACATGACTAGGGAGGGTTAGAGAGCAGGCAACATGACTAGGGAGGGTTAGAGAGCAGGCAACATGACTAGGGAGGGTTAGAGAGCAGGCAACATGACTAGGGAGGGTTAGAAAGCATGTAAACATAACTAGGGAGGGTTAGAGAGCAAGCAACATGACTAGGGTGGGTTAGAGAGCAAGTAAACATAACTAGGGAGGGTTAGAGAGCAGGCAACATGACTAGAGACGGTTAGAGAGCAGGCAACATGACTAGGGAGGGATAGAGAGCAGGTAAACATGACTAGGGAGGGTTAGAGAGCAGGCAACATCACTAGAACTCCCGAGTGGTGCAGTGGTCTAAGGCACTGCATCGCAGTGCTAGCTGTGCCACTAGAGATCCTGGTTCGAATCCAGGCTCTGTCAAAGCCGGCCACGACCAGGAGACCCATGGGGCGGCGCACAATTGGCCCAGCATCGTCCAGGGTAGGGGAGGGAATGGCCTGCAGGGATGTAGCTCAGTTGGTAGAGCATGGCGTTTGCAACACCAGGGTTGTGAGTTCGTTTCCCACGGGGGTCCAGTATGAAAAAATAATGTATGCACTCACTAACTGTAAGTCGCTCTGGATAAGAGCGTCTGCTTAATGACTAAAAATGTAAAAAACAAAAAAAGGAAGGGTTAGAGAGCAGGTAAACATAACTAGGGTGGGTTAGAGAGCAGGTAAACATAACTAGGGAGGGTTAGAGAGCAGGTAAACATAACTAGGGAGGGTTAGAGAGCAAGCAACATGACTAGGGTGGATTAGAGAGCAAGCAACATGACTAGGGATGGTTAGAGAGCAGGTAAACATAATAGGGAGGGTTAGAGAGCAGGTAAACATAACTAGGGTGGGTTAGAGAGCAGGTAAACATAACTAGGGAGGGTTAGAGAGCAGGTAAACATAACTAGGGAGGGTTAGAGAGCAAGCAACATGACTAGGGTGTGTTAGAGAGCAAGCAACATGACTAGGGATGGTTAGAGAGCAGGTAAACATAATAGGGAGGGTTAGAGAGCAGGTAAACATAATAGGGAGGGTTAGAGAGCAGGTAAACATAACTAGGATGTGTTAGAGAGCAGGTAAACATAACTAGGGAGGGTTAGAGAGCAGGTAAACATAACTAGGGAGGGTTAGAGAGCAGGCAACATGACTAGGGAGGGTTGGAGAGCAGACAACATAACTAGGGAGGGTTAGAGTGCAAGCAACATGACTAGGGTGGGTTAGAGAGCAGGTAAACATGACTAGGGAGGGTTAGAGAGAAGGTAAACATAACTAGAAAGGGTTAGAGAGCAAGCAACATGACTAGGGTGGATTAGAGAGCAAGCAACATGACTAGGGATGGTTAGAGAGCAGGTAAACATAATAGGGAGGGTTAGAGAGCAGGTAAACATAACTAGGGAGGGTTAGAGAGCAGGTAAACCTAACTAGGGAGGGTTAGAGAGCAGGCAACATGACTAGGAAGGGTTAGAGAGCAGGTAACATGACTAGGAAGGGTTAGAGAGCAGGTAACATAACTAGGGAGGGTTAGAGGGCAGGTAAACATAACTAGGGAGGGTTAGAGAGCAGGCAACATGACTAGGGAGGGTTAGAGATCAGGTAAACATAATTGGGAGGGTTAGAGAGCAGGTAAACATAACTAGGGAGGGTTAGAGAGCAGGTAAATATAACTAGGGAGGGTTATAGAGCAGGCAACATGACTAGGAAGGGTTAGAGAGCAGGTAAACATAACTAGGGAGGGTTAGAGAGCAGGTAAACATAACTATGGAGGGTTATAGAGCAGGCAACATAACTAGGGAGGGTTAGAGAGCAGGCAACATGACTAGGGAGGGTTAGAGAGCAGGTAAACATAACTAGGGAGGGTTAGAGAGCAGGGAACATGACTAGGGACAGTTAGAGAGCAGGCAACATAACTAAGGAGGGTTAGAGAGCAGGCAACATGACTAGGGAGGGTTAGAGAGCAGGTAAACATAACTAGGGATGGTTAGAGAGCAGGCAACATGACTAGGGAGGGTTAGAGCGCAGGCAACATGACTAGGGAGGGTTAGAGATCAGGTAAACATAATTGGGAGGGTTAGAGAGCAGGTAAACATAACTAGGGAGGGTTAGAGAGCAGGTAAATATAACTAGGGAGGGTTATAGAGCAGGCAACATGACTAGGAAGGGTTAGAGAGCAGGTAAACATAACTAGGGAGGGTTAGAGAGCAGGTAAACATAACTATGGAGGGTTATAGAGCAGGCAACATAACTAGGGAGGGTTAGAGAGCAGGCAACATGACTAGGGAGGGTTAGAGAGCAGGTAAACATAACTAGGGAGGGTTAGAGAGCAGGGAACATGACTAGGGACAGTTAGAGAGCAGGCAACATAACTAAGGAGGGTTAGAGAGCAGGCAACATGACTAGGGAGGGTTAGAGAGCAGGTAAACATAACTAGGGATGGTTAGAGAGCAGGCAACATGACTAGGGAGGGTTAGAGCGCAGGCAACATGACTAGGGAGGGTTAGAGAGCAGGCAACATGTCTAGGGAGGGTTAGAGAGCAGGCAACATAACTAGGGAGGGTTAGAGAGCAAACAACATGACTAGGGTGGGTTAGAGAGTAGGTAAACATAACTAGGTCTGGGTTAGAGAGCAGGCAACATGACTAGGGAGGGTTAGAGATCAGGTAAACACAATTGGGAGGGTTAGAGAGCAGGTAAACATAACTAGGGACGGTTAGAGAGCAGGCAACATGACTAGGAAGGGTTAGAGAGCAGGTAAACATAACTAGGGAGGGTTAGAGAGCAGGTAAACATTACTATGGAGGGTTATAGAGCAGGCAACATAACTAGGGAGGGTTAGAGAGCAGGCAACATGACTAGGGAGGGTTAGAGAGCAGGCAACATGACTAGGGAGGGTTAGAGAGCAGGCAACATGACTAGGGAGGGTTAGAGAGCAGGCAACATGACTAGGGAGGGTTAGAAAGCATGTAAACATAACTAGGGAGGGTTAGAGAGCAAGCAACATGACTAGGGTGGGTTAGAGAGCAAGTAAACATAACTAGGGAGGGTTAGAGAGCAGGCAACATGACTAGAGACGGTTAGAGAGCAGGCAACATGACTAGGGAGGGATAGAGAGCAGGTAAACATGACTAGGGAGGGTTAGAGAGCAGGCAACATCACTAGAACTCCCGAGTTGTGCAGTTGTCTAAGGCACTGCATCGCAGTGCTAGCTGTGCCACTAGAGATCCTGGTTCGAATCCAGGCTCTGTCAAAGCCGGCCACGACCAGGAGACCCATGGGGCGGCGCACAATTGGCCCAGCATCGTCCAGGGTAGGGGAGGGAATGGCCTGCAGGGATGTAGCTCAGTTGGTAGAGCATGGCGTTTGCAACACCAGGGTTGTGGGTTCGTTTCCCACGGGGGTCCAGTATGAAAAAATAATGTATGCACTCACTAACTGTAAGTCGCTCTGGATAAGAGCGTCTGCTTAATGACTAAAAATGTAAAAAACAAAAAAAGGAAGGGTTAGAGAGCAGGTAAACATAACTAGGGTGGGTTAGAGAGCAGGTAAACATAACTAGGGAGGGTTAGAGAGCAGGTAAACATAACTAGGGAGGGTTAGAGAGCAAGCAACATGACTAGGGTGGATTAGAGAGCAAGCAACATGACTAGGGATGGTTAGAGAGCAGGTAAACATAATAGGGAGGGTTAGAGAGCAGGTAAACATAACTAGAAAGGGTTAGAGAGCAGGTAAACATAACTAGGGAGGGTTAGAGAGCAGGTAAACATAACTAGGGAGGGTTAGAGAGCAGGCAACATGACTAGGGAGGGTTAGAGAGCAGGCAACATGACTAGGGAGGGTTAGAGAGCAAGCAACATGACTAGGGTGTGTTAGAGAGCAAGCAACATGACTAGGGATGGTTAGAGAGCAGGTAAACATAATAGGGAGGGTTAGAGAGCAGGTAAACATAACTAGAAAGGGTTAGAGAGCAGGTAAACATAACTAGGGAGGGTTAGAGAGCAGGTAAACATAATAGGGAGGGTTAGAGAGCAGGTAAACATAACTAGGGAGGGTTAGAGAGCAGGCAACATGACTAGGGACAGTTAGAGAGCAGGCAACATAACTAAGGGGGGTTAGAGAGCAGGCAACATGACTAGGGAGGGTTAGAGAGCAGGTAAACATAACTAGGGGGGTTAGAGAGCAGGCAACATGACTAGGGAGGGTTAGAGCGCAGGCAACATGACTAGGGAGGGTTAGAGAGCAGGCAACATGACTAGGGAGGGTTAGAGAGCAGGCAACATAACTAGGGAGGGTTAGAGAGCAAGCAACATGACTAGGGTGGGTTAGAGAGTAGGTAAACATAACTAGGGAGGGTTAGAGAGCAGGCAACATGACTAGGGAGGGTTAGAGATCAGGTAAACATAATTGGGAGGGTTAGAGAGCAGGTAAACATAACTAGGGACGGTTAGAGAGCAGGCAACATGACTAGGAAGGGTTAGAGAGCAGGTAAACATAACTAGGGAGGGTTAGAGAGCAGGTAAACATTACTATGGAGGGTTATAGAGCAGGCAACATAACTAGGGAGGGTTAGAGAGCAGGCAACATGACTAGGGAGGGTTAGAGAGCAGGCAACATGACAAGGGAGGGTTTGAAAGCATGTAAACATAACTAGGGAGGGTAAGAGAGCAAGCAACATGACTAGGGTGGGTTAGAGAGCAAGTAAACATAACTAGGGTGGGTTAGAGAGCAGGCAACATGACTAGAGACGGTTAGAGAGCAGGCAACATGACTAGGGAGGGATAGAGAGCAGGTAAACATGACTAGGGAGGGTTAGAGAGCAGGCAACATCACTAGAACTCCCGAGTGGTGCAGTGGTCTAAGGCACTGCATCGCAGTGCTAGCTGTGCCACTAGAGATCCTGGTTCGAATCCAGGCTCTGTCAAAGCCGGCCACGACCAGGAGACCCATGGGGCGGCGCACAATTGGCCCAGCATCGTCCAGGGTAGGGGAGGGAATGGCCTGCAGGGATGTAGCTCAGTTGGTAGAGCATGGCGTTTGCAACACCAGGGTTGTGGGTTCGTTTCCCACGGGGGTCCAGTATGAAAAAATAATGTATGCACTCACTAACTGTAAGTCGCTCTGGATAAGAGCGTCTGCTTAATGACTAAAAATGTAAAAAACAAAAAAAGGAAGGGTTAGAGAGCAGGTAAACATAACTAGGGTGGGTTAGAGAGCAGGTAAACATAACTAGGGAAGGTTAGAGAGCAGGTAAACATAACTAGGGAGGGTTAGAGAGCAAGCAACATGACTAGGGTGGATTAGAGAGCAAGCAACATGACTAGGGATGGTTAGAGAGCAGGTAAACATAATAGGGAGGGTTAGAGAGCAGGTAAACATAACTAGGGTGGGTTAGAGAGCAGGTAAACATAACTAGGGAGGGTTAGAGAGCAGGTAAACATAACTAGGGAGGGTTAGAGAGCAGGCAACATGACTAGGGAGGGTTAGAGAGCAGGCAACATGACTAGGGAGGGTTAGAGAGCAAGCAACATGACTAGGGTGTGTTAGAGAGCAAGCAACATGACTAGGGATGGTTAGAGAGCAGGTAAACATAATAGGGAGGGTTAGAGAGCAGGTAAACATAACTAGGGAGGGTTAGAGAGCAGGTAAACATAATAGGGAGGGTTAGAGAGCAGGTAAACATAACTAGGATGTGTTAGAGAGCAGGTAAACATAACTAGGGAGGGTTAGAGAGCAGGTAAACATAACTAGGGAGGGTTAGAGAGCAGGCAACATGACTAGGGAGGGTTACAGAGCAGGTAAACATAACTAGGGAGGGTTAGAGTGCAAGCAACATGACTAGGGAGGGTTAGAGAGCAGGTAAACATGACTAGGGAGGGTTACAGAGAAGGTAAACATAACTAGAAAGGGTTAGAGAGCAAGCAACATGACAAGGGATGGTTAGAGAGCAGGTAAACATAATAGGGAGGGTTAGAGAGCAGGTAAACATAACTAGGGAGGGTTAGAGAGCAGGTAAACATAACTAGGGAGGGTTAGAGAGCAGGTAAACATAACTAGGGAGGGTTAGAGAGCAGGCAACATGACTAGGGAGGGTTAGAGAGCAGGCAACATGACTAGGGTGGGTTAGAGAGCAAGCAACATGACTAGGGAGGGTTAGAGAGCAAGCAACATAACTAGGGTGGGTTAGAGAGCAAGCAACATGACTAGGGATGGTTAGAGAGCAGGTAAACATTATAGGGAGGGTTAGAGAGCAAGCAACATGACTAGGGTGGGTTAGAGAGCAGGTAAACATGACTAGGGAGGGTTAGAGAGAAGGTAAACATAACTAGAAAGGGTTAGAGAGCAGGCAAACATGACTAAATGATTACATAGGGTCAATTCAGCCATTCAGCCCTTCTTTAAAAAAAATCCAACGTCTCATGTTGAAGCAATTGTTTTAGACAGAAGAGGAGGAAACGAGACAGGGCGATACATGAAATAGGGGGGAAAGAATAGGGGGCCATACAATGGTGCCTTTTTCCAACTGTCAGAGGTAGTGTCACCACCCAGGTCTGTAATGGCTGCCCCACAGTGCTCTACCATTCATCTGGGAGTCAGGCATCAGCCGGAGTCTAACAGAAAAACATACCATTAGAAATCATCTGGGGACGAGAGTAGGATGCCAACATGCGGCGCCTGTCCCAGACATTTCCGCTGCTGCTATATATTGCCTTTTTTTCTTCAGCGTACGACAGCCACTGAATGACACATTCACCATTGCTTACTATCTGCAGGAATAATTCCTTCTCTGACCCACCTGTCATGCGTTGGCAAATCATGCCCCCCCTCTACCCCCAACCCACCATGTATTATTTATGAGTGTTTCATGAATAGATGTCCTCTGTGCTTCTGACACTCATAAATCGCTGGGTGTTTGGGGAGGGTTGAGTGTGTTGTGCCGTAGAACCCTGTTTGAGACAACCTGGAGAGGGTCAGCTCAGACAGGTTAGCGCAACAGTAACACTGACGGTGAGAGGAGGTGACATAAGATAAATAGGTGTGTGAAGCCCGGGATGACGACGATAGGCTTTGTGTTTTTTTCTCCATTTTTTCACCTTGACAAATGTGACAAAGAAGAGATAGTCCCGGGTGGAATCTGCAAAGTAAGCATCATCTCACTGGAAACAGATGTCAGAACAATACCAGCTAATACCACCTAAACTTGGTTTTCTGGGTCCCAGATGTCAGAACAATACCAGCTAATACTAGGTGAAAAGGTGAAAAGGTTCGTCTCTGGTATACAGTATATTGGTGTTTAGTTTAAAGTGGGTACTGGGTAGCTTCAAAGTGGGTCTTAGGTTTAGAACTCAAGAATATGTGATCATTGTTGATTTATTTATGTCGGCTTTACTTCCTTGTTGTGTATCATGTGACTTCTTTGTTTCTTTCTCACCAGATTTAGTTTCCACCAAAGGCCGAGTTGGTGCCGCTCATTCTGTCAAACTCATTCATCATTCAAGCGCTTGTCAATAAATTATATGAGTACATGATTCATTTTAGCGCTAAGTGCAAGCAAATACTGTATAAGCTACTGTCCATGTTCATGTTCAAAAACAGAGCCTTTTGTTTAATTCATATTTTCTTTAATTCATCAACCTTGTGTGTTTTGTCTCTTTTTCAGTAAAATCACAGAGGATTCCCTCACTGACTGTTCATACTTTCAGTAAAAGGCCCAAGGAATGGCATATTATGTTTCTTTGTGATAGCTGCAGTCTTCTCACTTTTCCAATTTGCTTGACGGGGTGCAGCCCATGTTCTAGCTGTCCTGTGCTCGTTGGGAGGCGGAAGATTCATTTTATTCATGTTTCGTATCCCTAATATCTGACACCTAACATTTTGCGCCAGAGTGGCTGGGCGACGGCGCATCATATTAAGGGGAAACTCTTTCTGGTTCAATGTGTGCAGGGAGATCGACAAGGAGATGGGCGCGTGGCACCGGAGGCGATAATTATCCTGTTTGTTCGGAGGCCGGAGGTTTTTATTATTTAAATCTCTTCAGGGCTGGCAAGGTCTGGGAAAGGCTCATTTCATGTCAGGTTTGTCAGCGAAAAACACAACTTTCTGGCATTTTTTTCATTGTGAACAAAGAGGGTTTCCCTCTCTGAAAGGGTTGTCATCCATATGTTTGTTATTCTTCACCGTGGTTCTACCAAGTCATTGTCACAGTAAAATGTTCTTGAGTTTGAATTGCTGGACAGATTGACTGACTGTAAATGATCTTATCAACCCATCTTGTACATTCACATACAGGAACACAGACCACCATAGAAAAGCAGTCACACTCTAAACTAACTACAACTTATACACCTTCTATTGGGAATATAAATAATTAATAACTGCCTCATAAATCATGTATAAACAAAATCATACTACATAAATGGTGATATAAAAGCTTATTAAATCTGGTGCATTGCCAAATATGGCATAACCCTTTTGCCACCCATATACATTTGCATTCATTATTTCTGAAGCAACTATAGCTTTTATGATTTATGAAGGCTTCATGTGGAATCAACACCTAACAAACAGGTATTGTTGGTTGTTGATGCAACTGTAGTAAGGTCTGTTCAGTATATCTATTTTCCCTCAAACATTCACATCCAACTACAGTCTTAATAGTTGATTTTACACTCAATATTGGAACCCAAACACAGGTTGACACCTGTAACTGTGGTGGTAAATGGGTGTGATCTGAACTCCAGCAAACCTTCCCCATCGGAAATCAAACACAGCCACTCTTGAGATTTGACACAGTGGCAGAGAGCGACTTGAGTGTTCAAATTCGGAGCTGTCATCAAGCATGAACAGTGAGTGAGCGTGTCATCAACTTTTGAGTTTCAATAGCTTTTTTCCCCCATTGAGAGTGTTTTAAAAGTGAAGGGAAACTTTGGCACATCTGTTCTGAACGTAACAAGCTGATGAGAAATCTGTCATGTTATCAACTTCTATTGTGTCACCCAGTCTAATTCCACCAATATCTAATTCCACCCAATCCAATTCCACCCATTCTAAATCCAGAATGCAGAGGGAGACATTTTTCAAACACGTCTGAAATCCAGACCTCACAAAAGTTGTTAATTTCTTTAGCTGCCATTGTAACTGCTTTGAGTTCTTCATCTCAGTCCTACTTCAGCATTTCCCCATATGCCTCCCTGGCAAGCCTCTTTTAAGGAAATGGACGTGGAAATGTTGCCCTTGCATTAGAGGGAAGTAAATCCCAGAACAAGGCAAAGAAAAGGAATGCTTGCCTTTTTATGAATCTTTATCCCATCCCTCCAGGGCATGGACAGGAACAACACAAGGAGCATGCTGGGGGGATGCGTGCTCATGCCGTATATTATGTGCTCCAGATTGTTAAGTGTCAACCTCCTGGTGGGGAGAGTTAGAGAGGCAACAACAACGGCATATGCAGCACCAGCGTGAGATAAACAACACAAGGGCCCTGTCAGCAAGAGCCAGGCAACTCTAACATCTGGATGGGAAGATTCACTATTCTTTATTTAATTATAAATATATATAATTCATTTGTTGTTAAACAGGCCCCTGTTACAATGCTTGCACTTTCCCCATCGCTACAGTTGGGTAGTGACTGAACCATTTCCAATGGAGCGCTAGGAAGAAGGACACCCACTGTGAGTAGAAACAGATATTTACATTTTTACTACATCCATATGTCTAGAGAATACATGATAGGCTAACTGACAGTTATTGTAAATACATGTAAGAACAGAGAAAGGTTTTCTCATATTCCACCTGAAGTTGTTCAAGGACTAACAATAGGATGTCATCTGGCATTGGCCCATCATTGTTGGATTATTTATTAGTCAAATATCCCTGTTGATAGACGTGAGAGCTTCATACTGAAAGGTTTAACACCTCATTTTAGTATTAATTTACATCACAAATCCATGCAAGTATCCATGCAGATGACACAATCCACATCCCATTGGGGAGCGAGACTACCAAGGATTAGTTTGGACTCATTTATGCTAATACAAGACAATATGTGAGAATGATTCATCCACTTCACCCAGCGAATACAAATAGATCCTCATAACCGGTGACTTATAGGGAGGAAAATAGCTTACAATCCTTCCTCTCCTCTCTGACATGTTCTGCAATCATAACAGACAGAGAAGAGGTAGGAAGTAGTCATCAGGGAAATAAAAAGGTTGGTGTTGGATGAAATCTGAAGAGTAGCTAATTTTACACTCTCTGTGCGACTCCCCTACCTGCCATTATCTGTGAGAGTGTGGCATTTTACACACACCCTTGCTGTCTATATACGGATGTAGGATTTTAATTTGACCTGTATTGTCGCAGATATAGAATAGTGCAGCAATAGGATTTGAACGTTTAGTCCATAATGTTACTTGATACGTGGTTACGCTATTAGCTGGTCAAAATGAGGCTACATGAAAAGTGGAATGCTATTAATATAACCGTGTGTTAGTACAGGTTTTTAGTGAATTTATGTAAATCACAAAGCTCATCTGCATTTCCTGCGGCGCAGGAAAGTTCTTAGCATCAAACGAGTTATCAAATGAAGATCCTACATCTGTAGGAAGAGCCCTGAGACTGATGTGAGAGTCATAAGAACCAGATATCAGTAAGGTGGAATGGTGGAGGTCGTGTCAGGCGTAAAATGGTTAAATCTATGCCTGCTGTTTCAGTTTTCTGTTGTCTTTCTCGCTTTCTGTGTGATGTATATACACCACTGTGATTCCGTTGGTTGTTACTCCTATCCAGCTCCAGCTGTCGTGTGTGAATGAGAGAGAGAGAGAGAGAGAGAGAGAGAGAGAGAGAGAGAGAGAGAGGTTATGTATATATACATAATATGACATTTGAAATGTCTTTATTCTTTTAAAACTTCTGAGTGTAATGTTTACTGTTAATATTTATTGTTTATTTCACTTTTGTTTACTATCTACTTCACTTGCTTTGGCAATGTTAACATACGTTTCCCAATGCAAATAAAGCCCTTAAATTGAATTGAAATTGAAATTGAATTGAGAGAGAGAGAGAGAGAGAGAGAGAGAGAGAGAGAGAGAGAGAGAGAGAGAGAGAGAGAGAGAGGTGTAAAAGAGAGGGAAGAGAGTGGTAGAGGAGAGAGCAAATTATGGTTTAAAAGGAGCTAAAGAGAAATTAGGACCTCATCCTGTATATGAGGACATATCTCAGTGGTGACAATGATATTTGCATGTTTGCATTACATTGCACCAATGCATTATATCAACCTTGATTCGTTTTGTATGCAACCACCAACAGAAATGGGCTTGCATCTCAACTAGTACACCGTTAGTGTAGCAGAGAAATAATTTATTTTGCAGACCATTTTTAGAGGGGGAAAAGCCTGACTGAGGGCTATCGAAGTATTGGTGAGACCGTGCAGAGTCAATCCTGACTGGTATGCAGAGCGTACTAGGACCTGGCGCCTTACCAAGAGAGGTGCTTAATGTTAATTCCTTCATTTATTTCAACAGCTGAGAGAGGCTCCAATCGAGAGAGGCTCCAAAGCGCCACCTTCACCTGGAGCCAACGACGTGCTACTAATAAGACATTAACCATTCTGATCTATCCTCAGCATTAGGTGAAGTATATTCACAGGAGGCCGGCCCGTGTTGCTTGCTGCCAGGCCAAGTAACCAACAGAGCCTTTCACAAGCTTAGCTTGTCAATAAGAAAGAATGGCCGGCTTGCTAATCACCGCTTTTATTACCGCTATTACCAATACCATGGTCTCTTCTTAAGATATTAAACATCATATAAATCAAAGGGGAAACATCCTATTATCTGGAGTAATCCTTATTTACTCTCCCAAATGCAGAAGATTCTGTAATGAAAACCCGACTTTTGCTTGTGACAATTCCTCTCAGCCAGAGAATCAACAACACAAATAATCCTTTTTTTGGGTGGTGGGGGGGGGAGAAAGAGAGACAAGAACAACACAAGAGTAAAGATTAAAGGCTTATTAGTGTATCTGTGCATCCTCGAGGCAGCAAGGATTACACAGATAATTCACATTAGCCTTAGCGAGAGAGCGACAGAGCTTCCTGTACCGTATTTTATACAGAGCCTCCCTGGTGACTATATTTCAAAACTCTCAAATAGCTTATTTTCCCTATGGCCTATTTCTGTTGCAACACTGGACAAGCAATATGGAAGAATACTTGATTGGATTTACAGTGGGGAGAACAAGTATTTGATACACTGCCGATTTTGCAGGTTTTCCTACTTACAAAGCATGTAGAGGTCTGTAATTTTTATCATAGGTACACTTCAACTGTGAGAGACGGAATCTAAAACAAAAATCCTGAAAATCACATTATATCATTTTTAAGTAATATATTTGCATTTTATTGCATGACATAAGTATTTGATCACCTACCAACCAGTAAGAATTCCGGCTCTCACAGACCTGTTAGTTTTTCTTTAAGAAGCCCTCCTGTTCTCCACACATTGCCTGTATTAACTGTATCTGTTTGAACTCATTATCTGTATAAAAGACACCTGTCCACACACTCAATCAAACAGACTCCATCCTCTCCACAATGGCCAAGACCAGAGAGCTGTGTAAGGACATCAGGGATGAAATTGTAGACCTGCACAAGGCTGGGATGGGCTACAGGACAATAGGCAAGCAGCTTGGTGAGAAGGCAACAACTGTTGGCGCAATTATTAGAAAATGGAAGAAGTTCAAGATGACGGTCAATCACCCTCGGTCCGGGGCTCCATGCAAGATCTCACCTCGTGGGGCATCAATGATCATGAGGAAGGTGAGGGATCAGCCCAGAACTACACGGCAGGACCTGGTCAATGACCTGAAGAGAGCTGGGACCACAGTCTCAAAGAAAACCATTAGTAACACACTACGCCGTCATGGATTAAAATCCTGCAGCGCACGCAAGGTCCCCCTGCTCAAGCCAGCGCATGTCCAGGCCCGTCTGAAGTTTGCCAATGACCATCTGGATGATCACAAGGAGGAATGGGAGAAGGTCATGTGGTCTGATGAGACAAAAATAGAGCTTTTTGGTCTAAACTCCACTCGCCGTGTTTGGAGGAAGAAGAAGGATGAGTACAACCCCAAGAACACCATCCCAACCGTGAAGCATGGAGGTGGAAACATCATTCTTTGGGGATGCTTTTCTGTAAAGGGGACAGGACGACTGCACCGTATTGAGTGGATGATGGATGGGGCCATGTATCGCGAGATCTTGGCCAACAACCTCCTTCCCTCAGTAAGAGCATTGAAGATGGGGCGTGGCTGGGTCTTCCAGCATGACAACGACCCGAAACACACAGCCAGGGCAACTAAGGAGTGGCTCCGTAAGAAGCATCTCAAGGTCCTGGAGTGGCCTAGCCAGTCTCCAGACCTGAACCCAATAGAACATCTTTGGAGGGAGCTGAAAGTCCGTATTGCCCAGCGACAGCCCTGAAACCTGAAGGATCTGGAGAAGGTCTGTATGGAGGAGTGGGCCAAAATCCCTGCTGCAGTGTGTGCAAACCTGGTCAAGACCTACAGGAAACGTATGATCTCTGTAATTGCAAACAAAGGTTTCTGTACCAAATTTTAAGTTCTGCATTTTTTATGTATCAAATACGTATGTCATGCAATAAAATGCAAAATAATTACTTTAAAATCATACAATGTGATTTTCTGGATTTTTGTTTTAGATTCCGTCTCTCACAGTTGAAGTGTACCTATGATAAAAATTACAGACCTCTACATGCTTTGTAGGTAGGAAAATCTGCAAAATTGGTAGTGTATCAAATTCTTGTTCTCCCCACTGTATGTAGGGGTTTTCAGATGCTCAAAGCGCTTTACACTTTCCTCTTCCACTATAAAACACTCCATTGGTTTCATCAATCCATTATTTTGGACGGGCCAAAAGAGTAATAAAGCAAATATTTTTTCTGTGGTTTAATTTATAATTGACAATTCCTGAAGGTATATTTTGACATGTATTTTTACTGTAGGTTATTAGACAGCTCATTAACCGTCATCTATATTCCACTCGTTATATCCATTTGCGTGGTTTAAAGTAGTGATACAAGTGCAACAACAAAAAAATAACTTCCTGGGTCACTTATCTATTTAGCAAAGGCCACTTCATTACTCAGCAAGTGATGCATACAAGCCGAGTGTGTTCATGGGTTGTCTATATGATCCCTCAAGCATGTGCTGAGTCTTGATCTTCCCTTTCAGGTATCGGACTGACGTCTTGACCCAGTGGGCTTACTCCTCATGTCTCGCCTGGCTCGCGGACAAAGAGAGGGTGGAGGCTTATTGCACAGATCTGATCAGCACAGCCAAGCCCCCGGCACATCAACAGCACAATCCCTCTCTAAAAAAAAAAGTGCCAGACAACACAAAGTGAACAACAGGATGCTTCAGAAGCCCAGGCGGTTTGCTATGGGAATGGCAGCACTTTAATTGTTTTCAGAGGGACTTAGCTGTTAGCCGCGGATTTCTGCTAGTCCCACTCCTTCCTTCATTAAAGCACATTCTCCCATCCCTGGCACTTGTTGACGTGGGCACACTGCCTTCGTCCCCCGTCCCCCACTTCCCTCTCCCATTCTCCCAATCCCCCTTGCACAGTGGGCTTCCTCTCCATTTGGCACAGATGGACGAAGCTAGCAGATGTTTTATCCGTTGTTTTGTCCCGCTTTCCTCTCGCAGAATGGATTTAGGTTGGAGAGTTAATGAGGTGATTTGCATCTGTCTAAAGCTGTTTTCTGTTGATTGTTTTGAGGGAAACCAGGCAAGGGAAACTTTCTGCATGCATCCCTCTCACAAGGCTTTTAATTTGTCTGTCTGTCAGGTAGTGTATCTGTTCAGTTCCCAGACTAGCTCTCTGGTTCTTCTACGCTGCTATACATTACTGCGCGTGATACCGTGCTTGTTTATTGTTTCTTCATGTTTTTTTTTCCGCCTAACAAAATCTGTGTGAAGCATACACGTATTTCTCACAATTGCCTCGGCATGCTGTAATGTATCTCCATGTAAGACGTTTGTCAACTGTCCAGGTACAGCAGACATACAATAGATTGGCTGCAGTGTTTAGTATCTCACGTATCGCTCTCATTGCAACTGGAGCTAATCTCCATGTTTTTGCCGAAAGGGATGTAGTAAAGCTGGCAGGCAATTTTAATGTTTTGAAATTGGAAATATATTTGGGAACACACAACTGGCCATTTATGCTGCACATGAATTAACATAACTGACTCTTGTCGTGGTCCAAGTATCTTCTTTATTAACTGTAGAGAAATAGAGGGGTAAATGACAATCTGGCAAGATCATTGTGTGTATCTGTAGATTTTGGTTTCTGTATCTCTGTGTGAAAGGGTGAGTACACACCCTCTACTTTCCTTCAATGTCCAGTCAGTCTTGTGTGTTACCCATTTTCCCCTGCTGAGCCTGCGTTCTCAGTCATCTCGCCCAATGACAGAGGCCCACTTCACTTACAGCAGACACAGAGGCCCTCTTCACCTATAGCAGACACGGAGGCTAACCAGGTTATACCTGAATCGGATGATCAATTTCTCGGCTAAGTTGAAATCTACAGATTGCGGGCAGAAGCGAGTGTGACAGCCTAAGGACCCTGCTGTCAGGGCAGATTGATGGGGCTCCTTATTTGGAGAGACGGAGGAGCCATTTATAACGCTATAATTGTTCCTGTGATATTGACACTTTCCTGGACGCCCTTAACCTCTGCCACTGGCTTCTCTCTCCATTCAGCCAGATATCCTATGCCCATAATGTCTTTATCTTCCTTTTGTGTAAATCAAATCTGTAGATTTGTTTATTTTTTGTGTTCTTCCATCAGTTAAATATCATTAGATCGTAGGGCAGGGAATTGCCAGGGACCTCACGATACGATATTATCACCATACTTAGATACCGATACAATATGTATTGCGATTCTCGCAATTATCACAATTCTATATGTATTGGGATTCGATACTGCGATTTTATTGCAATTTGATTTTCTAAACATATTGCTCACTATATGTCTGCTGCAGAAATAGACAAGAGAGAACCATGAGAAAATTAGTTTTGATCAGTCAGGGAAATAAAAGCGCTGAAAATATGTTGGCTCACTATTTAAAAAGAAGATGGTGAACAAGCTATAGGATGAAAAATACTGGAGTTTTGGCACAGGTACATCCGACTAGCGCTAGCTAACACTACCTATTTTTTTTATTTTTACAAATTGATACTTGCAGTCCAATATCGATATAATATCGTCCAAAAATAATATTGCGATAAGTAACTGTATCAATTCCCCCCCCCCCCCCCCCATCAATATTAGATAATGCCAGGTGGCTGAAATCGTGGAGGTGTTCGAAGATGAGATAGAGAGAGACTGAGAGAGATTACATTGCAAGGATTTTCTCTGTTCTGTATCTCGGAGCTGTACAAGCTAGCACATTTAGTATTCAGATTCCATGCTGGTTCAAATCAGATGTGTTATCACACATTGAGGTGCAGGAGATGGGATCTTAAATTAGACCTGAAGAGGAGGAGAGATAAGCCACTATTAGAAGCCAAACTGAAATAACAAGGGGAATGATTTTATATAACACCCCCCTTTATACCCTCCATTTTTTGTGGGGCTAACGTCTCAGAATTAGCAAAGCAATTCTCTCTCTTTTTTGCAGCTATGCCTGTTGAGCCATGCTGCCAGTTTTCATCGGTTTTCATTAGTCCGTTCCATTATTTCCTAATTTCCGTTCAGTTGCTCTTCGGGCACCTCTCGCACAAAGCAATCACATTGTCATTAATGGCTGCTACTGTCCTGTTCTTTGCAGAGGAGCTGCCAGTCTGAGGGTCCCATGGTTATTCAGAGATGTGAAAGCAGCAAGAGACGATGCCATCTGTCTGCAATGTTACCATTAGTAGTGCTCTTTGAAAGGTCCAGCCATGATTAGAGAGATTTTGGCTATCAATTCGTCTTATTGGATTTTGTTCAGGTGCACTTCTTGTTTTAGGATATACCAAGGAGTTGGTCTTTGGCTCCTTGATCTTGGTATATCAGGTTGATATTTCACTAAACTGGTTAAAAGTCCAATGCAGCCGTTTTTATCTCAATATCCAATAATGTATTGGTAACATTTAAGTACCTTACTGTGATTGTTTTCAATTAAAATGGTCAAAAAGAAACAAAAATACATTCTTAGCAAAGAGCAATTTCTCAAGCAAGTATTTAGCTAGGACTGTCTGGGAGTGGTCTGAGTTGGGAGGGGTAAGCTAAAAACTAGCTGTTATTGGCAAAGAGCTTTGGAACTCTCTTTCTTATTGGTCTATTAACTCATTTATCGCATGGTGATGTCACCATGGAAAGGCCAAAGCTCCATCCCACCAAAATGTCACAGTATTAATCCAACATCATAGAAATATATTTAAAACACAGGAAATCTAGTTTTTGACTGCACTGGGCCCTAAAATAATCTGTTAATTTATGTCAATGTTTTAGAACAATTCTGGACTTTTTCTTAACAAATTCCGATATGGTTAACACATCTGATTTAAGCCAACAAAGAACCTGAATGCTCAGACTTGAATTTGTTGTCATGTATCTTTATTGTATATACAGTGGGGGAAAAAGTATTTAGTCAGCCACCAATTGTGCAAGTTCTCCCACTTAAAAAGATGAGAGAGGCCTGTAATTTTCATGATAGGTACATGTCAACTATGACAGACAAATTGAGAGAAAAAAATCCGGAAAATCACATTGTAGGATTTTTTATGTATTTATTTGCAAATGATGGTGGAAAATAAGTATTTGGTCACCTACAAACAAGCAAGATTTCTGGCTCTCACAGGCCTGTAACTTCTTCTTTAAGAGGCTCCTCTGTCCTCCACTCGTTACCTGTATTAATGGCACCTGTTTGAACTTGTTATCAGTATAAAATACACCTGTCCACAACCTCAAACAGTCACACTCCAAACTCCACTATGGCCAAGACCAAAGAGCTGTCAAAGGACACCAGAAACAAAATTGTAGACCTGCACCAGGCTGGGAAGACTGAATCTGCAATAGGTAAGCAGCTTGGTTTGAAGAAATCAACTGTGGGAGCAATTATTAGGAAATGGAAGACATACAAGACCACTGATAATCTCCCTCGATCTGGGGCTCCATGCAAGATCTCACCCCGTGGGGTCAAAATGATCACAAGAACGGTGAGCAAAAATCCCAGAACCACATGGGGGGACCTAGTGAATGACCTGCAGAGAGCTGGGACCAAAGTAACAAAGCCTACCATCAGTAACACACTACGCCGCCAGGGACTCAAATCCTGCAGTGCCAGATGTGTCCCCCTGCTTAAGCCAGTACATGTCCAGGCCCGTCTGAAGTTTGCTAGAGTGCATTTGGATGATCCAGAAGAGGATTGGGAGAATGTCATATGGTCAGATGAAACCAAAATAGAACTTTTTGGTAAAAACTCAACTCGAAGTGTTTGGAGGACAAAGAATGCTGAGTTGCATCCAAAGAACACCATACCTACTGTGAAGCATGGGGGTGGAAACATCATGCTTTGGGGCTGTTTTTCTGCAAAGGGACCAGGACGACTGATCCGTGTAAAGCAAAGAATGAATGGGGCCATGTATCGTGAGATTTTTAATGAAAACCTTTTTCCATCAGCAAGGGCATTGAAGATGAAATGTGGCTGGGTCTTTCAGCATGACAATGATCCCAAACACACCGCCCGGGCAATGAAGGAGTGGCTTCGTAAGAAGCATTTCAAGGTCCTGGAGTGGCCTAGCCAGTCTCCAGATCTCAACCCCATAGAAAATCTTTGGAGGGAGTTGAAAGTCCGTGTTGCCCAGCGACAGCCCCAAAACATCACTGCTCTAGAGGAGATCTGCATGGAGGAATGGGCCAAAATACCAGCAACAGTGTGTGAAAACCTTGTGAAGACTTACAGAAAACGTTTGACCTGTGTCATTGCCAACAAAGGGTATATAACAAAGTATTGAGAAACTTTTGTTATTGACCAAATACTTATTTTCCACCATAATTTGCAAATAAATTCATTAAAAATCATACAATGTGATTTTCAGGATTTTCTTTCTCATTTTGTCTGTCATAGTTGACGTGTACCTTTGATGAAAATTACAGGCCTCTCTCATCTTTTTAAGTGGGAGAACGTGCACAATTGGTGGCTGACTAAATACTTTTTTTCCACACTGTACACTATCTAGATATCAGTGACGGTCGGTGCCGTTTAAGATGAGGGAGGACACATTTTTTTTTTAGGAGCATGGCCTTATTTCTATTACAGCATATTGGATGACTCCCATTCATATTCCATTCACCCAGTTCAATGTAACATCGATAGGTTTAGGCTACTACATGATACTCAAATTGGTACAAGTTTACAATGTAGGTGCACAGGTCGAGAGAAATTTGAGTAATCAAGGTGACAGACAGCAGTCGCAAACGAGAGTTTCTATTGGACAAATTCTGGTATTTTTATCCCCATTTCGTTCCGTTTGCTTCAGTTTAAGAATCGTTTTTTTTTACAGAATTGTCGGAATGAATACACCTCAGTTCACTTTCATAGCAGCCACATACAGCATGATCCCTTTCATCGTTGTAGAATTCCTTCTCGCATCTACGTGATCTCCTCCTCTCACCTTTTCCCATCACTACTGGACTTCAGTGCACAACACATCAGCTGTCTGTGACCAGGCGAAAAAACCTTTCCAAGGCAAACCTTCATATCATTACCGCTAACTGCTACACACAGCCTGCATCACTCTCACCATATTATAACGTCATAGTCAACATAGTTACTAGAACTAATGCGTTAGTAAACCCGCCACAATCATGCAGTACAGTGTACAGTCAGCAAGGATTTCAGCAGTTGCACCGGAGGGCCCCGGTGGCAATAATTTCTAGCTAAGTAAGTGAAAGTAACAAAATAATACTAAATATAGCTAGCTCTCTCTCTTTCTCTGTCTCTCTCTCTCGTTTCTCCTACACTTTTTAAGAAATTAATTTGTTCAAAACTGTTCAACTATTGGCTTTCTCTGTCTTTGAGTCAACTACACATTTTATGCACTGCAGTGCTAGCTAGCTGTAGCTTATGCTTTCAGTACTAGATTGATTTCAGTAAATCCAAGATGGCGTAGCAGTGCAGTCCTGTTTCTTGTCGTGTGTCTGTAAATAGCCTGTAAATACCCTGTTTTTTTTGTTTTTGTTTTGTATTTTTCGTACATATTTCCCTATCAGACTTTTCATCCTTCTACAAAATATACTTTCCTGCAACCCGCCTCACTCAATGTGGAACGGATTCTATTCTATTATTGACTTACCTTTTATCTAGAATCTCCAGTTGAAACTAGCTAGCCAGCTAACTAGCTACTTGCTATTAGCCACAGTTAGCGGTATTAGCCACAGTTAGCGGTATATTTCACCCAGAACATTGGTTTTTTCTGCCGGAATAATTTAATCACTGGACATTAATCACCGGATCGCAACTAGCTAGCCGCAACCGAATGGATGTTGCTGTTTGGCTAATCACCACTGCCCCCGATGCAAGCACCAGTTAGCCTCGAGCTAGCCTAGAGCCAGGCCCATATCCCGGCTATCTACCTCTCGGTCTACCGGACGGGAGTAGCCAGCTAACTAGCTACTTGCTATTAGCTACCGTTAGCGGTTTTTCACCATTGTCCGTGGCCTGCACCACCTACCAGCCAGCTCTAGCCTGGACTATTATTCGGCCAGTCTGCACTGTCTGCACAGCGCGTTATCGACCCAGAACATATCAGTTTTTCTGCCGGAATCACTGAATCAATGGACATTTAACTCCGGATTCATCGCTACCAGCTAGCTGCAACAAAATGGACGTTGTGGTTTGGCTAATCATCTTGGGCTAGGCCCATCTCCCGGCTATCTACCTCTCTGTCAACCGGACGGGACCACCTAGTGTTGACACGGAGCCCCGCGGATCCAACACGACTGGTCTGCCTACGAAATCGTCTGATGTGGTTACAACAGGCTTACCGTTACGACGTCGACCACGAAGATTCCATCTGCTAGCCCCTGTCCACTAGCACACGCTAGCCGTGGCCTCTTGCTCGCTAGTGCTTTAACAGCCCCCGAACTACCTCCGAACTATCCTATTGGAGGTTTGTTTGTTATTCACCGGACCTTATGATAACTCAGCTATACAGCTGATGCCTGCTGGACTGTTCCTTTTTACGGTACCGCATCCTGTTTATGTTTAGCCTCAGCCCAAACTGTGTCGCCATTACCAGCTGTTGTCTTAGCTCTCTCAAATTACACCTGTGATTGCTTTATGCCTCTCTCCCATGTCAATATGGTTTGCTTATTGCTGTTTCGGTTATTTCTAATTGTACTATTTCACTGTAGATCCCCCAGCCCAGTTAAACCTGCCTTAGATAGCTCCTTTGTCCCACCCCCCATACACGCGGAGACCGACTCAATCGGTGCCTCCAGTGATGCTGTCTCTTTCATTGTTACCCAACGCTTAGGTTTACCTCCACTTTACTCATATCCTTCCATATCCTTGTCTGTACATAATGCCCTGAATCTTTTCTACAATGCCCGGAAATCTGCCCCCTTTATTCTATGTACCCAACGCACTAGAAGACCAGTTCTTAAAGCCTTTAGCCGTATCCTTATTCTAGTCCTCCTCTGTTCCTCTGGTGATGTAGAGGCTAACCCAGGCCCTGCAGCCCTCAGTATCACTCCTACTCCCCAGGCGCTATCATTTGTTGACTTCTGTAACCGTAAAAACCTTGGCTTCTTGCATGTTAATATCAGAAGTCTCCTTCCTAAGTTTGAGTTATTCACTGCGTTAGCACACTCCGCCAATCCTGATGTTCTAGCAGTGTCTGAATCCTGGCTTAGGAAGGCCACCAAAAATTCTGAAATTTCCATCCCCAACTATAACATTTTCCGTCTAGATAGAACTGCCAAAGGGGGTGGAGTTGCAATCTACTGTAGAGATAGCCTGCAGAGCTCTATCACACTATCCAGGTCTGTGCCCAAACAGTTTGAGCTTCTACTTCTAAAAATCCACCTTTCCAGAAATAAGTCTCTCACTGTTGCTGCTTGCTACAGACCCCCCTCAGCCCCCAGCTGTGCCCTGGACACCATATGTGAATTGATTGCCCCCCATTTATCCTCAGAGTTCGTACTGCTTGGTGACCTAAATTGGGATATGCTTAACACCCCGGCCATCCTACAATCCAAACTAGATGCCCTCAATCTCACACAAATTATCAACGAACCTACCAGGTACAACCCTAAATCCGTAAACATGGGTACCCTCATAGATATCATCCTGACTAACTTACCCTCTAAATACACCTCTGCTGTCTTCAACCAGGATCTCAGCGATCAATGCCTTATTGCCTGCGTCCGTAACGGGTCCGCGGTCAAACGACCACCCCTCATTACTGTCAAACGCTCCCTAAAACACTTTAGCGAGCAGGCCTTCCTAATTGACCTGGCCCAGGTATCCTGGATGGATATAGATCTCATTCCGTCAGTAGAGGATGCCTGGTTGTTCTTTAAAAGTAATTTCCTCTCAATCTTAAATAAACATGCCCCATTCAAAAAATACAGAACTAAGAACAGATATAGCCCCTGGTTCTCCTCAGACTTGACTGCCCTTGACCAGCACAAAAACATCCTGTGGCGTACTGCATTAGCATCAAATAGCCCCCGCGATATGCAACTTTTCAGTGAAGTTAGGAACTAATATACACAAGCAGTCAGGAAAGCAAAGGCTATCTTTTTCAAACAGAAATTTGCATCCTGTAGCACTAACTCCAAAACGTTTTGGGACACTGTAAAGTCCATGGAGAATAAGAGCACCTCCTCCCAGCTGCCCACTGCACTGAGGCTAGGACACACTATTACCACCGATAAATCTACAATAATCGAGAATTTCAACAAGCATTTTGCTACTGCTGGCCATGCTTTCCACCTGGCTACCACTACCCCGGCCACCAACTCTGCACCCTCCGCTGCAACTTTCCCACGCCCCCCCCCCCCCCCACACTTCTCCTTCACACAAATTCAGACAGCTGATGTTCTGAAAGAGCTGCAAAATCTGGACCCCTACAAATCAGCTGGGCTAGACAATCTGGACCCTTTATTTCTAAAACTAGCCGCCGAAATTGTCGCAACCCCTATTACTAGCCTGTTCAACCTCTCTTTCGTAACGTCTGAGATCCCCAGAGATTGGAAAGCTGCCGCGGTCATCCCCCTCTTCAAAGGGGGTGACACTCTAGATCCAAACTGTTACAGACCTATATCCATCCTGCCCTGCCTTTCGAAAGTATTTGAAAGCCAAGTTAACAAACAGATCACCGACCATTTCGAATCCCACCGTACCTTCTCCGCTATACAATCCGGTTTCCGAGCTGGTCATGGGTGCACTTCAGCCACGCTCAAGGTCCTAAACAATATTATAACCGCGATCGATAATAGACAGTACTGTGCAGCCGTCTTCATCGACCTGGCCAAGGCTTTCGACTCTGTCAACCACTGCATTCTTATTGGCAGACTAAATAGCCTTGGTTTCTCAAATGACTGCCTCGCCTGGTTCACCAACTACTTCTCAGATAGAGTTCAATGTGTCAAATCGGAGGGCCTGTTGTTTGGACCTATGGTAGTCTCTATGGGGGTGCCACAGGGTTCAATTCTTAACTATTTTCTCCGTATATATCAATGATGATGCTGCTGGTGACTCTCAGATCCACCTCTACGCAGACGACACCATTTTGTATACATCTGGCCCTTCATTGGAGACTGTGTTAACAAACCTCCAAACGAGCTTCAATGCCATACAACACTCCTTCAGTAGCCTCCAACTGCTCTTAAACACTAGTAAAACAAAATGCATAATCTTCAATCGAACGCTGCTGGCACCCGCCCACCCGACTAGAATCACTACTCTCGACGGGTCTGACCTAGAGTATGTGGACAACTACAAATACCTAGGTGTCTGGTTAGACTGTAAACTCTCCTTCCAGACTCACATTAAGCATCTCCAATCCAAAGTTAAATCTAGAATCGGCTTCCTATTTCGCAACAAAGCCTCCTTCACTCATGCTGCCAAACATGCCCTCATAAAACTGACTATCCTACCGATCCTTGACATCGGCGATGTCATTTACGAAATAGCCTCCAACACTCTACTCAGCAAATTGGATGTTGTCTATCACAGTGCCATCCGTTTTGTCTCCAGAGCCCCATACACTACCCACCACTGTGACCTGTACGCTCTTGTTGGCTGGTCCTCACTACATGTTCGTCGTCAAACCCACTTGCTCCAGGCCATCTATAAATCACTGCTAGGCAAATCCCCGCCTTATCTTAGCTCATTGGTCACCATAGCAGTACCCACCCGTAGTCTGCGCTCCAGCAGGTATATCTCACTGGTCATCCCCAAAGCCAACACCTCCTTTGGCCGCCATTCCTTCCAGTTCTCTGCTGCCAATGACTGGAACGAATTGAAAAAATCTCTGGAGCTGGAGACTCTTATCTCCCTCACTAACTTTAAGCATCAGTTGTCAGAGCACCTTACCGATCACTGCACCTGTACACAGCCCATCTGAAATTAGCCCAGCCAACTACCTCATCCCTATGTTGTTATTTATTTTTCTCATTTGCACCCCAGTATCTCTATTTGCACATAACCTCTTGCACATCTATCATTCCAGTGTTAATACTAATTGTAATTATTTTGCACTATAGCCTATTTATTGCCTTACCTCCATAACTTGCTACATTTGCACACACTGTATATATATATATATATATATATATTGTTGTTGTTTTTATATATATATATATATATATATATATATATATATTCTGTTGTATTTTTGACTTTATGTTTTGTTTTACCCCATATGTAACTCTGTGTTGTTGTTTTTATCGCACTGCTTTGCTTTATCTTGGCCAGGTCGCAGTTCTCAACTGGCTTACCTGGTTAAATAAAGGTTAAATAAAAATAAAATAAAAAAATTAATTCTCTGATCCTTTGATTGGGTGGACAACATGTCAGTTCATGCTGCAAGAGCTCTGATAGATTAGAGGACGTCCTCCGGAATTTGTCATAATTACTGTGTAAGTCCATGGAAGGGGGTGAGAACCACGAGCCTCCTAGGTTTTGTATTGAATCCAATGTACCCAGAAGAGAACAGAAACTATCTGTCCTCTGACTACACCATGGTGCTACCCTACAGAGTGCTGTTGAGGATACTGTAGACCTTCATTGCAAAACAGTGTGTTTTAATCAATTATTTGGTGACATTAATATATTTAGTATAGTTTTATCTAAAAAATATACATTTTTAAATGTTTCACTATTCAAATGTTTCTGAAATGTACTGAGGAGGATGGTCCTCGCTTCCTCCTCTGAGGAGCGTCCACTGCTAGATATAGCTCAGAGATCATCTTCCAGTTCCCTTTTTTTGGCGTACTATATAATGTTGGCATTAATCGTGAAAATTGAGACGGACAGACATTCCAGAACTCTGGGAAGGCCAAATCCTCCGGATGCCACCTCCATTTCTTCAACCTTTCGGGGTGCACAACTTGGGGTGCACAAGCGAGGTCAAAACCAATGAGTCAGAGGAGTAAAATGGCACATTAGTGGTGTAGTGTAGTGTGTGGTGATTGGGTAAAGAGTGACTGTGGTCATGCGATTATCCTGCCATTCCTTGTGGGTGATTACACCTTGTGGCCTCCCCCGCCAGCTCACAGTGCTCGTTAATAAGGCTCCAGAGGTGGAGTAATTGCCTCTTAATTATTGTTGTCGCCCCACCAACAGGCATCTAGAACAGCTGCATCCACCAAAGCAACAAAAATGCAAGAATCCAGAGGGATGACAAAGCAACAAGAGCAAGGGCAAGTCATTCAAAGGGTTTTGTTCTCTAATTGCGAGCAGGGTAAACACACTCCGACGCCTCGTCGGGACAAATTGCTGAATTCCTGAATTATATATTTCAGAGAAACTATTTCCCTCGCTTTCTCTCCCCTTCTGAACAGCTCCCAGGCTGGGGAGACAGCCTTGCTCATGAAAAGTTAAGAAGACAGATGGTAACAATAACACCACATGGCAAACAAGAGGGAAAAGCAAGATGAAGGCCCCACTTTAGACCTTACTAATTTGAAAGCGAACAGCGTATGAGAGGATTTTTTTAGCCATTGTGACAGCAACTATGGGGTCATTGCAGCGACCCACACTTGTGTATTATAACAGGATTAAACCCATAGTAACGCTTATCTCTTGATTAAAACCTCCTAATAAAAAACTCCCCATCACAATCCGTAAATTTAAGCTAGAGTTAGCTTTTTAGTTTTTTTTCATGGGCTGCGTAACAATCCACCCCATCCACCTATGGCAGCCTTCCGCATCTGCGGTGGAAGGTGACCGAGCTATAGTGGTGTTTGTCTGAAAATCTTCTCACGAAAACATCTGTAGCGTCCGAATGGTTTGGCCTAAAAAAACGAATATGACCACTCTCCATCTTGCTCTACGACCCCCACAAGCCCCACGGGACTCGTCTGAAGTCAATACTAACGATGTGCCAACTTCTGTTTGTAGCGTCCGAACTGTTTCGGCTACAAACTAATGTTACCCCACTGTAGAAAGGGGAGATTCTCATTGACATGATGTTCTCCATTTCACTCTACATCCCCCACAAGTGTCACAGCACTTGTCTGAAGGTAACCGATACCAGTTTAAAATAATTAATGGAAGTATGGAGGTCATTTTGTGCCTACCCAAAAAAAGGGGTTAAATGTGTGTAAAAAACAACAGCAATATTTCCTGAGCTTTCTTATATTTACATTTTACATTTTAGTCATTTAGCAGACGCTCTTATCCAGAGTGCATACATTTTCATATCTCCTAGATATAGGACAGACTCTTCAAAACCTTGTTCCTCATGATTCATTTTTTGCCATTTATGAATGTGTTATTCAATGCATTCTATGGGCTATAATATTAAGGCCAAATCTTTTATCAAATCTTTTTAAATATATTTTTTGATAGCTAAAGGGGTCCTAAAATACAAAATCAAATAGCTAAATGATCCATAGTATGACCATCTTAAAATAATTCCATAAATCAGTAACCTTAGAAGGCCATTTCGTGGCACTTATCACCTAGCTGTCAGTTAAAATTGATATTTCAGTGAATACATATCAAATTTCATAATTCCTCTAGAGGATACTAAATCTGTATGAATTTAAACTCTGATTCCCACAAGATTAACATTCTGCAAAGCATGATTGATCACCCAATTAGAACAGAAGAAAACTTCTACAATATTGTCCAGGTGGCTGGTGCTGTAATAATGCAACAAAATGTAACTTAAAGAGATTGAAGAGTGTGTTGTGAATAGGGTTGCACATTTCTGGTAACTTTACCAAAATTCCTAGCTTGGTTATTGATTATTCCCTCCTTCCGGGACTTTTGGAAAACCTGGGACTTTTGGGAAAGTTACCAGAATTGTGCAACTCTAGTTGTGTCAGACAAACAACTCATTCAGACTGAGGAAGTGGGTTTTGTCAGGTCGGTCATCGCCACAATGCATTGCCTGGAATTGTTTATTGCTGCTCATTTCTTGGCATCTAGACATTCCCATTGACAAACCCAGTGTGTAGCCGACCGTATCAAGACGAAACTCAAAGTTAGTTTCAATTATATATTCCACAAAAACGGTATTCTGGAATACAAGGTAAACACTGTATTTACCAGAATTAGTAAATGTTCTCTGAAATTAGGTCCATGAGACTTCCTCTGGCACGTCTATCGATTCGGAATAATGTCTACTGTACAGACTAGCATGTCTTCCATGTGTTGCCAAACTGTCTATCCCATAATCAAATAATAATAATAATAATAATAATAATAATAATACTCATTATTATTATTATTATTATTATTATTATTCTAAGGAGCACGGCTGCCATTACCACTAATGTGGTAATCAAGAAAATACACAATACTGTAATACATTGAGGGCAAGAAGTCCTTACTCTCAGAAATGTCACTTAATTTACCTCCATCTACAGAACCACACATTCCATGTAGATATGCTGACCTTGTAGTTGTCCTCTACCTGACACTCCAGTAATGCTGTTGACAAGACAGGCTTTGAATCGCATTCAAGCCATGCTCGATTATTACAGATTACAGTCAATTACTTCAGTTTGTCCCAATGACTGTTTATTTCTCCAGTGTCTTCCCCATAATCATCAAAGCCCCTCAAGCAAGGAACCACTCTAAGATAACAAACACACCTTGAAGTCAACTTTCAGGATTAAAACGGATCAGGAAAAGTACAGGATATGGCAATAATGCTGATAACAACTAAAGTATGTAGCAATTAGACATGACCAACTTGTGATACAGATCATTCACCCAGGGGTTAATGCAGTGTAATGGAGATGGGAGTATCGATGGAGATCCAATTCTGTTCTCAGATTCTAGTGGGTGTGGGGTCAGCAGTGGAATCTCACATGGATCATTTAGGCCAGATCGCTCACATCTATCGTGGGGGGCCAAAAGCAGTGGGCATCTCTGCCTGACTAGTAGTGTTATTATAATACCATACCATGAAACCCAAGTCTTGGGCCTCATAAATATCTAATAGGCAGTAGGTAGCTTAGTGGTTAAGAGCGTTGTGCCAGTAACCGAAAGGTTGCTGGTTCTAATCCCCGAGCCGACTAGGTGAAAAATCTGTTGATGTGCCCTTGAGCAAGGCACTTAAACCTAATTGCTCCTGTAAGTCGCTCTGGATAAGAGCGTCTGCTAAATGACTAAAATATCTAAGCTTGGGATTTCTGTGGTAAATGTAACCAGGGGTCGGTTTAGAGTTCAGAAATCTGCATTTTCAAAATGCAGACGATCAAAAAATCTGTTTAAAATCATTTCAACTGTATTTTATATTGAAAGTCAACAGTGTTTTTTTGCTTTAAAAGACCAATCATGGGCGTGCAACTATTGTTTTCCTTAACAGAAAATACATTAGTACAACACATTCGGTCGGAAATAGCTTCATTTTCATCAGATGACAACAGAAGTGCAACGCTATTTAGCTAGCAGCCACACAAATAAATGAGCTTAACCTACAATGAAAAAGCAAGGTATTTTTTGCAGAAACTATGCATGGCCATCATACTACAATTCCATATGTTCTACTAAGCTAACATATGGAATTGTTTTAAGATGGCCATACCATGGATAATTTAGCATTTTAGGACACCTGTATGTATCCTTAAAAAAACTAAAAAAACATGATACATGATTTACTATAGCCCAAATAAATGCATTAATAAAGTGGCGCAGCGGTCTAAGGCACTACATCTCAGTGCTAGAGGCGTCACTACAGACCTTGGTTCGATCCCGGGATGTATCACAACCGGCCTTGATCGGGACTTCCATAGGACTGTGCACAATTGGCCCAGCGTCGTGAGGGTTTGGCTGTGGTAGGCTGTCATTGTAAATAAGAATTTGTTCTCAGCTGACTTGCCTAGTTGAATAAAAGAAATGCCAAATATACAGTCAAAAAATTTATCATAAGGAATACAGTTTTGAAGTGTCTGTCCTATATCTAGGAGATATATGAAAGCTCAGGAAATATTTTGGGTTTTTTGGACACATATTTAACCCCCTTTTTTTGGGCACAAAACTACCTCCATACTTCCATTAATTTGTATGGGTTACCTTCAGATGAGTCACGTGACACTTGTGGGGGTCATAGAGCAAAACAGAGAACCATTGTGTTCTTGCGAGTCTCCTCTTTCCATAGAGTTTTCCTATTAGTTACAAGGCCAAACCGTTCAGACGCTACAGAGGTTTTCGTGAGATTTTCAGGTTGTCTCCTGGTCTGACACTTTCCACTGCGGAAGGCCGACATAGATGGATGTGGTGAATTGAGACGCAGCCCATGCAAAAAACGGAGATCTTTAGCTTAAACTGACGGATTTTGATGGGGATTTATTTAAATATGTTAATTACATTGACTCACAGGTGCGTCAATAGATTTAATCTTGCATTTTACCGGACAAAAGTAGTTCTACACCGAGAAAAGTACATGAGAAAAGTAGGTACACATCAGTCAAAGCGCTGTCTGCTGATAAAATGCCTGTTCATGAATTCTCATCAGAGTGGTGAAGTGCAACAGAAGCACAAAATTAGTCTGATGCCGAGCAGAAATTACAATAAGAAGCATTTTAGATATGCGTTTAGAAAATGCAGCAAGATATTTATTCTGCGTTATATATTTTCTTTCTGCGTGAAAAACTAACGCGACCCCTGGTAACGGCTCTGGGTCAGCATCTCTGATTAAGAAGATGAGGAGGAAGGAACTCAGTTGAAACATTAGTTCAACCTCAGAATATTCTAGATGGCCTGAAGACTCTATCCTTATACCCTGTATCTTCTTTACAATACACTGATATGGTACGATATGCACAGTACAGTATATTGGCAGCTGAGCAAGTCTACCTATAGGTAGAGTATATGTACTGTAGGCTGCTTCAGATCTCCAAGCTGTATTTGTGTCGGCCAGTGCATTGGCTGGCAACCTTCACACCTTCTCGGGCGACAGTGAGTGGGATGTAATTAGGAGTCTAAAAGGGCCTTTTATATACTCAAACACCAGGTGACACGGGGTCGACCCATGATAGTCACTGCTGTTTGTTAATGAAAGCAATGCCCTTTGAACCCACATATTGCATTCTTTCTCGGAGTGATTATTTGGCAATGGAGAGATGTTTTCATTTACCCTTGCACCTGTCACTGGAAAGGAGAGACAGTTGGTGACAGGCAGGGTCGACCCCGGAGCTGAAATGATGCGGTCCTGGAAAGATAATTGCCAAGCCGCAGGTCATGTTTGCAAATGTATCTCAGGCCACGGTGTCAGAATCTCAATGGTGTGTCAGAATCAAAGTCTACAATAATGGGGATATGCTCTCTCTTCTCTGGCACTATGTTTTTCTCTCTCTTTCTTTCCCTCTCTCTGTGTTGTTTCTCGATATGCCCATGCAAAACTAATTCCCGCTTGATTTGACAATTCTCTCCTTATTTCACATTGTGCCAAATGATTTCAGAACACATTTCACAGATTTTCATGAGCATCGAACTGTTTCTTTTAGGCCACTGTCACTATCAATATTTTACAATTTGAGCATTTCTCCATGAAATGATGCGCCTTCTGCTTTTCTTCAGCTGAAGTATTTGTCTCGTCCCTTCCTTAAGCATTAGCATGCACAGCTCACCATCCCATGGCAGAAACTAATCCTTCGCTGTGCTAAACCATATTAACGTCACAGCTTAATTAGTTGTTGTTTCTCTCTCTCTCACTTTCTCTCGCCGTTCTGATGCTTGATGATGGGAACAGAGTCAGAGCAATCTGTCATTAACTCACAGACTCACAGGCCAAAGCCTCACACAATCCATATCAATTAGATCCACTGTTTAGAGGAAACTGACATCAGTGAGATCTAAATGAGATGAACGTTGTTTGTGAGGTCCTCTCTAACCTTTTATGTCCAGCCCAGATAAGCCTTTACAAGTCCAGCCCAGTTAAGCCTTTACATTTCAAGCTTCTGTGGTTTTGTTCGTTTACACTAGCCCACAATTGCATAAAAGCTGTCACAACGCATATCAATGCATATTCTGTACTTACAACCAACAAAATACCCATTAATATATCTTCAGAAGAATAATGGACTGCCATTTTTTCAATTTCTTTCCTGGAATTTAAGAATATATATGAACAAGCAATGACAGACCGACATGGACTAAGATACAGTAGAATATTATAGAATAGAATACAGTATATACATATGAGATGAGTAGTGCAAGATATGTAAACATTATTAAATTGACTAGTGTTCCATTTCTTAAAGTGGCCAGTGATTTCAAAAGGCAGCAGCAGACTCTAATGTGCTAGTAATGGCTATTTAACAGTCTGATGGCCTTGAGATAGAAGCTGATTTTAATTCTCTCAGTCCCAGCTTTGATGCACCTGTTCTGACCTCGCCTTCTGGATGATAGCGGGGTGAACAGGCAGTGGCTCGGGTGGTTGATGTCCTTGATGATTTTTTTGGCCTTCCTGTGACATCGGGTGCTGTAGGTGTCTTGGAGGGCGGCTAGTTTGCCCCCGGTAATGCGTTCGGCAGACTGCAACACCCTCTGGAGAGCCCTGCGGTTGCGGGCGGTGCAGTTGCCGTACCAGGCGGTGATACAGCCCGACAGGATGCTCTCAATTGTGCATCTGTAAAAGTTTGTGAGGGTTTTAGGTGCCAAGCCAAATTTCTTCAGCCTCCTGAGGTTGAAGATGCTCTGTTGTGCCTTCTTCACCACACTGTCTGCATGGGTGGACCATTTCAGTTTGTCAGTGATGTGTACGCCAAGGAACTTGAAGCTTTCCACCTTCTCCACTGCGGTCCCGTCGATGTGGATAGGGGTGTGCACCCTCTGTTGTTTCCTGAAGTCCACGATCATCTCCTTTGTTTTGTTGACGTTGAGTGAGAGGTTATTTTCCTGGCACCACACTCCCAGAGCCCTCACCTCCTCCTTGTAGGCGGTCTCGTCATTGTTGGTAATCAAGCCTACTAATGTTGTGCCGTCTGCAAACTTGATGATTGAGTTGGAGGTGTGCTTGGCCACGCAGTCATGGGTGAACAGGGAGTACAGGAGGGGGCTGAGCACGCAACCTTGTGGGGTCCCAGTGTTGAGGATCAGCGAAGTAGAGATGATGTTTACAACCTTCACCACCGGGGGGCGGCCCGTCAGGAAGTCCAGGACCCAGTTGCACAGGGCGGGGTTCAGACCCAGTGCCTCAAGCTTACTGATGAGCTTGGAGGGTACTATGGTGTTGAATGCTGAGCTATAGTCAATGAACAGCATGCTTACATAGGTATTCCTATTGTCCAGATGGGATAGCCTTGCGGGGGTTAACATGCTTAAATGTCTTACTCACGTCGGCCACAGAGGGATCAATAAGGGATCATAGCCTTCAACTGGAATCACCTGGTCAGAATATGTCATGGAAAGAGCAGGTGTTTCTAATGTTTTGTACACTCAGTGTGTGTGTCTTTCAGTTTCCATCTGTGGTATTATAGCAGTAGCACCAATTTAGATTTGTTTCTCAATTTTCAGCTCTTTCTTTTTTAGTTCCCTCTACTTGAGCGGTGGTAGACTGTCAAGGCCTCTTCCTTAACTAATAGCTGCAGTAGGCCATCTGTGACTGACTCAGCCATGTTCAGTTCTGCAGCACTTAGAGGGATTAAAACCATTAGCACAATTTATATCAAACGTCCACCATCAGACTGGTCATCCGTAATTATTTTTTTCTTCATTTATTCCAACTTTCCCGAAAGAAGACATCCACACATAATCTAATTGAGGCTATAGCTGTGGGCCACAAATCGTTACGGCTGGAATACGTTTGAATACAGGGGGAAATCAGTGCTTCATTATAATAAGAGGGATCGACTGTTGTCCAGAAAATATATAAAGAGCTGTAGGTAGCCAGGGGGCAGAGGGTTTTATTCTGGGACAAATATGCCATGATTGGGCTGAGGGTCAGTGAACCATGGGGGTGGGGGAGGATGTTCCGACCCCCAATATTTGCTTCTAGTGTTGTGCTCTTCAATCTGTCATACCTATCGGAACAGACAGCCCCAAACCCTGGTCTAGAGGAAGATGCATTGGACTGCAAAGGAAGGGATATAAATGAACCGGAGATCTAGCATCAGAACTGTACATGTTCATTAAAATTAAAACACTCATTAAAGCTAATTGCCAATTTAGGAATACGATCCATCCACCCCCTTCTCTTTGCCTGTCATTCACCACTGAATGGCCTGGAATCCACTGGCCAGCACTGGTCTCAAGCAGGGCAACTAGCCCTGAAGAAAGGGGTCAATCGCACACTCCTTGCATGGATGGCACTATGCCAGCCGCAAATCAGGGGCAGCCTTAACCAAGGAGCCCTTTCATGAAATGACCCGGGGTCCTTACCAGCTGTGGTGTACATCCATTAATTGCTTAGGGCCCTAGGCTAACTGACTGGCTCAGATCACACCCAGACAGACACAGGGAACGCCACATGCCACCTCACCGGAGGCTGGATAGTAATAGCAGGTGAACAAGCTGCAATGGCGTGGAACCCTCAGGGTAAAAACAAATGTGGGAGACCAGGAAACACCTGGAGAACATCTTACATCAGCAATAACAGAGTTAAAAGAACGGAACATAGACTGTCCCAAAATAGAGTATAGTGGAGAACATTAAGATGACCTATGCTCCTCACAGGGTTAGTCACGTAAGTAGCAGCATTGGAAAGTCAAACTTATAGAAATATTATTAAAACGGTGAAACAATACAGACCGGCAGAACCTTAGAAAACGAGCTCCAAGTGGGCGAACAACCATAGACTCAGGCAGAGCAAAGGTCAAAAGTCAACCCCTAAAACATATACACTGATATAAAAATC
Organism: Coregonus lavaretus; assembly: GCF_964263955.1. Taxonomy (NCBI): domain Eukaryota; kingdom Metazoa; phylum Chordata; class Actinopteri; order Salmoniformes; family Salmonidae; genus Coregonus; species Coregonus lavaretus. Next base: position 30,613,109 of record NC_140019.1, on the reverse strand, counting down.
CACACAGTCTAAATGCATCCAACTTGCTCATTCAGATCAATAAAAAATGGTCAAGCTCTCTGCAGGCAAATTGATAATGCACGAATAGATTAACATGTTCAAGCGTTACATCCTACATTACCAGAGGTCAGACATTATCTGTTATATTAGGTTCAGTCTCATGGGTCACCATACTGAACTATTGTTATCAGGATACATGCATAGTGATATGCTACTTGGCCAAGAACACAGGTGTATGCAGTATGCTACATATTAGGGACATATCATATATTTCCCCATTACCAAAATCTAACTTTTGAAACCTTGAATCGTTTTTTTTTTTTTTTTACATTAAATCCAAAGTTATCATGGCTTCAAGTTTCTAAATTCTCACATTCTCTAGCATTGAATCGATTGACTGTAATGCTGTGAGGAATAATTGAGGATAGATTTGATCATTTCTTTATGAAGTCAGATACACCTACATCAACACTGTGGTGCTTATAGATTTGGGATTTTTTTTCTAAAAGGGTTCCAGAAACCTCATATCATTCACACGCCAATAATCTTCCTCTGCAGTTAATGGGCAAGGTATGGCTCATCCAATACACTAGTGGATTAGGGCTGAGTTTGGATCACATCTATCTTTCTCTCACTCTCTCTCATACACACACACACTGGTCTGGCTCTCACACCCACCCCACAGCCTTGAGTAACACAGGATAATGGGCTTGGAGCGTTATTATTAACATGTGTGTTTTGGGATCTTAATTATGCTCTGCTGCATGGAGGTACACCATTTGTAAAAAGCACACACCACCAGTCCCCTGTATCCACTTACCTTGCTGAGATTTCGCTAAATTGGAAGATTATTCACTCAGGCGAGCAGACATGACTAGCAATAATTGGCGCTTGTGGATTTGACTTATTAGTATGATGCATCGATCGGCACAGATGGAGCTGCACAGAGCCCTGCACGGCTGAAATCTATATCCTCTGTTTCCTGTTTGTTGTCTTTGTCAAAAGGTCAAACGAGAGAGCGAGAGAGTGAGTGAGAGAGAGAGAGAGAGAGAGAGAGAGCGAGAGAGAGAGAGAGAGAGAGAGAGAGAGAGAGAGAGAATGCCAAACTAGCGGACTAGCTTGTGCAATACCACAGATGTATGCCTCAAAGATGACCCTCTCAGTTTGTTTTGATTGCCGGCTCCCATCCTTGGCACTGCGATATCATTAATGAGGGAGAGACGGTGCCCTCATTGATCACGGGGTGGGGGGGAGGGGGGTGTAGATTTATATGCACTTTGTGGCCCTCTAATCGCCTAAGCAGTCTCCACCAGTTTCTGTCAGGTAAACCGATTAGAACTATTCTGCCATGGTACCTCGGAGGCACCTGAGAAGGTTTAAATAGATTATGGGGGTCAGAAGAAGGGGGGTCAGGACAGAAGCCATTTTGATTAAGTGTTAAGTGATGGAGGGTTTGTGACGTACAGGAGAGACAGGTCACCTGTCATGGCCCTCTGTCACCCCGGAGCCGTCCCCAGGAGTGCCAGAAGGACCCCGGACAGCATGATTCATGACCCTACCTGGCAGAAGCCTCTCAAAACAATTTAAGGATAAAATATCCACATTTTTCTCCCTGCCGCTTAATGGGTGACACCCCATTTTTCCCTCCCCTCTTGCTCTGCTTCTAACGACTTCCTGGCCCCTCAGTTGCTTCTGACCAGGATCGTTTTGTCAGGACAGAAATAGGCTTAAAGAGATAGTTCACCCAAATTACAAAATGACTGATTGGTTTCCTTACCCTGTGAACAGTCTATGGGCAAGGTTAGACTGCAATACTTTCTTTGGTTTTGTTTACCTGGCCACTGTCTCTAAATGCTAACTTTTTTGAATTTGTGCCACATATCCAATGCAAGTCATTGTCCCCCAACATTAGCATTTTTTGCACATCACCTGAACATTTTGGAGTGTGGTATCAACTGCAGTTATTTGGGGTAGAGAGTGGCCCTAACATTTTCTCAGTCAGAACAAAGCCTTGTGTCCACTTGCAATGAATAATACAGTAATTAGGTGGATATTTTGCAAATAATTTGTTCCAATCATCCTCAGTGAAACCTGATCTGTTTCATTCCTATACCGCACCGCTAGCTTAGCACAGTCCTTTAACGGAGGGTTAATGAATTCCAAAGCTCACACTAATATCAATCACTTACCTTTGGCACTAGTGAACATTCATCAATCACATAGATGGGGGAGAAAAAGTGGAAGTGGAATTCCTTCTGCTCTTCTGCTATTCTCCATCCAGCTCAACAGGCCTCCAGGACACAGAGCTGAGAAGGCTAGTGCTGCACAATATCACTGTTACAGAGGCCTTAATCCACGAAAAGCCATCCAAACCAAAAATTATGCCAATTAACATTTCTAAGGCAAGGCTTCACTAGTTCCTATTCACATGGCGTTCCACCTTTAGGTTTATTTCCCTCTGTCTTGTTCCCTGAAACAAGTACTTGATTTGAAATCACTCACGACGCAAAAGTGCTTGAAGGTAAAATGTACGTAGTTTAAAGTGGTGGGATTGTATTTAAATTCTATTTGTTGATGCAAAAGAGTAGTGTTTTTCGGCAATCGGAGCATTAAATCACTTGAATTAAAGGGATAGTTCACCCAAATTACAAAATTACATTGGTTTCCTTACCCTGTAAGCAGTCTATGGACAAGGTATGACAGCAATCCATGTGTCGGTTTAGTTTCCCTGGCAATGTTTCCAAAAGCTTAACGTTTTAACATTTGTGGCACAAATCCCATGCAAGTCATGCTACCTAAACCAAAGCATGGAATTATGTCATACCTTGTCCATAGAAGGTAAGGAAACTAAATGTATTTTTTGTAAATTACATTTAAACACCTCGGTGAACATTTCATTGGTATGTGAGAACTTGACAACACAGATAAAGCGGGGGGTAACCAAGTATTCCAAATGAATTATTGTCATGCAATTGATTACCTCAGATTAATCATATATCAATTGTCAAGTCAAATAGAACACAATAACTTATTGTCCTCTGGAAAGGAAACTCTTTGCTCGTACACCAAACCAACATTGTAATACTGTTCACACAGACCGTTGAAATTTATGGCCCAAATATAACAAATGTGAACAAATGTGGCATTTCTGGTTACGTTACACCTTGTCTATAACTAAAAGGCTTGGGTGAGCTAAAGTCCCTGAACGTCCCTTTTCTCTGCAGGAGTTTGAATTGAGCCAAAACAGCCTTTGATGCAGGATTTGGATTAGTCCAGATAAATCTTAAAGGCGCTGGGGGTTACTGAGTTACGGTCATGGCCAGGTGTTTATCAGCATCTGGTGTAACCTTCAAATAACCTCCTTTGCCAGACTAAACTACTCCCACTAGGTAACAAAAGCAATCACCCTGATTCTGAAACTTTTCTTTTTTTCAATCCTTGTGTTTGACTGTCAGAATCAGTCTTCCATCCAAAAGATGAGGCAGAAAGAAATTCAGACATGAAAGGAGATAACAACCGTCCATGAAGAGGGTTTCAGTGTTGATCCAGTGTTGATCCTTTCAGAAATTATCCTTGTTCTCCCTGCTGTGAGGCCATAGGATGAGATTGCTTTCAGAAAGCTCAAAGAACTGACATCAAAGATAGCTGAAGGCCTACTATGTTGTAAAGTTAAGATGGCTGAATACCTTCTATGTTGTAAAGTTAAGATGGCTGACGGCATACTATGTTGTAAAGTTAAGATGGCTGACGGCCTACTATGTTGTAAAGTTAAGATGGCCGAAGGCCTACTATGACGTAAAGTTAAGATGGCTGACGGCCTACTATGTTGTAAAGTTAAGATGGCTGAAGGCCTACTATGTTGTAAAGTTAAGATGGCTGAAGGCCTACTATGGTGTAAAGTTAAGATGGCTAATGGCATACTATGGTGTAAAGTTAAGATGGCAGAAGGCCTACCATGGTGTAAAGTTAAGATGGCTGACGGACTACTATGGTGTAGGGTTAAGATGGCTGATGGCTTTCTATGGTGTAAGGTTAAGATGGCTGAAGGCCTAATATGCTGTACAGTTAAAGGGCTACTATGGTGTAAGGTTAAGATGGCTGAAGGCCTACTATGTTGTACAGTTAAAGGGCTACTATGGTGTAAAGTTAAGATGGCTGACGGCCTACAATGGTGTAAAGTTAAGATGGCCTACAATGGTGTAAGGTTAAGATGGCTGATGCCTTACTATGATGTAAAGTTAAGATGGCTGAAGACCTACTATGACGTAAAGTTAAGGTGGCTGAAGGCCTACTATGGTGTAAAATTAAGATGGCTGATGGCCTACTATGGTGTAAAGTTAAGATGGCTGAAGGCCTACCATGGTGTAAAGTTAAGATGGCTGACGGCCTACTATGGTGTAAGGTTAAGATGGCTGATGGCTTACTAAGGTGTAAGGTTAAGATGGCTGAAAGCCTAATATGCTGTACAGTTAAAGGGCTACTATGGTGTAAAGTTAAGATGGTTGATGGCATACTATGGTGTAAGGTTAACATGGCTGATGGCCTACAATGGTGTAAAGTTTAGATGGCTGAAGACCTACTATGGTGTAAAGTTAAGATGGCTGACGGCCTACAATGGTGTAAAGTTAAGATGGCCTACAATGGTGTAAGGTTAAGATGGCTGACGGTCTACTATGGTGTAAAGTTATGATGGCTGAAGGCCTAACATGGTGTAAAGTTAAGATGGCTGACGGCTTACTATGTTGTAAAGTGAAGATGGCTGACGGCCTACTATGGTGTAAAGTTAAGATGGCTGATAGCCTACTATGGTGTAAAGTTAAGATGGCTAAAGGCCTACTATGGTGTAAAGTTTAGATGGCTGAAGACCTACTATGGTGTAAAGTTAAGATGGCTGATGGCCTACTATGGTGTAAAGTTAAGATGGCTGACGGCCTACTATGTTGTAAATTTAAGATGGCTGAAGGCCTACTATGGTGTAAAGTTAAGATGGATGATGGCCTACTATGGTGTAAATTTAAGATGGCTGACGGCCTACTTTGTTGTAAAGTTAAGATGGCTGACAGCGAACTATGGTGTAAAGTTAAGATGGCTGATGGCCTACTATGGTGTAAAGTTAAGATGGCTGGCGGCCTACTATGTTGTAAAGTTAAGATGGCTGAAGGCCTACTATGGTGTAAAGTTAAGATGGCTGAAGACACATGCATCTCGTTATGGTTGGTGAAGACAGTAGTGTGCACAGACATAAGGTACACACAGCCATACATTTAGATCAACGAGTACATACTGACACAAACATATAAATACAAAACAAGCATTTCGTTACACCCACAATAACATCTGTTAAATATGTGTATGCGACCAATAAAATGTGATTTGATTTGACACACCACACACACAAACACACACACCTATTCCAGTCCCTGAAGTAAAACTCGGTATCCACTGTCATGGCCCGCAGGGCGGGCATCATTAGAGCAGGGACGTGTGGAGTGGCGCTCGACGGGCCCACAGAGCTCCATCCATCCTTCACCGCGCTTTGACAGGCTGAGAGGGCCAGCGCTGTGTCCTGCTCACTCACCTCAGGAGACTGAGGCTGTCATTGAGGTGTACGGTCGTTACTGGATCACACCAACCCTTCCCAAGTTCAGCCACTCTTCTCCACGTGCACCTTCACCCCAAGCTTTCGGGCTACTTGTTTGTTTGGGTATTTCGGTGTACGTCTCTGGTGGTAGTAGAGGGTTACTGTGGTGTGTATGGACGTGTGTGCCTGGAGGTGCTTGTGTTTCCTTGGCAATGTGGAGTGTATGGTGTACATGTGTACAGAATCCATTTTAGGAGATTCTCAGTTGTCTGACGTATAATTAGAGGGTGCCTTTACAGATGACAACAGAGAACTGACTTTGTAAATGAGAAGTAAAACATTTGTGAATGACACTCGAGGCCATTTCACCTGACTCCAATTTTGCATTTCCAACTGAGAGGTGAACAGAAGCTTCTCGAAAGAGAACAAATCCTCTGCATCGCAAATATACGTGACCACCCACTTGTCAACATACTATCCAGCTGCCCCACCAAAAATCTAGCAATTCGGCGCCACAGGTGAAGACATTTCAAGCTGTGGAGTGAGTTTATGGTTATAATCTTAACTCTGTCACAGAGCGGCAGGTAGCTTAGTGGTTAAGAGCGTTGTGCCAGTAACCGAAAGGTCGCTGGTTCTAATCCCCGAGCCGACTAGGTGAAAAATCTGTCGATGTGCCCTTGAGCAAGGCACTTAACCCTAATTGCTCCTGTAAGTCGCTCTGGATAAGAGCGTCTGCTAAATGACCAATTATTATTTTATTTATACTGTATGTCCTATGTATGTACACATGATAATGCATATGAGTTCTGAAAGTTCAAGAAAGACAGATGTAGACCTCATCTTCCTCTGTTGTAAGTGACCAGCTGGGCAGAAGATAGCCTAGCGGTTAAGAGCGTAACTGAATGCTTGCTGGTTCAAACCCCTGAGCTGACTAGGTGAAATATCTGTTGATGTGCCCTTGAGCAAGGCACTTAAACCTAGTCGTTCTGGAGTGTCTGCTAAATGTCATGTAAAATTATTGGTCTGCCTTTAGAGGGATGTCAGTCTTTTCCCCCTTGTTGGAAATGATCCTGGATTTCAGTCATACACATGTTCCTTGTAGAGAGACGCTAGAACGATGATCCACAGAGAGCCGTAGGTGGCCGTTACATCGCTTACGGTCAACAGTTACATATAGGGAGCACCTGTGGGGTGGTTGCGGCGGTGGCCGTCTTCACAAATTCAACATAGATTTGGAATGGCAGTCAGCCTGTTTTCACACCGTTGAGGCAAACCAGCCAATCAGACAGGTTGCTAGGGTGATTTCCCCAAGCGAAAATGAAATTTAAACAAATAAGCTTTCTGCTTTATTCTGGACAGTAAGTTCCAGTGCATCTTTGAACTAAATAAGTAAAAAGATTTCAGCAGACAACCCAGTTGAAAGCACTTAGTAGCATTCCTGTGTATGTATCTTACACAATAGAGGCCTACGTGGAGAGGAAGCAGTAAGAACACTATAGGAAATCTCACTAACAGCTATGGAGGAGAACGATTGGGAATAAATTATTTTCAGTATTTTGTACACATTCTGAACGGTCTGAAATGTCATTTCATTACCCACGTGTAATTACTTAATGATACTTTTGGGTAATAGGAAACTTTGGTTACTCATTATTTTTTAACTGAACCATTCAACATTAGTTTGATTTTCAATTTCAGACTGATTAGATTTTTTCATTCACTGAATTGTATTCTACCATTACTCTAGTAATGCCTAATTGCATTTTAAAGACGTGATAGATTATGAAGTCGTATAATGAGGCCTGCCACTTCATTTATGGCATAAATCTCTGTCAGCGTAATTTGTGTCCGTAATAATGCTTGTTCACAGGCTACTGAATTAATTCAAATCAATTGAACCTCTGGTATAAATCAAGCTAATATATTATTACATTATTTTGTGTCACATTATGTACACAAAAGAAACTTCAAGAATGCATATAACCAATGACATTCAAGACAATGGGTGAGTGTGTGTGTTTGCGTGTGTGTTATGCATGCGTGAGAGAGAGAGAGAGAGAGAGAGAGAGAGAGAGAGAGAGAGAGAGAGAGAGAGATATAGAGAGAAAGTATTGTTTATTTCACTTTTGTTTACTATCTACTTCCCTTGCTTTGGCAATGTTAACACACGTTTCCCATGCCAATAAAGCCCTTAAATTGAATTGAATTGAATTGAATTGAAAGAGAAAGAGAGAGATAGAGAGAGAGATAGCAAGAAAGAGAGAGAGAGAGAAAGAGAGAGACAGAGAGAGAGAAAGAGAGAGCGAGAGAGAGAGAGAGAGAAAGAGAGAGACAGAGAGAGACAGAGAGAGAAAACGAGACAGATAGCAAGAAAGAGAGAGAGAGAGAGAGAGAGAGAGAGAGAGAGAGAGAGAGAGAGAGAGAGAGAGAGAGAGAGAGAGAGAGAGAGAGAGACATAGCAAGAAAGAGAGAGAGAGAGAGAGAGAGAGAGAGAGAGAGAGAGAGAGAGAGAGAGAGAGAGAGAGAGAGAGAGAGAGAGAAAACACACACACCCCATCCCCCACATACACAAACAAACACACAAACACATTTGTATGCCATTCACTTCACACCCATACCACTCTCCTCCTGTCCCACCTCTGACACTCAGATGTGATGTGTACATCAGCCCAATGGGTGAGTGTAAATTGATATGGCTCTAATCTTGTTTCCCTTAATGGATGATCTTTTGAAAAGCCAATAGTGTATAGTGTACTTCCTGCTAAGTGCCAAAGACCAGCCACCATTTACACCTCTGAGGTACATATTGACCCACTGTAATGTACAGGATGTAGATTTATCATAAAATAAGGCCTCGATCCCCCTGGTTAACTTGATTTGTGTAGCAGGATTGATTACAATGTAATGTCTATTTCTCTGGTTAATGTATTAATGTCGCAAGCTCTTCAAGTACTCCAGCTCCAGACAACCACTTGTGTATTGATTTATTACTTTCTCTTTCTAATTACTGGGGAGGGGTGCTTTATAAAGAGAAAAAGGAAGCCCCAGTGAATACAGCCTAGCTTGACTGAGGAGGTTATTGAGGAGGGTTATGAATGTGATTTTGACAGTGTCGTCTTTAGCACTGGCCTGCAGGTTTAGCCAAGAGAAAAAGTGCAGGGACCTTTTCTCTGTCCCTCCCTTCCTGTTGTAAGCCTTTATTGGAAAATGGTGTTTAAAGTGTGTCAGCAATGTCATGGATATCCAGGATCAGAGGGTAACATCCGGTCAAGGTGGAAAAGATTGGGCAGTGCATCACAAATGTGAACTTTGGTCATGGATAGGTTGCCACACACGCACTACATACAACTTTTTTTTTTCTCTCTCTCTCTCTCTCTCTCTCTCTCTCTCTCTCTCTCTCTCTCTCTCTCTCTCTCTCTCTCTCTCTCTCTCTCTCTCTTTATCTCTCTCTCTATCTCTCTCTCTCTCTCTCTGCACTATAGCCTTTCAGATATGTTTTAATTCACAGCTGAGCTGAAGCATTGTGTGTGCAGATGAATAGGGGAGAGCTGAAACAGACAGTCAAGTTCAATATTGATCCCTGGTGCACTCATCCCAGAGAGCATAGAGGGACCTTGGCTGGGACCCACTACTAGGTGACCCTGCTTATACTGACATCTAGTGGCTAGACTGTCCGAATTTGACCGTGCCCCAAACACACACAAACACACACACACACACACACACACACACTTCTTTCAGTAAAGTGTATACGTTTGTCATTCCTATTAGATTAATTATACTGATCTTCATGCTCCATGTGTGTGTAATAAAAATGTATATAGGTCAAGGTTGTAAAAATGCATCAAATGAAAGGATAATGAATATGTAGATGATGCACATGCAGTGCATTCGGAAAGTATTCAGACCCCTTCACTTTTTCCACATTTTGTCACGTTACAGCCTTATTCTAAAAATGATTCAATTGTTATTTTTTTCCTCATCAATCTACGCACAATACCCCATAATAAAATACAAATATGAAATATCACATTTAGTGGTCTAAGGCACTGCATCGCAGTGCTAGCTGTGCCACTAGAGATCCTGGTTCGAATCTAGGCTCTGTCGTAGCCGGCCGTGACCGGGAGACCCATGGGGCGGCGCGCAATTGGCCCAGCGTCGTCCAGGGTAGGGGAGGGAATGGCTGGCAGGGATGTAGCTCAGTTGATAGAGCATGGCGTTTGCAACGCCAGGGTTGTGGGTTCAATTCCCACAGGGGGTATGAATATTTTTTTATGTATGCACTAACTGTAAGTCGCTCTGTATATGAGCGTCTGCTAAATGACTAAAATGTAAAATGTAAATGTTTTCAGACACGATTACAGCCTCAAGTCTTCTTGGGTTTGGAGCTACAAGCTTGGCACTCCTGTATTTGGGGAGTTTCTCCCATTCTTCTCTACAGATCCTCTCAAGCTCTGTCAGGTTGGATGGGGAGCGTTGCTGCACAGCTATTTTCAGGTCTCTCCAGAGATGTTCGATCGGGTTCAAGTCCGGGCTCTGGCTGGGCCACTCAAGGACATTCAGAAACCTGTGCCAAAGCCAATCCTGCGTTGTCTTGGCTATGTGCTTAGGGTCGTTGTCCTGTTGGAAGGTGAACCTTCATCCCAGTCTGAGGTCCTGAGCACTCTGGAGCAGGTTTTCATCAAGGATCTCTCTGTACTTTGCTCCGTTCATCTTTTCCTTGATCCTGACTAGTCTCCCAGTCCCTGCCACTGAAAAACATCACCACAGCATGATGCTGCCATCACCATAGGGATGGTATTGGCCAGGTGATGAGCGGTGCCTGGGTTCCTCCAGACGTGACGCTTAGCATTTAGGCCAAAGAGTTCAATCTTGGTTTCATCAGACCAGATAATCTTATTTCTCATGGTCTGAGAGTCCTTTAGGTGCCTTTTGGCAAACTCCAAGCGGGCTGTCATGTGCCTTTTGCTGAGGAGTGGCTTCCGTCTGGCCACCCTATCATAAAGGCCTGATTGGTGGAGTGCTGCAGAGATGGTTGTCCTTCTGGAAGGTTCTCCTGTCTCCACAGAGGAACTCTGGAGCACTGTCAGAGTGACCATCGGGTTCTTGGTCACACCCCTGACCAAGGCCCTTCTCTCCCGAATGCAGTTTTGCCAGGCGGCCGGCTCTAGGAAGAGTCTTGGTGGTTCCAAACTTCTTCCATTTAAGAATGATGGAGGCCACTGTGTTCTTGGGGACCTTCAATGGTGCAGACATTTTTGGTACCCTTACCCAGATCTGTGCCTTGACACAATCCTGTCTCGGAGCTCTACGGAAAATTCCTTCGATTGGTTTTTGCTCTGACATGCAATGTCAAACGTGGGACCTTATATAGACAGGTGTGTGCCCTTCCAAATCATGTCCAATCAATTGAAATTACAACAGGTGGACTCCAATCAAGTTGTAGAAACATCTCAAAGATGATCAACGGAAACAGGATGCACCTGAGCTCAATTTCGAGTCTCATAGCAAAGGGTCTGAATACTAATGTAAATAAGGTATTTCTGTTTTTTATTTCTAATACATTTGCTAAAATTTCTAAAAACCTGTTTTCTCTTTGTCATTATGGGGTATTGTGTGTAGATTGATTCTAAAAAAATACAAATTTAATCCATTTTAGAATAAGGCTGTAACGTAATTTATTTTTAGAAATGGTAAAGCGGTCTGATTACTTTCCGAATGCACTGTAGGTCCTGAAAAGTATACCCCAAATGCTGCCAGTACATACACAGTGTTAGTAAGATATAATTAATGTGTGCATAAAAATTCTGTAATGTGCATGTCTTACACACATAACAGAATGCTGTATATACTGCATGTATTTCACATATAGCATACCGCATCTACAATTCTCAAAACAGTAGCAAAACACAATGACATGCAGAGTCTTTGTGTGTAGAGAGCATTCAGCATTCTGCCCACACAAGCATCACACTAACTAAGACACAATTAGAATGTTGGCTTGAACTGTAAAACCATTTTTCACAGACCTGCTCATGTGAACAGGTCTAGAGAGTCTAGAGTGAAACGTGGCACATGTGCTGTCTTCTAAGCATGTCATCATGCACTGAACCACTAAGCCTATACCCCTCCGTACACACACACACACACACACACACACAGACACACACACACACACACACACACACACACACACACACACACACAAACATACACAGTCCGCACCCTTCTGCTGGCCTCTCTCATTCATCTATCCCACCGTACAGACCTCTCCTTCAGCGGAAGCAGATTATCCGAGCCCACTCTGTCTCACCTTGGGAGGTTGGTAGGATTTGGGTTTGGAGCGGCATGGAGAGCAAAGAGAGGAGGCTGTGGAAGAACAGAGAAAAACAGAAGGTTGGCAAATGGCGATCGGCAGGACGCGGACATCCCTTCTGGTGACGAGGGGCTCCCCAGCTTTTCGCCTGTCCTCGGATCGGCTCACCTGTATGATCCTGCAGTCCATCGTCCCTGCTCCGACTCCGGCTAACTCTGGCTCTCTCCGGCGCTCTGCTCTCCTTGGCAGCTCCAAGGCTCCTCGTGGATTAATAGCAGGCGGATTGCGGGGCATCTGCTGCGTGCTCCGCACCAACTGCTCGGCGTGACATGATTAAACGACCCCTCCGACGGCCCCCGGCACATGTGGAGTCTGCCTGTCTGCCTGCTCGGAGCACACTGCCTTATGTTAGCTTGGTCCCTTCCTCTCACAGAACATGTTTAGACTTGTCCAGCAGGGAGTTTGTAGTTTGGTCCCCATCTTGGCATTTGATCAGTGTAGTTGGCCTTGTGTGAGGTGTGTTCAGTTGGTCCGGTATTGAGGTTGGTCAGTTTTTTTCTATATCTCAAACCATGGTCCCCTTCATAATGTCCATCTATATCTCAAACCATGGTCCCCTTCATAATGTCCATCTATATCTCAAACCATGGTCCCCTTCATAATGTCCATCTATATCTCAAACCATGGCCCCCTTCATAATGTACATCTATATCTCAAAACATGGTCCCCTATAGTAATTACAGCTACATTAGACTTTTGTGATTCTGGTTGCTCTTTAGATTTATATATAAAAAAATAAAAAAAGAGCTTCCATATTGTTCAATTGTGAAGCAAATGTTCTTCGTTGGGCGAGCATCAGTATAATCGAGCTGTAGAACATTGAACAATGTCCTCAAGCTGAGTCCTGAGACTCCATTAGTGTTGTCCATCTTGACGCCTTCTCTTTTCAGTCAGTGTCTTTGAGGAACACTGTAAGCTATCCTTACCCTGACAACGTAATGTTGTTTTTCCTTATCTCTCCTGACCGTTATTATGTTCAGAGTGACTGCAGATTGTCATTATTATGTTAAGAGTGACTGCAGATTGTCATTATTATGTTAAGAGTGACTGCAGATTGTCATTATTATGTTAAGAGTGACTGCAGATTGTCATTATTATGTTCAGAGTGACTGCAGATTGTCATTATTATGTTCAGAGTGACTGCAGATTGTCATTATTATGTTAAGAGTGACTGCAGAGTTACTGCAGATAGTCATGATTGTCTGTCACAAATCATCCTCTTGATCTTGAACAACACTTGGGCAATTTTGACATGAAGAAACAATATAATTTTGGGGGGGTAAAGTGAAACCAGATCATATATTACCCCAGGGTGTTGAGTTGAAAATGGACATTTGGATTAGAAAACAACACATTTTGTTGAGAGCTTTGGAAAAGTTCAGTGCAGAGAGAGAAAGGCGTTCACTTTTTACGGCTTTGCCCTTGTCTGAGTTTAACTTTCTGTTGTCTCTGAACACCACCACTTAAGACGGCTGCCATAACAAGGTCACAGCCCCCACCAGCCCAGCTGCCATTAAAACCCTCAAGCAGAAACACTATGGGCCTTGTGTGTGATGTCTTCAGGCATGTGTGATTTGAATTTGGTCAACTATGAACTTTGAGAACAGTCTAAACTAACTCATTCTAAATAAGACACTATTTCCTCTATTTTACCCTAGAGCAGGGAGAATGGAGTATGAAATATATGGACATGAAATGTGGATTAGTTGGACAATTACCACATTTACATGCTCACAGTATTCTGGATAGTAGCTCATATCCTGCTTAAGGTCTTATTTGGGATAAGCTGTTTACATGCACCTTTGATATCCCTCTCATGAGTATCCGTGTTACCATGAATAAACAGAATATTCCTTATTTAAGTATATGGGTTAAATGGAATAGTAAATGATATAGGCCTATAACCTCTCACATGTAGCGTAATATAATATGAACTCCTGCAGAATTATGCATTTCTTGCAGTGAAATTACACAACAAATATTAATTTTGTCTCTGGAACAGGAGTGGAGAAATATGATTTCTTTCTTTCAGCATATCTTGAAAAAATGTGTGTGTAATGTGTTATCTTTGGCACTGTTATGTAAGCAGACAGTATTTCAACCACATAAAATATGCAGCCAACAAGAACTGAAGTCTTATCAGAAATGTGTTTTGTCGTTTTATCAGCATTTAATTTCCTTAAAACCGGTCAAACTGATGACATATTGCACAGGACCAATCTTTCCACTGTTTTGGAGTTATTGCATAGCCAGTTGTAAATTATAGTAAATGAGTTATAGTAGGCTAAATTATTATGGTGGATCGAACTGAGCAGGTAGCCTACTTTTTGAAATGATATGTTTCACAATCAGATGAAAACATCACAGAACACCCAAGATATGCGAAACTGAGCCTGCGCAGACCGCAAAAACAATAGTAAATGGGATAAGATGTTTACATACAGTGGGGAAAAAAAGTATTTAGTCAGCCACCAATTGTGCAAGTTCTCCCACTTAAAAAGATGAGAGAGGCCTGTAATTTTCATCATAGGTACACGTCAACTATGACAGACAAAATGAGAAAAACCACATTGTAGGATTTTTTATGAATTTATTTGCAAATGATGGTGGAAAATAAGTATTTGGTCAATAACAAAAGTTTCTCAATACTTTGTTATATACCCTTTGTTGGCAATGACACAGGTCAAACGTTTTCTGTAAGTCTTCACAAGGTTTTCACACACTGTTGCTGGTATTTTGGCCCATTCCTCCATGCAGATCTCTTCTAGAGCAGTGATGTTTTGGGGCTGTCGCTGGGCAACACAGACTTTTAACTCCCTCCAAAGATTTTCTATGGGGTTGAGATCTGGAGACTGGCTAGGCCACTCCAGGACCTTGAAATGCTTCTTACGAAGCCACTCCTTTGTTGCCCGGGCGGTGTGTTTGGGATCATTGTCATGCTGAACGACCCAGCCACGTTACATCTTCAATGCCCTTGCTGATGGAAGGAGGTTTTCACTCAAAATCTCACGATACATGGCCCCATTCATTCTTTCCTTTACACGGATCAGTCGTCCTGGTCCCTTTGCAGAAAAACAGCCCCAAAGCATGATGTTTCCACCCCCATGCTTCA
The DNA here is from genome assembly GCF_964263955.1 of Coregonus lavaretus. Lineage (NCBI taxonomy): Eukaryota > Metazoa > Chordata > Actinopteri > Salmoniformes > Salmonidae > Coregonus > Coregonus lavaretus. The sequence goes on along the minus strand of NC_140019.1, from coordinate 30,598,040 downwards.
CAGTAGGTATGGTGTTCTTTGGATGCAACTCAGCATTCTTTGTCCTCCAAACACGACGAGTTGAGTTTTTACCAAAAAGTTATATTTTGGTTTCATCTGACCATATGACATTCTCCCAATCCTTTTCTGGATCATCCAAATGCACTCTAGCAAACTTCAGACGGGCCTGGACATGTACTGGCTTAAGCAGGGGGACACGTCTGGCACTGCAGGATTTGAGTCCCTGGCGGCGTAGTGTGTTACTGATGGTAGGCTTTGTTACTTTGGTCCCAACTCTCTGCAGGTCATTCACTAGGTCCCCCCGTGTGGTTCTGGGATTTTTGCTCACCGTTCTTGTGATCATTTTGACCCCACGGGGTGAGATCTTGCGTGGAGCCTCAGATCGAGGGAGATTATCAGTGGTCTTGTATGTCTTCCATTTCCTAATAATTGCTCCCACAGTTGATTTCTTCAAATCAAGCTGCTTACCTATTGCAGATTCAGTCTTCCCAGCCTGGTGCAGGTCTACAATTTTGTTTCTGGTGTCATTTGACAGCTCTTTGGTCTTGGCCATAGTGGAGTTTGGAGTGTGACTGTTTGAGGTTGTGGACAGGTGTCTTTTATACTGATAACAAGTTCAAACAGGTGCCATTAATACAGGTAACGAGTGGAGGACAGAGGAGCCTCTTAAAGAAGAAGTTACAGGTCTGTGAGAGCCAGAAATCTTGCTTGTTTGTAGGTGACCAAATACTTATTTTCCACCATAATTTGCAAATAAATTCATTAAAAATCCTACAATGTGATTTTCTGGAGAAAAAAAATCTCAATTTGTCTGTCATAGGTAACGTGTACCTATGATGAAAATTACAGGCCTCTCTCATCTTTTTAAGTGGGAGAACTTGCACAATTGGTGGCTGACTAAATACTTTTTTCCCCCACTGTATATCCCAGGCATCTTATCCGGGTTTCACAGCATTTTATCCGTGTTTCACATAACCGGGATACAAGCTTTTCAGGTTATTGTAAATGGGATATGATGTTAATATGCCTCAACTCAAGAACAGAATACTTGAGAATCCCGAATAATAACGGGATATTGGTGTGCATGTAAACATTGTCTTTCTGTTTGTTACTTTCCCCCTTTCTCTTCCTTGTCTGTGTTTGTCCATCTCTCAACTTGCCTTCCTTTCAATACATAAGAACAGGTAGCTACACTGAATTGAAGGCTTGAAGAATTGATCAATACATGTGTGAAAAGGTGCATGACTAGGCAGCTCCCCATAGGAGCCGGGTCTCCACACCCGGAGTATGGGAGCGCAGCACCCCCTAGAGAACAAATAGAGAGGCCCTGGCCTGCCGCCTCCTCAGGGGCATGAATATTTCACAAGGTTTAAGTTCAGTTAAAGGATTCATTCTAATTGGTCCTAAGTGGAGTGTCTCTGCTCTAAGTAGATCTGCTCAGCGGCTCGCCTTTTTTTCTAAACTGACACATTTCATAAACTTGATGTTTTCTTAACTTGGCTCTCCTTTTTTATTTTTTGCTCCTGGTGTGAAGTGGACTTGCTTAATCTACTCACATTGCAGTGTGAGCTTTAAAGAGACTAATTTGACTTGGCACCCTGTAAAGTCTTGCAGTGCTATAAAACACAACAACGAGCAATTGAGATGAGTACGGGAGCAAAGTAGAACATCTATTTTGTATCCTGAGTAATAAAACTGAGTGCATCTATGACATTTTGAATACATAAATAGGCATTGGGATGACCTGTGTATTACGTGAAATGGCAGTTGATACTTTATTCAGAGACGGTCGATATGAGTCAAGCTGGGAGAGCCTCCACATACAACCTGATAAGAAGAGGCTAGCTCATTGACAGATACAATGCATACTCACTCAGAAACACACACCATGTCACTCAGAAACACACACCATGTCACTCAGAAGCACACATCATGTCACCCAGAAACACACGTCACTCAGAAACACACACCATGTCACTCAGAAACACACACCATGTCACTCAGAAACACACACAACCATGTAAACACACACTATGCACATAATACACACACACACTAATTTAGACAAAAGCTAACTGTTGCACTAATACATTCAGAAACACACACGGGCTATCGTTTCTTTCTCTCTCTAAAACATAATCACAGAAGGGTCCTGTATTCTTGAGAGGAGAGAGACTCGCCGTGGCTCTGCTGTGGAGTTGCGGAGTCTCTCCGTAGTGGTCTTCGCTCCTTTGATTCCCCCGTTCCAGCGTCTCTGTGCTGGTTTCTCTCTTTCCCTCCCGACAGTTCAGAGAAGTAATGGACGACAGGAAGACAGGCGCAGTGCTTTGTTGCCATGGCAATGGCAAAGAAACTAATAACCTGGCAGAAGGGAGATAAGGCGGGTGAGCGGAGGAGAGGGACGCCTAAGGAGAGGGACGCCTGTACAGGGGATGAAAATAGTTGTACACGAACAATCACTTGTTACCAGAATGAAAAGCTTCTTGAAAGACAGTGGCTGCCCATCGGCGGTGACGTGCCGAACGAGGCTCCACCGAGCCACAGGCCTAAACTCACCTACGGAGCAACACACTCGAAAGATCAAGACGGAGTACAGCCGCAACCGAATCCAAAACAGGAAGAAGAAACCATTTTTGAAAGCTCATGCATAATACAGGGAAAGCATTTCGAACGTACCATCAAACCACAATGCAATTTGCAAAAGCAATAATTAAGTAATAACGCACGAGAGGGTGTGGTATATGGCCAATATACCACGGCTAAGGGCTGTTCTTATGCACGACGCAACGTGGAGTGCCTGGATACAGCCCTTAGCTGTGGTATGTTGGCAATATACCACAAACCCCTGAGATGCCTTATTGCTCCCGAGTGGCGCAGTGGTCTAAGGCACTGCATCTCAGTGCTTGAGGCGTCACTACAGACCCCCTGGTTCGATTCCAGGCTGTATCACAACCGGCCGTGATTGGGAGTCCTATAGGGCAGCGCACAATTGGCCCAGTGTCGTCTGAGTTTGATCGGTGTAGGCCGTCATTGTAAATAAGAATTTGCTTTTAACTGACTTGCCTAGTTAAATGAAGGTAATAATAAAAATAAAAACATGCTTTTATAAACTGGTTACCAATGTAATTAGAGCAGTAAAAATTAACGTTGTGTTATATACGGTCTGATATACCACGGCTGTCAGCCAATTAGACATGTCTCGAACCACCCAGTTTATAATTTCAGTTTGTAAACACTTCAGAAGCGTTTAGAAGGAATAGGTTTGACTCTCACTCACCGTTAAAAGAGTTACGCCTATTCCTTCCTTTTGAGTGTTGGTTGCACCTCGTCTCACGTTGGTCGAGCGCCTTCTTCTTACTAGTTGCTACTCTCCAACACTCGAGAAGCTTCCATATTCTCAGACCGAAAGTCGGTGACCATCTGAACTCAAGTGTTTAGTTTCATATAGAATGACGGTGTGAATGATCCCAAAGAGGCATGCCTCACAGACCCTCCAACAAGGCATGTCTGAGCACACCTACAAGACTACGGAAACTATTTTCCGCTGGTCCGCTTACCAGTAATAGAGCACCAAGAAATGCACCCGAAAGGAAGATGGCATCAATCTAAAGCCATAGAGATGAAAAGTAATACTGGGTCTCCCAGATATGGAACTGAGATTTTTGCTGGAGTCCATTTGGTGCTGTGCAGTAAGGTGGAAGTGACTGGAGTGGCTGTCTGGCCATAAATGTCAAGACCTGTAATTGTTCAATCTGTGGAGCGGTTATCGCTGAGAGTGGCGTCTGTTTTGGGGGGTGAATGTGAGAATAATCCACTGCCACTCAGAACAATGTGCGGCCTCAGCCAGTGGTGATGGAGTCAATATCCAGTCCTCTGAGCTCATAAGCTCTCAAACACTAGGATGTGGTGCACTCAAGTGTAGTGGAAATCTCCCAGGGCCAACAGGGCAAGGCACTGCACACACACACACACACACACACACACACACACACACACACACACACACACACACACACTCACTCACTCACTCACTCACTCACTCACTCACTCACTCACTCACTCACTCACTCACTCACTCACACACACACACACACACACACACTAAACACCACAACTTCTATGAGCTGCACATTCAAATTTTTTAACCTAAATTTAAACTGAATACTAATTTGAAAAAAACTTCAAGAAATCAGAATTTTTTTATGGTAGGAGTTGCTACAAGGAGACATTGAGCGATTTGATTGTTGAGGGTGCGACCAGAGTTGAGCAAGATTGAACTTTATGCAAATCACTGTCGAAGTTGCTACTTGACAACCAGTGGAGGGAGGGTAGGTCTCACTAGTCGACTTTGATACTGTGCTATATACAGATATCATTTGAGCCAGTTTACCACATCAGGAAAATCATCCCGCTGCAACAGGAAATGTGAATAATTATATGGATTAAAATGAATAGACATTTTTGTAGATGTTGATGCATATTCCGTAAAGAATTAAGACAGAAATTTCAAAAGTGGAAATTACAAACTTCAGAAGCCTTTTTAATAATAATAATATGCCATTTAGCAGACGCTTTTATCCAAAGCGACTTACAGTCATGTGCACATACATTTGTACGTATGGGTGGTCCCGGGGATCGAACCCACTACCCTGGCGTTACAAGCACCATGCTCTACCAATTGAGCTACAGAGGACCACTTTTAAACCTCAAATACACTACACATTTTTGTATTTCCTGCATAGCAGGAATGTTCTCCTGCAACTGGGTGATTAAATTAAGATCCTACATCTGTAGGCTACCAGAAAATGTGACACATTTTTGAATGCTGTTCAGAAGTAACACCCACACAGGCCTGCTACATGATACCATAGTAATCTGTCTGTATTTAAACCTACAGTTAGGCTTGAATGTTGCTAACTCAAGTGATTTGATCTTGAAACAAGATGCATATTCATACTATTACTAAATACTATAGCGTTAATCTCTGCTCAACTATATAACAACTGGGAGGATTTACTTCAAGATATGTCATGTCAGTGAACGATCAAAATAATGATTTTCAACAGATGTTTGCAGTATGACTACAGGAAAATTCTCCAACAGAATATTGACTCATTCATATCCGGGATTCTAAAAGAGCATTTAATGGAAAGGATGAATCACTGTTTCATTTTAAATAATGCAGCATCTGATATTGAGAGTAGAGAATAGAGTGGCAGTCCTTTTTTCTTTCTAAGGGGTCTGGCAAATCCCTGAAATGTTTAAAGCATTCTGTAATGAGGCGAAATAAGTGAATTTATCCCTGTGATGTGTGTCTGAGCCAAGCTGATGAAAAGATTTCCTCCTTTGCATTTGAGGCGACACAGACAAGAGAAAGAGAGAGAGAGAGAGAGAGAGAGAGAGAGAGAGAGGAGAGAGAGAGAGAGAGAGAGAGAGAGAGATAGAGAGAGAGAGAGAGAGAGAGAGAGAGAGAGAGAGAGAGAGAGAGAGAGAGAGAGAGAGAGAGAGAGAGAAATGGGAGCTTTCAGAACTGCTATTTGCTCACCATATCAAACAGCTCCAGACAGGTTTTTCTTTTTGGTATAATTTAACCCACATCTGAAATGAGTTTGGTACTTACGCATGTAACTATCCAAATTCAATTTTCTTTGGATACTCTAATGTAGTGCATACATACCAAACTGTATTTGCATACATGAGCTGAGAAGAAGAGAAAGGCTTGAATAGAGAACTCCAGTTGGGCTTATTACCCTCATGCCAAGACTCTGCCGGGTAGCAATTAATCATAGTTTTGCTTTGGGTTAGAATACTGATTTCCATCTCTCGCACAGGAAATGTAATATTTTCAGAGCTTAAAATTCCTCCCGAAGTAGGCATTGGTCTGATGCTTTCTCCTACCCTAACTCAACAACCCACTGTGCTGAACATGATGAAATACTCCAGTCAAGGCAATGCTGTTCTATTGCAACCTTTTTGCACCTTGACTTGGACACCTGGAGTAAGGCTACCCATGGTCTTTCTTGTCTGTTCATTTGGTGCCTGTTAATACCAGACAATAAGTGGACAGTAGGTGCACAATTGCAGTGGTCCTCACCAACTGTGGTTCCACTGTATGGGTGTGATTGTGAGTGAATGGTAGTAGGGTGTGTGTATGTGTGTGTGTGTGTGTGTGTGTGTGTGTGTGTGTGTGTGTGTGTGTGTGTGTGTGTGTGTGTGTGTGTGTGTGTGTGTGTGTGTGTGTGTGTGTGTGTGTGTGTGTGTGTGTGTGTGTGTGTGTGTGTGTGTGCGTGTGAATGTGTGTGTGTGTGTGTGTGTGTGTGTGTGTGTGACTTCTGTGTGTTTGGTGATTACTGCAGCATCAAGGCAGCCATTCCCAGCTACTATTTTTAATTAAGTGATTTAATTTCCAATGTGATAAGTGCCGGTTTTTAAATGGAAACCTTGAGAATATCTCAACATGTACAAATGAACTTCCCTCGCGCTATCTAATGTGTTCACATTAGGACGTTATTAAAATTCTAGTTGTGGGTAATATATGCTTTTCACACATTAGCTAGATGTCAGTCACTTACTGTCTTCTCCTACATTAGGATTGAGTTGTTTGCTCTCCTCGCTGTCCCTCTGTGGTAATATTCAGAAAAGACTAATATGAGTAATGTATAAACACATTCACTAACTAAAGAAAGTAAATGGAACTTTGATAGAGATGAATATCATCATCACTTTTAATTAAAATTGAAGAAAACTATAAGCAAATGTGTTTTTAAACTTTCTAATAGTGGATGTTAACACCCACAATTGAAACACGCTTGTATACTTAGTCAGGCATCTGTTAGGCCCAAAAAGCAGACCATGTTGATTTACCAGTTCTCTCTCTCTCTCTCTCTGTCTCTCTCTCTCACAGACACATTACATTTACATTTACATTTTAGTCATTTAGCAGACGCTCTTATCCAGAGCGACTTACAGGAGCAATTAGGGTTAAGTGCCTTGCTCAAGGGCACATTTACGTCATTTAGCAGACGCTCTTATCCAGAGCGACATACAAGTTGGTGCATTCACCCTATAGCCAGTGGGAAAACCACTTTACACTTTTATTTATTTTTATTTTTTATTTATTTTATTTATTTATTAATTTTTTTTTGGGGGGGGGGGTGGGTAGAAGGATTACTTTATCCTATCCCAGGTATTCCTTAAAGAGGTGGGGTTTCAAATGTCTCCGGAAGGTGGTGAGTGACTCCGCTGTCCTGGCGTCGTGAGGGAGCTTGTTCCACCATTGGGGTGCCAGAGCAGCGAACAGTTTTGACTGGGCTGAGCGGGAACTATGCTTCCGCAGAGGAAGGGGAGCCAGCAGGCCAGAGGTGGATGAACGCAATGCCCTCGTTTGGGTGTAGGGACTGATCAGAGCCCGAAGGTACGGAGGTGCCATTCCCCTCACTGCTCCATAGGCAAGCACCATGGTCTTGTAACGGATGCGAGCTTCAACTGGAAGCCAGTGGAGTGTGCGGAGGAGGGGGGTGACGTGAGAGAACTTGGGAAGGTTGAACACCAGACGGGCTGCGGCATTCTGGATGAGTTGTAGGGGTTTAATGGCACAGGCAGGGAGGCCAGCCAACAGCGAGTTGCAGTAATCCAGTGACAAGTGCCTGGATTAGGACCTGTGCCGCTTCCTGTGTAAGGCAGGGTCGTACTCTCCGAATGTTGTAGAGCATGAACCTGCAGGATCGGGTCACCGCCTTGATGTTAGTGGAGAACGACAGGGAGTTGTCCAAGGTCACGCCCAAGGCTCTCGCACTCTGGGAGGAGGACACAACGGAGTTGTCAACCGTGATGGCGAGATCATGGAACGGGCAGTCCTTCCCCGGGAGGAAGAGCAGCTCCGTCTTGCCAGGGTTCAGCTTGAGGTGGTGATCCGTCATCCATACTGATATGTCTGCCAGACATGCAGAGATGCGATTCGCCACCTGGTTATCAGAAGGGGGAAAGGAGAAGATTAGTTGTGTATCGTCAGCATAGCAATGATAGGAGAGGCCTTGTGAGGATATGACAGAGCCAAGTGACTTGGTGTATAGGAGAATAGGAGAGGGCCTAGAACTGAGCCCTGGGGGACACCAGTGGTGAGAGCACGTGGTGCGGAGACAGCTTCTCGCCACGCCACTTGGTAGGAGCGACCGGTCAGGTAGGACGCAATCCAGGAGTGAGCCGCACCGGAGATGCCCAGGCTCGGAGAGGGTGGAGAGGAAAGATCTGATGGTTCACAGTATCAAAGGCAGCAGACAGGTCTAGAAGGACAAGAGCAGAGGAGAGAGAGTTAGCTTTAGCAGTGCGGAGAGCCTCCGTGACACAGAGAAGAGCAGTCTCAGTTGAATGACCAGTCCTGAAACCTGACTGGTTGGATCAAGAAGGTCATTCTGAGAGAGATAGCAAGAGAGTTGGCTAAAGACGGCACGCTCAATAGTTTTGGAAAGAAAAGAAAGAAGGGATACTTGTCTGTAGTTGTTGACATCAGTGGGATCGAGTGTTGGTTTTTTGAGAAGGGGTGCAACTCTCGCTCTCTTGAAGACGAGAGGGACATGGCCAGCGGTCAAGGATGAGTTGATCAGCGAGGTGAGGTAGGGGAGAAGGTCACCGGAGATGGTCTGGAGAAGAGAGGAGGGGATGGGGTCAAGCGGACAGGTTGTTGGGCGGCCTGCAGTCACAAGTCGCAGGATTTTATCTGGAGAGAGAGGGGAGAAAGAAGTCAAAGCATAGGGTAGGGCAGTGTGAGTAGGACCAGCAGTGTCATTAGACTTAACAAACGAGGATCGGATGTCGTCAACCTTCTTTTCAAAGTGGTTGACGAAGTCATCCACAGAGAGAGAGGAGGGGGGGGGGGGGGGGGGGGGGGCGGATTCAGCAGGGAGGAAAAAGTGGCAAAGAGCTTCCTAGGGTTAGAGGCAGATGCTGGAATTTAGAGTGGTAGAATGTGGCCTTAGCAGCAGAAACAGATGAAGAAAATGTAGAGAGGAGGGAGTGAAAGATGCCAGGTCGGCAGGGAGTTTAGTTTTCTTCCATTCCGCTCCGCTGCCCGGAGCTCTCTTCTGTGAGCTCGCAATGAGTCATCAAGCCACGGAGCTGGAGGGGAGGACCGAGCCGGCCGGGAGGAATAGGGGACACAGAGAGTCAAAGGATGCAGAAAGGGAGGAGAGGAGGGTTGAGGAGGCAGAATCAGGAGATTGGAGGGAGAAGGATTGAGCAGAGGGAAGAGATGATAGGATGGAAGAGGAGAGAGTAGTGGGAGAGAGAGAGCGAAGGTTGCGGCGGCGCATTACCATCTGTGTAGGGGCAGAGTGAGTAGTGTTGGAGGAGAGCGAGAGAGAAAAGGAAACAAAGTAGTGGTCGGAGACATGGAGGGGAGTTGCAGTGAGATTAGTAGAAGAGCAGCATCTAGTAAAGATGAGGTCAAGCGTATTGCCTGCCTTGTGAGTAGGGGGGGACGGTGAGAGGGTGAGGTCAAAAGAGGAAAGGAGTGGAAAGAAGGAGGCAGAGAGAAATGAGTCAAATGTGGACGTAGGGAGGTTGAAATCCCCCAAAACTGTGAGGGGTGAGCCATCCTCAGGAAAGGAACTTATCAAGGCGTCAAGCTCATTGATGAACTCTCCAAGGGAACCTGGAGGGCGATAGATGACAAGGATATTAAGCTTAAATGGGCTAGTGACTGTGACAGCATGGAATTCAAATGAGGAGATAGACAGATGGGTTAGGGGAAAAATTGAGAATGTCCACTTGGGAGAGATGAGGATTCCTGTGCCACCACCCCTCTGACCAGATGCTCTCGGGGTATGCGAGAACACATGGTCAGACGAGGAGAGAGCAGTAGGAGTAGCAGTGTTTTCAGTGGTAATCCATGTTTCCGTCAGCGCCAGGAAGTCGAGGGACTGGAGGTTAGCATAGGCTGGGATGAAGTCAGCTTTGTTGGCAGCAGAACGGCAGTTCCAGAGGCTGCCTGAGACCTGGAACTCCAGGTGTGGGGTGCGTGCAGGGACCACCAGGTTAGAGAGGCAGCAGCCACGCGGTGTGAGGCGTTTGTGTAGCCTGTGCAGAGAGGAGAGAACAGGGATAGGCAGAGGCATAGTTGACAGGCTGTAGCAAATGGCTACAATAATGCAGAGGAGATCGGAATGAAATGAACTAAACATCTGGGAGAGGAGAGAGCAGGGCCTCCCTCACCAAAACTTCCACCTCAGAAACTATAATTGTTTCACTGAACCACCCGAACAAAAACTCTCCCAACTTCCACCTTTAGAAATCAGAATTGTTGTGAACCACAGCGGTTCAATGTTTCAAGGAATAGACTCAACCCACTTTATTCAGCTAGCTAACTATGACACCATAGCTAACTAGCATGCTAGCATCCAATAACACACAGTTTAGCACCAACACTTGGTCACAACAAACCACCAATAGTGTGTTAACACACTAAACAGATAATTCGTGTCCGTGTCAAGTTCCTTTCATAACGCAGCAATAATTAAACGTTGGCTAGCTAGCACAAATAAATTGTATTTAGCTGCCACGGTACAGCACACAATGGCTACTGTGTTGACTCTGTTCGAAAAACGGTTAGCTAGCTAGCTTCGTGCTACACCCGGCACCGCCGAAAACAATGCTAACCTACAATAACTACCCACAACAGCCCACGATGCCTAACTATGACACCATAGCTAACTAGCATGCTAGCATCCAATAACACACAGTTTAGCACCAATACTTGGTTACAACAAACTACCAATAGTGTGTTAACACACTAAACAGATCATTCGTGTCCGTGTCTAGTTCCTTTCATAACGCAGCAATAATTAAACGTTGGCTAGCTAGCACAAGTATATTGTATTTAGCTACTACAGTACAGTTAGCTGGTCGTGTTGGCTAGCTAGCAATGGCTACTGTGTTGACTTTGTTTGAAAAACGGCTAGCTAGCTAGCTTCGTGCTACACCCGGCACCGCCGAAAACAATGCTAACCTACAATAACTACCCACAACAGCCCACGATGCCTAACTATGACGCCATAGCTAACTAGCATGCTAGCATCCAATAACACACAGTTTAGCACCAATACTTGGTTACAACAAACTACCAATAGTGTGTTAACACACTAAACAGATAATTCGTGTCCGTGTCTAGTTCCTTTCATAACGCAGCAAAAATTAAACGTTGGCTAGCTAGCACAAATATATTGTATTTAGCTACTGCAGTACAGTTAGCTGGTCGTGTTGGCTAGCTAGCAATGGCTACTGTGTTGACTTTGTTTGAAAAAACGGCTAGCTAGCTAGCTTCGTGCTGCGGGCCTATCTACAATACCTAACTACAATTTAAATACATAATTAAGCCTTACTCGACAAAGCCCAAGCTATGTATAACGCCAAACTTACCCGACGCCAGCTAACATTTGTCTTCTGCAATCAGTAGGTGTAATTAAGTACAGTAGCTACTAACTACCTAACGTTGATGGCTCAGATAATGAGGTTAGAAAAACGGCTGAATGGTAGGTAGCTAGCTGGCTTAATTACAGGTACTCTTAAGCGTGAAATAACATTGGAAACAACTCTCCACCGTTGCTAAACGTTACCAGTAGCTAGCCGCTAGCTAGCTAGCCTCGTGCTTCGCCGGGCTCCGCCGTAAACAATACTTACCTACAATAATTACCTACGGAAACCTACAATAACTACCTAAATAACTACCTAAATAAACTACCTACAATACCTAACTACAACTACCTACCTACGATCTAAATACATGGTTTAAGCTTTACTCAACACCATATAAGAAGCCAAGCTTACCTCCTGCTAGAGAAAACACAACCTCTCCCGACCACATCAGGCGCACACGCGCACACACACACACACACACACACACCTCTGGGCTAGAAGCCAGAGACAGCAGTCGTGCAGTGCCCCTGGAGCAGTTTAGAGCTTATGTGCCTTGTTCAAGGGCACAATGGCAGAAGATGGCATCTCCCAACCAGATTGCTTCCTGTCAGACTTCAAACCGCCGATCCTCCGGTTACTGGCCCGCCTCTCTAACCTTTAGGCTGCCTGCCGCCCCCAGTCAGATTGCCAGTTGGGTTGCCAGTTTGGTTTCCAATCAAACTTGAAATCCAATTAGGAAGGTGGGGGGGGTGGTTAAATGTATTTTTGTATTGACAGAGATAGACAGAAATGAGCTTGGAGACAAACAGGGGGAACATAGCAAAGACCGGCGAGGCCAGGATTCAATCCCACACAGTGCAGCTGGGAGACAGACAGAGGGAACATAGTGAAGACCGGTGAGGCCGGGATTCGATCCCACATAGTGCCAACCTCACACAATGGGGTTCTTATTAAATCACCTGCTATGTTCAGATGATGAAAGCTATTTTCCTCAACCCCCTTTATCTTAATATATCTGAACCAGATTAACCCCAAAGTGGAATCCACACAATGAAAGAAGTGTTTGGTGAATTGATCTTGACTCACAATTTCTCTTTGAAAGGTAGTTTTATAATTAGCCGCCGAAATTGTAGCAACCCCTATTAGTAGCCTGTTCAACCTCTCTTTCGTATCATCTGAGATCCCCAGAGATTGGAAAGCTGGCGCGGTCATCCCCCTCTTCAAAGGGGGTGACACTCTAGATCCAAACTGTTACAGACCTATATCCATCCTGCCCTGCCTTTCGAAAGTATTTGAAAGCCAAGTTAACAAACAGATCACCGTCCATTTCGAATTCCACCGTACCTTCTCCACTATGCAATCTGGTTTCCGAGCTGTTCATGGGTGCACCTCAGCCACGCTAAAGGTCCTAAACAATATTATAACCGCGATCGATAAAAGACAGTACTGTGCAGCCGTCTTCATCGACCTGGCCAAGGCTTTCGACTCTGTCAATCACCGCATTCTTATTGGCAGACTAAATAGCCCTGGTTTCTCAAATGACTGCCTCGCCTGGTTCACCAACTACTTCTCAGATAGAGTTCAATGTGTCAAATCGGAGGGCCTGTTGTCTGGACCTCTGGTAGTCTCTATGGGGGTGCCACAGGGTTCAATTCTCGGGCCGACTCTATTCTCGGTGTATATTAATGATGTCACTCTTGCTGCTGGTGACTCTCAGATCCACCTCAACACAGACGACACCATTTTGTATACATCTGGCCCTTCATTGGACACTGTGTTAACAAACCTCCAAACGAGCTTCAATGCCATACAACACTCCTTCCGTAGCCTCCAACTGCTCTTAAACGCTAGTAAAACTATATGCATGCTCTTCAATCGAACGCTGCTTGCACCCGCCTGCCCGACTAGAATCACTACTCTCAGCGGGTCTGACTTAGAATATGTGGACAACTACAAATACCTAGGTGTCTGGTTAGACCGTAAACTCTCCATCCAGACTCACATTAAGCATCTCCAATCCAAAGTTAAATCTAGAATCGGCTTCCTGTTTCGCAACAAAGCCTCCTTCACTCATGCTGCCAAACATGCCCTCGTAAAACTGACTATCCTACCGATCCTTGACTTCATCGATGTCATTTACAAAATAGCCTCCAACACTCTACTCAGCAAAGTGCATGTAGTCTATCACAGTGCCATCCATTTTGTCACCAAAGCCCCATATACTACCCACCATTGTGACCTGTACGCTCTCGTTGGCTGGCTCTCACTACATACAGTTGAAGTCAGAAGTTTACATACACTTAGGTTGGAGTCATTAAAACTTGTTTTTCAACCACTCCACAAATTTCTTGTTAACAGACTATAGTTTTGGCAAGTCGGTTAGGACATCTACTTTGTGCATGACACAAGTAATTTTTCCAACAATTGTTTACAGACAGATTATTTCACTTATAATTCACTGTATCACAATTCCAGTGGGTCAGAAGTTTACATACACTAAGTTGACTGTGCCTTTAAACAGCTTGGAAAATTCCAGAAAATGATGTCATGGCTTTAGAAGCTTCTGATAGGCTAATTGACATCATTTGAGTCAATTGGAGGTGTACCTGTGGATGTATTTCAAGGCCTACCTTCAAACTCAGTGCCTCTTTGCTTGACATCATGGGAAAATAAAAAAAATCAGCCAAGACCTCAGGTAAAATTTTTTAGACCTCCACAAGTCTGGTTCATCCTTGGGAGCAATTTTCAAACGACTGAACGTACCACGTTCATCTGTACAAACAATAGTACGAAAGTAAACACCATGGGACCACACAGCCGTCATACCGCTCAGGAAGGAAACGCGTTCTGTCTCTTAGAGATTAACATACTTTGGTGCAAAAAGTGCAAATCAATCCCAGAACAACAGCAAAGGACCTTGTGAATATGCTGGAGAAAACAGGTACAAAAGTATCTATATCCACAGTAAAATGAGTCCTATATCGACATAACCTGAAAGGCGGCTCTGCAAGGAAGAAACCACTTCACCAAAACCGCCATAAAAAAGCCAGACTACGGTTTGCAACTGCACATGGGGACAAAGATCGTACTTTTTGGAGAAATGTCCTCTGGTCTGTTTGGCCATAATGACCATCGTTATGTTTGGAGGAAAAAGGGGTACTTGCAAGCCAAAGAACACCATCCCAACCGTGAAGCACGGGGGTGGCAGCATCATGCTGTGGGGGTGCTTTGCTGCAGGAGGGCCTGGTGCACTTCACAAAATAGATGGCATCATGAAGAAGGAAAATTATGTGGATATATTGAAGCAATATCTCAAGACATCAGTCAGGAAGTTAAAGCTTGGTCGCATATGGGTCTTCCAAATGGACAATGACCCAAAGCATACTTCCAAAGTTGTGGCAAAATGGCTTAAGGACAACAAAGTCAAGGTATTGGAGTGGCCATCACAAAGCCCTGACCTCCAGCCTATTGACAATTTGTGGGCAGAACTGAAAAAGCGTGTGTGAGCAAGTATGCCTACAAACCTAACTCAGTTACACCAGCTCTGTCAGGAGGAATGGGCCAAAATTCACCCAATTTATTGTGGGAAGCTTGTGGAAGGCTTCCCGAAACATTTGATCCAAGTTAAACAATTTAAAGGCAATGCTACCAAATACTAATTAAGTGTATGTAAACTTCTGACCCACTGGGAATGTGATGAAAGAAGTAAAAGCTGAAATTAATGATTCTATCTACTATTATTCTGACATTTCACAATCTTAAAATAATGTGGTGATCCTAACTGACTTAAGACAGGGAATTTTTACTAGGATTAAATGTCAGGAATTGTGAAAAACTGAGTTTAAATGTATTTGGCTAAGGTGTATGGAAACTTCCGACTTCAACTGTATTCGTCGCCAAACCCACTGGCTCCAGGTCATCTATAAATCACTGCTAGGCAAATCCCCGCCTTATCTTAGCTCATTGGTCACCATAGCAACACCCACCTGTAGTATGCTCTCCAGCAGGTATATCTCACTGGTCATCCCCAAAGCCAAAACCTCCTTTGGCCGCCATTCCTTCCAGTTCTCTGCTGCTAATGACTGGAATGAACTGCAAAAAAATTCTGAAGCTCGAGACTCTTATCTCCCTCTCTTACTTTAAGCATCAGTTGTCAGAGCAGCTTACCGATCACTGCACCTGTACACAGCCCATCTGTAATTAGCCCACCCAACTACCTCATCCCCATATTGTTATTTATTTTGCTCATTTGCACCCCAGTATCTCTATTTGCACATCTTCTTCTGCACATCTATCACTCTAGTGTTAATACTAAATTGTAATTATTTTGCACTATGGCCTATTTATTGCCTTACCTCCATAACTTACTACATTTGCACACACTATATATAGATTTTCTATTGTGTTATTGACTGTATGTTTTGTTTTATCCCATGTGTAACTCTGTGTTGTTGTTGTTTTTATCGCACTGCTTTGCTTTATCTTGGCCAGGTCGCAGTTGTAAATGAGAACTTATGGCTTACCTGGTTAAATAAAGGTTGAAAAAAATAACAAAATAAAATGACTCTTTCTAACTATACTTAAATATTGAATGTTTTGCAGTTACAACATCATTTGATTTCTCTTTCTGATTACATGAATGAAGTATAGTTTTGTTCCCTTTGACTTTCTATTAGTTATCAAAAGTCCTGCTTTCACTTTGATTCTAGGTCTCTTGCAGGAGCAATCCTCATAGCATCGTTTTGACTTTTCATAAATGTTTAAATGGCTGACCAAAAGTAGTTTGTTATAGTGCAACTTTGCATGGAAAGAGTGTCCACTTTGCATGGAATGAGTGTCCGCTTTGCTTGGAATGGGTCATTGGCAGTGGCATGGGTAAAGTCTTGGCCTCTGTTACTGGTGACGAGTGGAGGCTAGCTCTTGAAATTAAACGTGTAACATTGATTGCATCACAGTGAATATGTGTTAGGTAATACCACATTGTTTTTGTGTGATTAGTGTAAAAAAAATAGATTGCGTGTTCATTTTTTTTAATTTAACCTTTATTTAACCAGGTAAGCCAGTTGAGAACAAGTTCTCATTTACAACTGCGACCTGGCCAAGATAAAGCAAAGCAGTGCGATAAAAACAACAACATAGAGTGACATATACAAACAAAACATAAAGTCAAAAATACAACAGAAAATATATATACAGTGTGTGCAAATGTAGCAAGTTATGGAGGTAAGGCAATAAATAGGCCATAGTGCAAAATAATTACAATTAGTATTACATTTGCGGTACATCCCTGTTACCATGGAAACCACTCTAAAGCACATGCATTAGTAGGATTTAGAACCAAACTGTGTGTTTAGATGTACTGCAGGAAAGGTGGAGAACACCTAAGTAAATATCTAGTAGATTCTTTGTTCCACAAAAACATTTCTGAGAAAATTCACTATAGAAGCTTGTTGAGATGACGTGGACATAGAAAGGTGTCTATTTAATAACCCCAGTGATGTATACTTACCTATTCTCAACATCCATGTTAGTCTCAGGCAAGGGACCATCATTCACAAATGCATTAGGGGTTTACCATCAAGTCATGCATATTATAAAGGAGTATGCTACTCTTTCCCATGTAGGGGACAGTGGGGTAAGTTGAGCCAAAGGGGTAAGTTGTGCCACCCTTGTTTTTAGGAAACCATACACAAATTAATAATAACCAAAGCAGACAGGGCTTAGACTGTTTACTGCCAAAAATAAGGGGTTAAAGACATGTTTCCTGATCTTTCTCATGTCTCTCAGATATAGTACAGACACTTCAGAATCTGTTGTTCCATGTAGTGAATCTGTTATTCAATGTGCTTGTATGGGCTAATAGCAGTAATGCCAAATAAAATTGTATTAAAAAAAATGTATACTTCAAGGGGTCTTAAAATTCCAAATCCAATAGCAAAATTATCCTTGGAATGACCTTCAAACAATTCAATATAGCTTAATAGAACCCCCTCCCCCGGCTTAGATGGGGCTTAGTCTGGTCAGTGCAAAAAATAAGGGGTTAAATACATGTCAAAATACGGCCAAAAATACATTTTCACCCACCACACAGAAAGGCTGAAGCTCTTGTTACTCAAACTTCCTAAGCATCGACTTGAAACTCAATTTTACTTAAATATTTGATTGAATCTAGAATCCCAACTATATAGGTCTATGTTCAATGGAAAGGTATATCAATAACATTTACAAACAACTTCAACTGTCAAACTATCATCGACATTTCAACACAATTGGACATTGAGTGTAGCAGTCATGCAACCGCCGAAACACAATGCAACATTTTGCTTCTTAATTGAGCTTATCATACTTGATAATTGAGGCTCATTACCTAGCCATTTATCTGCCTACGATCTTCTTTAACGGGATAGAAATCAATCAATGGCCATTCGTCTCCCCAGCCCCGTCCTCCAGATGGAGAATTAGGAGAGCTGAATTAAGGAGTGGATTACAGTGGTGGCAGTCGCCGTGCCATGGCTGGGAGCGCTTTGATGACACCACACAATCGTAATGGGCTTCTTCACGCTGCGCTCACCTAATCACCCATATCAAACCCTTTCACAGGGAAAAATAGAGAAGCAAGGCCCCTGTTATTTATTTGATTTCTTTCACATTAAATTATATGGGATTTAGAGCAGGGATTAAAATTGTACACTTGTAAGAAGCCTTAGCTACTTAATTAAGACTGAAAATAATACTGTAATTATTTTTGGGGGAGTGCAAGTGAATTTCTATGGCCTCTGAGTATTCAGCTAATTATGATGATGCACGTTGACTGATAATGTCTTTTATAGAGATAGCGTGTCATTGCAGTTGTTATGTAGACACGGTAATAGTGTCTCTCTAACAAAACAGTGGTCAGTGAAAGTCCATTACTTGACTACTACATGGTAATTGCAAATGCTGCCTCAATGTTGTGTCATCGCAAATAAACCACATTTTTATGATATCTCAAATCAACTAGTTAACTCAGCAATCTCATTATGATATATGCAGCTCTTGTATAACTGTGATCAGAGATCAGAAACGAGGTGTGATGTAGTAAAACAAAGTACATTTAAGGTAGATTTGAATAGAGAAGTTTTTGCTGTGATGATAACAAGAAGCCTTTAGATGGCATAAATAAACATATTAAATTAAGATAATTGATGTCTATTGTATATCAGTGGTTCAGTATTCTGATTCCCGCGGCATCTGTGCCCATGAAGTATAACTGTTTGTTTCAGCTGGCTTCCTCAGGTGGTTCGATCTGTAGAATGATAATATTGGTTAGACCGTAGAATCGGCTGCATTTTGAACACACTTCTCTTTTCTCTCCACACCTCAGTTCCAGTTTGAGTGACAGCCGAAAGGGTTGCGAAAAGGTAGAACAAATCCTCTGCCACTTCACACTTGAGCAAGTTTCCTGTCTTCATGCTAACTTTTCTAATGGCGTCTAACAAATTACATCTGTCCGTTGTTGCAAAAATAGAGGAGGAGGAGGGTACCCATGACTGGGCTGAACAAACGCTCGTCCGTTAACAGAGTTACCTGTCATGCGGGAGCTGAAGCAATGCCTCGCACCTTCCGTCAATCATCCCCAGTTCCAAACTGCAGAACACACTGTGGATTGATAAACTGTGTGCTCCAACAGCCCTCTGCACAGGTGAAAAGTTTCCTTCGTTAGTCACAGTTGTTTTGGTTTCCAAGAACACAAGGAAGAGAGAAAAGCTATGGAAGTGGGAAAGAAAAATAATTCTATGACACAGAGGGAGTAGTATGACTTCTCGCCTTCTCTTCGGCAAGCTGCACTACCCATGGGTTTCTTGCACAAAGTTCAAGGATTTGGTTGGATTGCCTGTAGGCTTTTCGGTTTGATGGATGGAATGAAACCTTTCTGCTTTCAGATGCTGTAGCACATGCTGTATATTGTGCTCTGGCAACGCTCATGAGACTACAAATAAATAATGAGGATTTTCATGATATGCATTCTGAGATTAATTATATGCTAAAGTAAATCATAGGTTCAAATGTCAGTTATATAGTTATAGCAAATGCATGATATACACATTGATAAGGCTAAGGAGATCACTACAGTAAGAGGCGTCATGCCCATAGGGGGCACCAGGGCACCTGCCCCCTCAGATTTGTCCTGTTTGAAAAATGTTCAGATGTTAAATTAATTACTAAAGTTCATTTGTAAGCCCACATTTTCAATTCTCACAGTCTCTTGTCAGAATTAGACATTCATCCATGTTTCTCAAATGTCAAATTTCGAAGTTGTTGCAAACATCACATTTCGAAGTCTTTAAGGTTAAGATTAGGCAGTAACTCCGAATTTTTAAGATTGGGGTTAAGTTTAGGCATTAACTCCAAAATTGTAAGGTTGGGCATTTACTCCAAATGGTTAAGGTAAGGGTTAAGGTTAGGGATAGGCTTAAAACAAAAATCTCTAAAATAACTCTATATTGCTGGATTTGAACTTGCAACCTTTTGGAATCAGAGGCAGATGCTTACATCCATCTGTTATCCCGGTCCACAACGTCCTAGCAAAACCGAAATCTACTTGAAGCTAACAGCGCTCACTGTTGCCCCTTGTGGCCAATTTCCACATAATCTCCCAACATCCTCAGACATGGATGGACGTCAAATACTGACTTGTATCACGGGTGACCTGTTGTTTCCCTCTAATACTAGCCACCTAGCACTTTTATGAAGTTGGCTTTAGATAGGTTCCCAATATCCTAACCTCATAAATAGCTACCAAGCCATTTCAGGCTATGAAGTTAGAGTAATTTGTCTAACTGTCTTAGCTTGCATGCCTGCTGGCAAGGTTGCAACTTTAAAAAAGCAAGCAATTACTGAATGTATTGAATACAACTTCCTTTCAATATTTTACCCAGATTTAGCAGAGATGCAGAGAAGCATATTTAGTTATTTTTTTTTAAAGAACCACCAGTCAGGAGGATACAGACAGCTCAAGAAGTATAAATGCAGATTTTGGGGGGGATTAAATGTTATCTGGCACGTTATGAAAATAACATGATATTTGTGTATCCATTATGATGCCATGACCTGTATTGATGATGTGTTTTATGATCCCATGTACTGTGTTGTAATTTGCAGTGACGTGCAGTGAGGTCTGAGGCCGGGTAGGCACTTTCTTGTCAGAACTGTCACAGAGGGCTATATATTCCAATGCAGCAGCTCTGTGTTTGAGGGATACATTTGGACATTCCACCTGTCAAGCCATAACACTGGAGGGACTCTTAGAAAGCACAGTTGCTTGAGGGGGTAAGACATAAGACTAGCAGAAAAGGTCGATGCATGAGGTTTGGCAGCTGATATTTGCAGTTGAGTCTGCACCCAGCATTGTGGCAGCACAATGTGTTACACCACACCATATGAGCTGACACGTACATGCCGCAACAGACATTTGTAATGTTCCCAAGTTCGACTGAAATGGTAAAAGTTTTGAGAACCACGCCAGTTTTGGTCAAACGCCCCTAGTTTGGACAAACTTCAGATAACACTTTACTTAAGGCATCCACGTGTAATGGTTAATAACTTCTAATAAGCATGTATGAGCCCTTATAACAAAGCTTATAATATGTTATGTCTCTCTATTCATAAAATGTACAACTGTCCCAAACTGGCTGTTTGTCCAGATCATTATGTCCTGGTAGTCTGAGTTCCTTCCAAAATAGAACTGGCGGCAGAAAAACAACTCTGCCTTCAATTACTTTCCGGATAGCCTGAGATTAACAGGGGTCAGCAACAGGCAGCCCACGTGCCAAAACCAGCCCGCCAGTGATTTGTTTTGCGCCTGCCAGTGATTTATCACCAGGAATTCAAAATGAGTTTAATTTAGTAAATCTGTTCTTAAGTATTCCCACAAACAAAACAAGACACATATGTCATCGTGTCTCAATGTAATCAAGGTACGAAATTGTAGTTATTTTCAAATACAATCTCTTTTTGGGCTTAGTTGTGGTCCATTGGCAGTGTGCAAATTATTATAATTATGCTACGCCACCCAACTTTGAAAAATAATTTTCAAATTGGTCATTTTGTGGAGTGACTCAGCTGCCCATTTTTATGTCAGTTTAAGTACATATGCTTTGAGTTCACTCAACTACCTGGTGATTGACCCTTCTGTGTTTTTGTAATATTGTGTTATTTTCATGCCAAACTCTTTCTGGATGCCATTTTCTGACACTGTTAGCCATTCTAGACACAGTTGTTTTAGCTATGGTATTCTCTATGTGTTGTATTCTCTGATTGGAATACTATTCCCTTTCATTTATTAATAACATAACCTAATGATGATGATGGTGGCATAAAATGGATCCCTCATTTTCTATGATGTCACACCATCAGAGTGGTAGAACAAGCCTCCTCGTCATCAGAGTGGTAGAACAAGCCTCCTCTTCATCAGAGTGGTAGAACAAGCCTCCTCTTCATCAGAGTGATACAACAAGCCTCCTCTTCATCAGAGTGATACAACAAGCCTCCTCTTCCACTTGCCAATTCTCCCAGGAGCCTTAGATGAATCAGCCTCCTTTAGGGATCATAACATAACCATACTCTTCATAAAAATACTGATGTCAGTCTCCTTAGGGATCAAAACGTAACCATACTCTTCATAAACATTATGATGTCAGTCTCCTTTAGGGATCAAAACATAACCATACTCTTAAAAAAATACTAATGTCAGTCCCCTTAGGGATCCCATCTGTCTTTACTGTCCCTTCAAGGAACCGACTCTTCAGAATCTTAATGACTAATCTGAGCTCCCTCCGGGATCTCTGACTGATTTGTCCATACACTCCTATCTATTATATCCATGATCCACTCTCCATGAATCTCAGTTCTAGCCCTGCCCCCATCTAGATCCCTGATGGTCCCCTGACCCCATCTAGATCCCTGACGGTCCCCTGCCCCCATCTAGATCCCTGATGGTCCCCTGCCCCCATCTAGATCCCTGACGGTCCTCTGCCCCCATCTAGATCCCTGACGGTCCTCTGCCCCCATCTAGATCCCTGACGGTCCCCTGCCCCCATCTAGAGCCCTGACGGTCCCCTGCCCCCATCTAGATCCCTGACGGTCCCCTGCCCCCATCTAGAGCCCTGACGGTCCCCTGCCCAATCTAGATCCCTGACGGTCCCCTGCCCCCATCTAGATCCCTGACGGTCCTCTGCCCCCATCTAGATCCCTGACGGTCCTCTGCCCCCATCTAGATCCCTGACGGTCCCCTGCCCCCATCTAGAGCCCTGACGGTCCCCTGCCCCCATCTAGATCCCTGACGGTCCCCTGCCCCCATCTAGATCCCTGACGGTCCTCTGCCCCCATCTAGAGCCCTGACGGTCCTCTGCCCCTATCTAGATCCCTGACGGTCCTCTGCCCCCATCTAGAGCCCTGACGGTCCCCTGCCCCCATCTAGAGCCCTGACGGTCCCCTGCCCCCATCTAGAGCCCTGACGGTCCCCTGCCCCCATCTAGATCCCTGACGGTCCCCTGCCCCCATCTAGAGCCCTGACAGTCCCCTGCCCCCATCTAGATCCCTGACGGTCCTCTGCCCTCTCTCCCACTGGAACTCTGACTCGAAGTCCCGCAGGCTCAGCCTGACATTTCTCGCCGCACTCCTCACCAGCGTCTTTCACCGGGGCTGCCGCTCCCCCCTTCCTCACTGACCTCAGTCTCAGGAGCCCTTCGAAATGTCATCCCGCAAGGGTTGCAGTCAAGCGTGTGACAATGTCAGGCCCTGGCTTCATGATTAGAGTGGGGGTGGGAGATATCAATGGTAAACCCTACGGAGAGCCATGCTGTATATTTTGGAGGGTGAGGAGGACGAGAGTCCAATCCTGCTACTGTATCGCCATCCTACGGATCACTTCCCCCAGTAGCTTCAGCACTGAGTAGAGACTCAGAGAGATCGGGGAAACAACTGTGTGTGAGTGTAACCTAACCTGCATGTTGCTGGCCTTTTAAAATCACAGATCTTCCCGGTAAATAAAAGAGACAAATGTTTGGTCACATTGCTGTGCCATTTACACATTGTCCCTTTTTCTCGTTGTGCCTCAGAAGGACAGGCGGTTTTAGTCTGTTAAATGGTTATTTGCTCTTGCTGCCTGACCCAATAGGATTCAGCCAGCCGTGCTGGTGTGGACATGGAGGCTGTGTCCACGATTAGGCAGAGAGCTCAGCTGTGGGCTCGGGGATTACTCCCAGTCTCTGTGTATTGCAGCAACCTTTGGGGGATTAGACTTAACAGACTCCATTGGTTTACATCCGAAAACTCCCTTTTAACCATGCACACAAAGTTGGAGGTAGTTGTTTTTAGGGACAGACTGATTTGTTTGAACTCTTAGAACATTGAGAAAATAAAGTTCTTGGCTCACACACAGTATCACCAATGTGGGATGGACCTCTCTGTCTGTAAGAAGAGAGCTGAATTCTCTTTTATTTATTTACAAAGCAATCTTACAGAAACACCCTCCATATGTAACTTAATTAATTAAGTTAAGAATCATAAGTTACCAAACCCGTTCTCAGGAATGGATAACATTAGAGATCCCTTCAGTCTCCACAGATTTGGGAAAATCTGTGTTTTGTTTTTTTGCCCCTAATTTGTGGAACAATCTGCAGAGTTCACTGCAGTTAGATGTGCTGGTGCCACTCAGGCAGTTTAAATGATTGATTGAGGACATCTATGTAATTGAATGTGATTGCTTTTATTAAATATGTTTATTTTTTATTGTGTTCTGAATTTTATTGTTTTATACACATACAGTGAGGGGAAAAAAGTATTTGATCACCTGCTGATTTTGTATGTTTGCCCACTGACAAAGAAATTATCAGTCTATAATTTTAATGGTAGGTTTATTTGAACAGTGAGAGACAGAATAACAACAAACCAATCCAGAAAAACGCATGTCAAAAATGTTATAAATTGATTTGCATTTTAATGAGGGAAATAAGTATTTGACCCCCTCTAAATCAGAAAGATTTCTGGCTCCCAGGTGTCTTTTATACGGGTAATGAGCTGAGATTAGGAGCACACTCTTAAAGGGAGTGCTCCTAATCTCAGCTTGTTACCTGTATAAAAGACACATGTCCACAGAAGCAATCAATCAATCAGATTCCAAACTCTCCACCATGGCCAAGACCACAGAGCTCTCCAAGGATGTTAGGGACAATATTGTAGACCTACACAAGGCTGGAATGGGCTACAAGACCATTGCCAAGCAGCTTGGTGAGAAGGTGACAACAGTTGGTGCAATTATTTGCAAATGGAAGAAACACAGAATAACTGTAAATCTCCATCGGTCTGGGGCTCCATGCAAGATCTCACCTCGTGGAGATGCAATGATCATAAGAATGGTGAGGAATCAGCCCAGAACTACACGGGAGGATCTTGTCAATGATCTCAAGGCAGCTGGGACCATAGTCACCAAGAAAACAATTTGTAACACACTACGCCGTTAATGACTGAAATCCTGCAGCGCCCGCAAGGTCCCCCTGCTCAAGAAAGCACATATAGAGGGCCGTCTGAAGTTTGCCAATGAACATCTGAATGATTCAGAGGAGAACTGGGTGAAAGTGTTGTGGTCAGATGAAACCAAAATCAAGCTCTTTGGCATCAACTCAACTCGCCGTGTTTGGAGGAGGAGGAATGCTGCCTATGACCCCAAGAACACCATCCCCACCGTCAAACATGGAGGTGGAAACATTATGCTTTGGGGGTGTTTTTCTGCTAAGGGGACAGGACAACTTCACCGCATCAAAGGGACGATGGACGGGGCCATGTACAATCAAATCTTGGGTGAGAACCTCCTTCCCTCAGCCAGGGCATTGAAAATGGGTCTTGGATGGGTATTCCAGCCTGACAATGACCCAAAACACACGGCCAAGGCAACAAAGGAGTGGCTCAAGAGGAAGCACATTAAGGTCTTGGAGTGGCCTAGCCAGTCTCCAGACCTTAATCCCATAGAAAATCTGTGGAGGGAGCTGAAGGTTTGAGTTGCCAAACGTCAGCCTCGAAACCTTAATGACTTGGAGAAGATCTACAAAGAGGAGTGGGACAAAATCCCTCCTGAGATGTGTGCAAACCTGGTGGCCAACTACAAGAAACGTCTGACCTCTGTGATTGCCAACAAGGGTTTTGCCACCAAGTACTAAGTCACGTTTTGCAGAGGGGTCAAATACTTATTTCCCTCATTAAAATGCAAATCAATTTATAACATTTTTGACATGTGTTTTTCTGGATTTTTTTGTTGTTATTCTGTCTCTCACTGTTCAAATAAACCTACCATTAAAATTATAGACTGATCATGTCTTTGTCAGTGGGCAAACGTACAAAATCAGCAGGGGATCAAATACTTTTTTCCCTCACTGTATATGTTTATGTTGTTTTATTATTCTGTTTTTATTGTAATGTATACAGGGCTGTCTTGTAAAATAGATTTTTAATCTCAATGTGACTCCCTGTTTAAATAAAGGTTAAATATGAAATATAAATAAATCACCAATGTAGAAATGTGCATGGTTTACGCACCAGAGAAGATGGGAGTCTGTTAGTTTTTTGTTTTTTGTCCCTTCCAGACATGTCGATTAAATCATAATGACAGATGACAATACCTTCTGATACCTTCTGATTGGTTGTGCTCTGTGGGCTGTGGCAAGAAGAAAGTGTAAGCCTCACAGAAGGCAGAATCCTATCTTGAGATATAGAGTACAGCTGATCAAACTTCAGTGCAAATCTCCCATGGACATCAATACATCATTTTCTAAATGATCTCCAGGACACTGTTTTGAGTTTCTTTTCAATTCAGTATATAGTT
Source organism: Coregonus lavaretus (assembly GCF_964263955.1). Taxonomy (NCBI): domain Eukaryota; kingdom Metazoa; phylum Chordata; class Actinopteri; order Salmoniformes; family Salmonidae; genus Coregonus; species Coregonus lavaretus. Next base: position 30,571,774 of record NC_140019.1, on the reverse strand, counting down.
CTTTTACATTAACCTAATCAAATCAAATCAAATCAAATGGTATTGGTCACATGCGCCGAATACAACAGGTGCAGACATTACAGTGAAATGCTTAAATTACAGCCCTTAACCAACAGTGCATTTATTTTTAACAAAAAAAGTAAAAAATAAAACAACAACAAAAAAAAGTGTTGAGAAAAAAAAGAGCAGAAGTAAAATAAAGTGACAGTAGGGAGGCTATATATACAGGGGGGTACTGTTGCAGAGTCAATGTGCGGGGGCACCGGCTAGTTGAGGTAGTTGAGGTAATATGTACATGTGGGTAGAGTTAAAGTGACTATGCATAAATAATTAACAGAGTAGCAGCAGCGTAAAAAGGATGGGGTGGGGGGGCAGTGCAAATAGTCCGGGTAGCCATGATTAGCTGTTCAGGAGTCTTATGGCTTGGGGGTAGAAGCTGTTGAGAAGTCTTTTGGACCTAGACTTGGCACTCCGGTGCCGCTTGCCGTGCGGTAGCAGAGAGAACAGTCTATGACTAGGGTGGCTGGAGTCTTTGACAATTTTGAGGGCCTTCCTCTGACACCGCCTGGTATAGAGGTCCTGGATGGCAGGAAGCTTGGCCCCAGTGATGTACTGGGCCGTACGCACTACCCTCTGTAGTGCCTTGCGGTCGGAGGCCAAGCAGTTGCCATACCAGGCGGTGATGCAACCAGTCAGGATGCTCTCGATGGTGCAGCTGTAGAATTTTTTGAGGATCTGAGGACCCATGCCAAATCTTTTCAGTCTCCTGAGGGGGAATAGGCTTTGTCGTGCCCTCTTCACGACTGTCTTGGTGTGTTTGGACACCAAGGAACTTGAAGCTCTCAACCTAATAATACGATATATACGTGTTATATGTTTTTATATTCATGATTACATGGTTAAAATGAAAGTTAGGATCTGGCACTTATCAAATCTGCATCACATAGACTTGCATGACTATTTATAGTAGTTATTCACACTTTGAGTATGTTTCAGAATATTAGATTTGATAGTGAAGAATACAGGATTACTTTTTCTTTTCTGTGGCACATTAGGATGTAAGTTGTGTTGTTGTATCTACTACATGGAATCTACCTGTCTATCACTCTACCAAGCTATTTTAAATACCCATTCTTTGAATGCTGCATGATAAACCATTAATTAATGCCTCATGTGGGGTTACAGTGGGATTGTAGTTGTTATCTTGTTACAGAGCTGTTTTAGCTTTCAGGCATACAATAGACTAACATTCACCTTTTCCATTGGGAAACCATCTTCTGTTTTCTTACTGTGTATGTACAACACCTATTTAGAGTAGGTGTTACCTAGAAAAAGGGAATCCTGATGTCCGTTGAATGTCAAGATAATGAAAAGCTTCAGTGAAGGTGGCATGCGCTGCACTTCCCTATTCTTTTCAAGTAAACATTTGCCGGAGGGCTCAAAACCATTTCTTTCATTTAAATCTCCTCTCTGCTGGCTGCCAGTGACATTTGAATTGAGATTACTTTTATTATCGTTGCAAACTGAGTGCATTGTGGGCAAATATTGCAGGTTGAGGGCAGGCTCGGAGAATGAGCTTGTTTTAGGAGGTGAAGCCTTAGGGCAGAAGTACTCCACAATACAAAAATAAACCCTGTTTTAAAAGCTCTTATTGACGCCTAGGTGTTCTGTATATGAAGTTGTCACGATTCTTGAATTCTTTCAAAAAAGATAGACACGTTGATGTGTAATCAAATGAATGCATGTGACTTGCAAAAAGAAAGCGACTAACCCGTAAAATGCGCCATTGCATTTGATTTTGATTGCATTTGATCATAATTAGATGAAGTTCAGTACATTTTTCGTCATAGCATATTCATTGTGTCAGTTTGTGTGTGTTCATGAGTGTGTGTTCATGTAAGCTCAGTATTATTTGCCAGTATGTTAATGTGAATGAACGGAGAGAAGACTTCGGGGAGATCTGGTCTTGATTATGCAACATTGCCTGCTCCTTACCGCAGCATGTCTAGGAGACATTCAACTCCTATAATCTATGCATATGATGAAACATTTATTCTGATTTAAGACATAAACTGACAGTCTAATTGAACCATTTTGGCTGCAATGCTATTTCCCCATATTTTTCTCCTCCCAGCTCTCCAATTTCCTTATGGCTGTTTTAGAAGGTTTCCTCCCCTCCCTCATAGCTCCCACATTATGGTGCTTTCTCACCCCATTTCAATTAATGGATAGGAATTAGTCCTGCTCGAAGATACATGATCTAGACTCAAATCGACTTCATGGCACAAATCCTTTCCTCGTCTGTGTCCATGCTGTGTAGGATATAATTTACATGTAAGGTTCAATCAAATCAAACTTCAATCAAACTTCAATCAAAGTAAGTTTATGTGACGCAGTGCAATGTCATATACATTGGAAACTGAATGCAATGTAATATACTATACATCTAAATGAAGTTATGGCTAGAATATTTAACCAAACTCTGAAAGAGGAAAAGTCCAGTTACCTTGATTCAACAGGTCCCATTCAAGTGTTTCAATCCCAATTATGTAACCTTTTCAGGGATGCTATAGTCATAACGCGGTTACAGCTACACAGGCCCCTACCATGGTGAAGTGAATATGGTTGACCAATCTGGACCATCAATGAACGGAGAGTGAGGGGGAGATTCCTGTCTGGGGTGTATTACATTTTTCCAACTCTGACAAGCCTGCGACACCAGACGCCAACATTTCGACCTGACATGCTCCCATTAATCAATGCAGCCTCTACTGGCAACTTGAGCAGTGTGTGAGTAGAGCATCAACATGAAAGACTTGTGGCACTGAAGCATAAAATTAATCTTTGAGTCGGGTTGCTACACATCTCAAACCCGTGAACACTTAATCAAGGGTCTCACACTTCCTCCATGAAACAGCTAAAAACCTACAAAGACAATGCACTTTCATTACACAAGTGTGACCATAGTGTCGCAGCTGCTCTGTGAGACCAATGCCCAGGGACGGACTGGGACCAGAAATTGGCCCAGGCATTTCTAACACACCGGCCCATTTTCTCCAGGAGGCTCCCATTATGAGTCAAATAATGACAATTCTGCGAAAAACTCCCAATATAGACAGACCCAACTGCCCGAACTTTTTCTGCCAATGCCCTTCTGACTTGTGTGGGCCTGAGGTTCGGACAGAGCAAGCTGTGGTTCAAGCTGTAAAGAGGCTGATTTGTTTGTGCATCAAGGCGACCTCAACATACCCGTGGAAATAAACAAATGTGACTTTTCCTTGTTTCCACAGCCCAATGACAAGCTGAAACAACTGTTTTGAGAAAGATTTTGTTTAATAATGTTAGCTCTTTTTTTCCTCTCTCTTTCTGTTTTCCAAAGACATACTTGGCATATCTTCCCATCCTACGGAAGCCATTTATATCCCCCAGATAAACATACACTATGCTTCCACATCCTCTACCCCAATAAGGTTAGCCCCCTCTTTTCCCCAAGAAACTGTCTTTCTTGTCAACCCCACACAGGCCCGAGTAAGGCAGAAACTGGGAAAAGTAGTGTCCCCAGCATTCTTCCCACACTCTCCAGTTCTGGGAAGAATCCCAGCAGGCCTCTTGCTTCTGGGGGTCTCTGATTGCTCGTCATGGGTCTCTTTTGTTCTTGCTGTACACTACAAGATGAGCTGTTTAAGGATACTTTTCAGCCACATGGGGCAAATGTCTGCTATTTTTAGCCTCCATTTTCTTTCTCAAGCCGAGGAAAAAGAGGAAGAAATATTGGATAATTACCACACAGCCTTTTCCAGTAGAGGAGTGGGATACTACAGTTCACTACGTGTGGTTAAATAGGTGGCAGTGTGTAGCCATTATCTCACATTTAGTCTTTGACTCACAAAATGTGTATGAACAATACAATAGCTCGGGAATGGTTTATAATTATCAGTATTTTCTCGTTATCCTTTGTGGCAATAGGTAGGTAAGAAATATATTCCATTCTTATTTTGTTTTCCCTATGCGTGTGTCTATACCTCATGTATGCTTGCAAAATGTTGAACTCAGGTCCTTATTAACTCAACAATATACCTTTTCAGAACCCAATATCAGACAGTAGCCTTCATTATGCCTCGAATCAGAGCATTGGTGAGAGCCAGAAGCTTGCAGGGAAGGAGGCTTTTGCTTTTCATCGTCCTTGGTCAGTGAACAGACCCAATACATCCCTTTGGAGTTGTCTAGAGGGGGGGGGGGGGGGGGGGGGCTACGAACACGGAATGTCACATTAGTTTAAGTCCACTTTCCCAAAGAGAAGCTGCACTCTCTAGTTCCACCTGCTATCCTGCTGATGCACTGGTTTTCCCAAGCTGGAGCTACTGAATGGAAACACAATGAAATATACATCAGTCTCTGCCTGGATAGACCATTTTAGTTTGTCTCAGGAGTCATCATTAAAAGCCAATTCATCTGTCCTTCACAGTGTGGCCTCCTGCCTCCATATCCCTTTAGTCCTTCTCTACAGATGAAGTTTACACCACTCCTGAAGTGCCCCGGGCGATCACATCTTTCATAGCGCAAAGGCTTCAGTCGCATCGGTTCAGGCCCACTGCCAGGCTCCATCTCACTACACTGGCACTGCTAAAACACACACACACACACACACACACACACACACACACACATAGCACACACACACAGGCCACACACACACAGGCGACACACATAGGCACACAAATGCACTTCCATGGACACATACCCAAACTTGGAGGCAGAGTCACACACACTACACACTCAGATCCAAAAGAAAAATGGAGGCCACTGAAACAACAGGCATAAGGCTATGTTATACAATAGGTTACATTTTTCATATCATAAGTAGAATAGTTGTCAGAAGAAAGAATCAAATAGAGTTATGTAATGAAGGTCAGGCATTGAGCAAAGACATTTCACAATTCAAAGGGTGATGATGGGTGTTGAAACAAAGTTCATTCAGTAGTGAAGGCCTACATGACAATGATCAAAAGGTAGAGGAATGTGACCCAAGTACAGTACATTTCTGATATCCACTAACAGCTGTTTCTATTAACCTACTCAAACGATTACAGAACAAAGGCTATGTCAATAACTTTGACAGTCAATAATATTATGGTATTAACAGAAGCTAGGAATTTAACTATGGTTCTAGGAATATCTGAACGATGTTAACTTTCCTAAAATAAATAAGTGACAGTGTGTGGAATGAACCATGGTTGGGGTCACGTCCTCCCATGCTGTCACGTCACTAAGTGTTGTTAAAATTACTCGACCTGTGTGGAGTTTCAGCAGAACTGCAGTGTACGAAGCAGAACCAATAATGGTGGAACTATACTCAATAACGATCAAGAGGTGTCCTACCTCAAATCACGCTGTTTTCCCACATTGACGTAAGTTATACCGAAACCTCAGTTAACCTAGAACTGATTTGGTCTGCTCCGTGATTTTAGTTCTGCGTCCATACGTGTTAGAAGTTCCAGTTTGCGAAGTCTCCACCCTTGCAAAAGGAAACTTTCTGCCACTGTCCACTAATTTCACCTGTGTTTATCATCCTTGCCGTTTAAATCGTTTAAGCACCCCCTAATCAGTGACGAAAACCCAAACACCAGAACTACTGCTCAGTATCGTGCACATTTCATCCCATCTCAACAGATTACTCGGTTTACGTGCAGAACCTGTCCACAAGAGATTAGTAATACTGTACAACATGTTAAAATAAAACGTTGTGCATACAAAGACTTGGCATCAGCTTCGGTCAGATACTGAACTATAACGAGTTCTAATTTTTGTTCAAATGTTATCTCACCAACCGACACATTTAGTATGTGCGTCTATGCATACAAACAGATCATATTGGAATCAAAGGCAGGTTGGATCATCCCCACCACCATCAGACTGCACCTCTGCACATCAATGTTGTTTCCACGTCATTTCAACCAAAAATACTAATGTGATGATGTTGAATCAATGTAGAAAACTGATTGGAAAAGTTATTAACTTAATATATATATATTTTTTTCTTCTTTTTTTTTTCTTCACCTTAGTTGAAAACTCAACCAAATATAAATCAAAACTAGACTTAGAACTGACGTCTGTGCCCGGTGGACTGTCTGATTGTGCTTCATCTCTCTCTCTCTCTCTCTCTCTCTCTCTCTCTCTCTCTCTCTCTCTCTCTCTCTCTCTCTCTCTCTCTCTCTCTCTCTCTCTCTCTCTCTCTCTCTCTCTCTCGCTCTCTCTCTCTCTCTCTCTCTCTCTCTCTCTCTCTCTCGCTCTCTCAATTCAATTCAATTTGCTTTATTGGCATGAAGTAACAATGTACACTGCTCAAAAAAATAAAGGGAACACTTAAACAACACAATGTAACTCCAAGTCAATCACACTTCTGTGAAATCAAACTGTCCACTTAGGAAGCAACACTGATTGACAATAAATGTCACATGCTGTTGTGCAAATTTGAATAGACAACAGGTGGAAATTATAGGCAATTAGCAAGATACCACCAATAAAGGACTGGTTTTGCAGGTGGTGACCACAGACCACTTCTCAGTTCCTATGCTTCCTGGCTGATGTTTTGGTCACTTTTGAATGCTGCCGGTGCTTTCACTCTAGTGGTAGCATGAGACGGAGTCTACAACCCACACAAGTGGCTCAGGTAGTGCAGCTCATCCAGGATGGCACATCAATGTGTGCTGTGGCAAGAAGGTTTGCTGTGTCTGTCAGCGTAGTGTCCAGAGCATGGAGGCGCTACCAGGAGACAGGCCAGTACATCAAGAGACGTGGAGGAGGCCGTAGGAGGGCAACAACCCAGCAGCAAGACTGCTACCTCCGCCTTTGTGCAAGGAGGAGCAGGAGGAGCACTGCCAGAGCCCTGCAAAATGACCTCCAACAGGCCACAAATGTGCATGTGTCTGCTCAAACGGTCAGAAACAGACTCCATGAGGGTGGTATGAGGGCCCGACGTCCACAGGTGGGGGTTGTGCTTACAGCCCAACACCGTGCAGGACGTTTGGCATTTGCCAGAGAACACCAAGATGCGCAAATTCCCACTGGCGCCCTGTGCTCTTCACAGATGAAAGCAGGTTCACACTGAGCACATGTGACAGAGTCTGGAGACGCCATGGAGAACGTTCTGCTGCCTGCAACATCCTCCAACATGACCGGTTTGGCAGTGGGTCAGTCATGGTGTGGGGTGGCATTTCTTTGGGGGGCGCACAGCCCTCCATGTGCTCGCCAGAGGTGAGACCATATGCTGGTGCGGTTGGCCCTGGGTTCCTCCTAATGCAAGACAATGCTAGACCTCTTCTGGCTGGAGTGTGTCAGCAGTTCCTGCAAGAGGAAGGCATTGATGCTATGGACTGGCCCGCCCGTTCCCCAGACCTGAATCCAATTGAGCACATCTGGTACATCATGTTTCGCTCCATCCACCAACGCCACGTTGCACCACAGACTGTCCAGGAGTTGGCGGATGCTTTAGTCCAGGTCTGGGAGGAGATCCCTCAGGAGACCATCCGCCACCTCATCAGGAGCATGCCCAGGCATTGTAGGGAGGTCATACAGGCATGTGGAGGCCACACACACTACTGAGCCTCATTTTGACTTGTTTTAAGGACATTACATCAAAGTTGGATCAGCCTGTAGTGTGGTTTTCCACTTTAATTTTGAGGGTGACTCCAAATCCAGACCTCCATGGGTTGATACATTTGATTTCCATTGATAATGTTTGTGTGATTTTGTTGTCAGCACATTCAACTATGTAAAGAAAGAAGAATTTAATAATATTATTTCATTCAATCAGATCTAGGATGTGTTATTTTAGTGTTCCCTTTATTTTTTTGAGCAGTGTACATATTGTCAAAGCTTACTTTGGAGATTTACAATATTAACATAATTAAAATAATAGTAATCAATATTGTTGATGGGACAACAGTAACAACAATAATCAAGGGTCAAAATAACCATACGTTGATTAATAACAATAAGCATAGAGGACATGTGCAGGTTGGTTGGTCTGTCAGACACTGTCCCTCATCTTATGGCAGGCAGCAATGTAGTGCGTTGCCAACCCACAGCTCTCTGTGTCCTCCCCCAACAGGACGGGTAGCCTATTCTCATCAAAGAGGTCTTTGAAACCTTGAACAAGGGTTTCAAATGTGGGGAAATGACACTCTAATTTTTTATATTTTAAACATTTTATCAGGACATGCAGCTCCGTCTCAGGTTCTGCTGTGATGCACTGGTTGCACAGCCTTTCCTCTACATGGAGCAAGGTTTTCCTGTGTCTACCCTTCTCAATGGCAAGGCTGTGCTAACTGAGCCTGTACTTTGTCAAGGTTTTTCTAAGGTAACCAATAAGTAATGTAGTTTTGTTTTGACTGTGTTGCAATTTGGTTTATTCTGATTGATTGGAAGTTCTGTTCCTGAGGCTTCAGTATGTTAGTAAAACAGGTTTGTGAACTCAGCCCCAGGACCAGCTGGGTCTCTCTCTCTCTCTCTCTCTCTCTCTCTCTCTCTCTCTCTCTCTCTCTCTCTCTCTCTCTCTCTCTCTCTCTCTCTCTCTCTCTCTCTCTCTCTCTCTCTCTCTCTCTCTCTCTCTCTCTCTCTCTCTCTCTCTCTCTCTCTCTCTCTCTCTCTCTCTCTCTCTCTCTCTCTCTCTCTCTCTATCGTCTCATTGCTGTGAAGTCAGTGGAATGAAGAGCGATGCCATAAAATGTCACTTAGGGCCCCCCGCCAGCTGCGTGGTGTCAGGCAGAGAGATGACATATTGGAGCTCTTTGGAGTAAAGCTGGTGTTTAATGATCTCTAATGTGGCGCTTGCTGAAGCCAGGGATCCCCGGTGTGATCTGCAGTCTCTCCCCAAAGCGCCTTGCTGGAGTGAGAGCTGGAATGCACAGGGTGCATACTTAAGGTAGGATCCACTGGGCCACTGTGTGGGAATGGGCCACGCTGGTGTGTCACAAATGTGTGTGTGTGTAAAATCAAATCACATTTTATTTGTTGCATGCTTCGTAAACAACAGGTGTGGAATAACAGTGAAATGCTTATGGGCCCTTCCCAACAACGCAGAGAGAAAGAAAATAGAGAAATAATAGAAAAGTAATAGCAAGTAATAATAAAAGTCATAATAAATGAGTAACGATAACTTGGCTATATACACGAGGTACAAGTACCGAGTCGATGTGCAGGGGTATGAGGTAATTTAGGTATATATACAGTACCAGTCAAAGGTTTGGACACACCTACTCATTCAAGGGTTTTCCTTTATTTTAACTATTTTCTACATTGTAGAATAATAGTGAAGACATCAAAACTATGAAATAACACATATGGAATCATGTAGTAACTAAAAAAGTGTTAAACAAATCAAAATATATTTTATATTTGAGATTCTTCAAAGTAGCCACCCTTTGCCTTGATGACAGCTTTGCACACTCTTGGCTTTCTCTCAACAAGCTTCATGAGGTGGTCACCTGGAATGCATTTCAATTAACAGGTGTAACTTCTTAAAAGTTCATTTGTGGAATTTATTTCCTTCTTAATGCGTTTGAGCCAATCAGCTGTGTTGTGACAAGGTGTGTGGGGGGGTAGCCCTATTTGGTAAAAGACCAAGTCCATATAATGGCAAGAACAGCTCAAATAAGCACAGAGAAACGACAGTCCATCATTACTTTAAGACATGAAGGTCAGTCAAGTCTTAAATTTGAAGAACTTTAAAAGTTTCTTCAAGTGCAGTCGCAAAAGCAATCAAGCGCTATGATGAAACTGTCTCTCATGAGGACCAGCACAGGAAAGGAAGACCCAGAGTTACCTCTGCTGCATAGGATAAGTTCATTAGAGTTACCAGCCTCAGAAATTGCTTCCCAAATAAATGCTTCACAGAGTTCAAGTAACAGACATATCTCAACATCAACTGTTCAGAGGAGACAGCGTGAATCAGGCCTTCATGGTTGAATTGCTGCAAGAAACCACTACTAAAGGACACCAATAATAAGAAGAGACTTGCTTGGGCCAAGAAACATGAGCAATGGACATTAGACCGGTGGAAATTTGTCCTTTGGTCTGGAGTCCAAATTGGGGATTTTGGTTCCAAACGCCGTGTCTTTGAGACGGCAGAATAGGTGAACGGATGATCTCCGCATGTGTAGTTCCCACCCGTGAAGCATGGAGGAGGAGGTGTGATGGCGGCAGGTAGCTTAGTGGGTAAGAGCATTGTGCCAGTAACTGAAAGGTCACTGGTTCTAATCCCCGAGCTGACTAGGTGAAAAATCTGTCGATGTGCCCTTAAGCAAGGCACTTAACCCTAATTGCTCCTGTAAGTCGCTCTGGATAAGAGCGTCTGCTAAATGACTAAATAAAAAATAAATAAATAATAATAATAATCTTTGCTGGGGACACTTTCTGTTATTTATTTAGAATTCAAGGCACATTTAACCAGCATGGCTACCACAGCATTCTGCAGCGATACGCCACCCATCTGGTTTGGGCTTAGTGGGACTATCATTTGTTTTTCAACAGGACAATGACCCAACACACCTCCTGTGTAAGGGCTATTTTACCAAGAAGGAGAGTGATGGAGTGCTACATCAGCTAACCTGGCCTCCACAATCACCCGAACTCTAACCAATTGAGATGGTTTTGGATGAGTTGGACTGCAGAGTGAAGGAAAAAACAGCCAACAAGTGCTCAGCATATGTGGGAACTCCTTCAAGACTTTTGGAAAAGTATTCCAGGTGTAGCTGGTTGAGAGAATGCCAAGAGTGTGCAAAGCTGTCATCAAGACAAAGGGGTGGCTACTTTGACGAATCTCAAATATAAAATATATTTAGATTTTTGTAACAGTTTTTGGTTACTACATGATTCCATATGTGTTATTTCATAGTTTTGAAGTCTTCACTATTATTCTACAAGGTAGAAAATAGTTTTTAAAAAATCCAGAAAAAAACCCTTTAATGAATAGGTGTGTCCCAAACTTTTGACTGGTACTGTATATACACTGAACAAAAATATAAACGCAACATGCAACAATTTCAAAGGTTTTACTGAGTTACAGTTCATTGAAGGAAATCAGTCATTTACATTACATTACATTTTAGTCATTTAGCAGACGCTCTTATCCAGAGCGACTTACAGGAGCAATTAGGGTTAAGTGCCTTGCTCAAGGGCACATTTACGTCATTTAGCAGACGCTCTAGTCCAGAGCGACTCACAAATTGATGCATTCACCCTATAGCCAGTGGGATAACCACTTTACAAGTCAATTGAAATAAATTCATTAGGCCCTAATGTATGGATTTCACATGACCGGAAATACAGATATGCATCTGTTGGTTACAGATACCTTAAAAAAAAAAGTAGCAGCATGGATCAGAAAACCAGTCAGTATCTGGTGTGACCATCATTTGCCTCATGCAGTGCGACACATCTCCTTCTCATAGAGTTCATCAAACTGTTGATTGTGGCCTGTGGAATGTTTTCCCACACCTCTTCAATGGCTGTATGAAGTTGATGGATACATTTACATTTACATCATTTAGCAGATGCTCTTATCCAGAGCGACTTACAAATTGGTGCATTCAACTTATGATAGCCAGTGGGACAACCACCTTTTTTTATGGGGGGTGGGGGAAGAAGGGTTACTTTATACTATTCCAGGTATTCCTTAAAGAGGTAGGGTTTCAAGTGTCTCCGGCAGTTGGTCAGTGACTCCGCTGTCCTGGCGTTGTAAGGGAGCTTGTTCCACCATTGGGGTGCCAGAGCAGCGAATAGCTTTGACTGGGCTGAGCGGGAACTGTGCTTCCGTAGAGGTAGGGGAGCTAGCAGGCCAGAGGTGGATGAACGTAGTGCCCTCGTTTGGGTGTAGGATCAGAGCCTGAAGGTAAGGAGGTGCCGTTCACTTCACAGCTCTGTAGGCAAGCACCATGGTCTTGTAGTAGATGCGAGCCTCAACTGGAAGCCAGTGGAGTGTGCGGAGGAGCGGGTGACATGAGAGAACTTGGGAAGGTTGAACACCAGATGGGCTGCAGCGTTCTGGGTAAGTTGTAGGGGTTTAATGGCACAGGCGGGAGCCCAGCCAACAGCGAGTTGCAGTAATCCAGACGGGAGATGACAAGTGCCTGGATTAGGACCTGTGCCGCTTTCTGTGTAAGGTAGGGTCGTACTCTGCAAATGTTGTAGAGCATGAACCTGCAGGATCGGGTCACCGCTTTGATGTTAGCAGAGAACGACAGGGTGTTGTCCAGGGTCACGCCAAGGTTATTTGCACTCTGGGAGGAGGACACAATGGAGTTGTCAACCGTGATGGCGAGATCATGGAGCGGGCAGTCCTTCCCCGGGAGGAAGAGCAGCTCCGTCTTGCCGAGGTTCAACTTGAGGTGGTGATCCGACATCAACACTGATATGTCTGCCAGACATGCAGAGATGCGATTCGCCACCTGGTTATCAGAAGGGGGAAAGGAGAATATTAATTGTGTGTCGTCTGCGTAGCAATGATAGGAGAGACCATGTGAGGATATGACAGAGCCAAGTGACTTGGTGTATAAAGAGAATAGGAGAGGGCCTAGAACTGAGCCCTGGTGGACACCAGTGGTGAGAGCACGTGGTGCGGAGACAGATTCTCGCCACGCCACCTGGTAGGAGCGACCTGTCAGGTAGGACGCAATCCAAGAGTGAGCAGCGCCGTAGATGCCCAACTCGGAGAGGGTGGAGAGGAGGATCTGATGGTTCACAGTATCAAAGGCAGCAGATAGGTCTAGAAGGATAAGAGCAGAGGAGAGAGAGTTAGCTTTAGCAGTGCGGAGAGCCTCCGTGACACAGTTGAATGACCAGTCTTGAAACATGACTGGTTTGGATCAAGAAGGTCATTCTGAGAGATATAGCAGGAGAGTTGGCTAGAGACGGCACACTCAATAGTTTTGGAGAGAAAAGAAAGAAGGGATACTGGTCTGTAGTTGTTGACATCGGAGGGATCGAGTGTAGGTTTTTTGAGGAGGGGTGCAACTCTCGCTCTCTTGAAGATGGAAGGGTGAAGGCCAGCGTTCAAGGATGAGTTGATGAGCGAGGTGAGGTAAGGGAGAAGGTCTCCGGAAATGGTCTGGAGAAAAGAGGAGGGGATAGGTTCAAGTGGGCAGGTTGTTGGGCGGCCGGCCGTCACAAATCGCAAGATTTCATCTGGAGAGAGAGGCGAGAAAGAAGTCAAAGCTTAGGGTAGGGCAGTGTGAGCAGGACCAGCGGTGTCATTTGACTTAAAAAATGAGGATCGGATGTCGTCAACGTTCTTTTCAAAATGGTTGACAAAGTCATCCACAGAGAGGGAGGAGGGAGGGGGAGGAGGAGGAGGATTCAGCAGGGAGGAGAATGTGGCAAAGAGCTTCCTAGGGTTAGAGGCAGAGGCTTGAAATTTAGAGTGGTAGAAAGTGGCTTTAGCAGCGGAAATAGAGGAAGAGAATGTAGAGAGGAGGGAGTGAAAAGATGACATTTCCGTTCGGCTGCCCGGAGCCCTCTTCTGTGAGCTCGCTATGAGTCGTCAAGCCACGGAGCAGGAGGGGAGGACCGAGCCGGCCGGGAGGATAGGGGACATAGAGAGTCAAAAGATGCAGAAAGGGAGGAGAGGAGGGTTGAGGAGGCAGAATCAGGAGATCGGAGGGAGAAGGATTTAGCAGAGGGAAGAGATGATAGGATGGAAGAGGAGAGAGTAGCGGGAGAGAGAGCGAAGCTTACGACGGCACATTACCATCTGAGTAGGGCAGAGTGAGTATTGTTGGAGGTGAGCGAGAGAGAAAAGGATAAAAAGTAGTGGTCGGAGACTTGGAGGGGAGTTGCAGTGAGATTAGTAGAAGAACAGCATCTAGTAAAGATGAGGTCAAGCGTATTGCCTGTATTGTGAGTAGGGGGGGATGGTGAGAGGGTGAGGTCAAAAGAGGAAAGGGAGTGGAAAGAAGGAGACAGAGAGAAATGAGTCAAAGGCAGACGTAGGGATGTTAAAGTCACCCAGAACTGTGAGGAGTGAGCCATCCTCAGGAAAGGAACTTATCAAGGCGTCAAGCTCATTGATGAACTCTCCAAGGGAACCTGGAGGGCGATAAATGACAAGGATGTTAAGCTTGAATGGGCTAGTGACTGTGACAGCATGGAATTCAAATGAGGAGATAGACAGATGGGTCAAGGGAAAAAGAGAGAATGTCCACTTGGGAGAGATGAGGATTCCTGTGCCACGGGTATGCGTGAACACATGGTCAGATTAGGAAAGAGCAGTAGGAGTAGCAGTGTTTTCTGTGGTAATCCATGTTTCCGTCAGCGCCAAGAAGTCGAGGGACTGGAGGGTAGCATAGGCTGAGATGAACTCTGCCTTGTTGGCCGCAGAACGGCAGTTCCAGAGACTGCCGGAGACCTGGAACTCCACGTGGGTCGTGCGCGCAGGGACCACCAGATTAGAGTGGCAGCAGCCACGCGGTGTGAAGCGTTTGTATGGCCTATGCAGAGAGGAGAGAACAGGGATAGACAGACACATAGTTGACAGGCTACAGAAAAAGGCTACAATAATGCAAAGGAGATCGGAATGAAATGAACTAAACATCTGGGAAAGCGAGAGAGCGGGACCTCCCTCACTTACGTTTCACTGAAACACTCAAATATAACTCTCCCAATCCACTTTAGAAATTATAATTGTTGTAAACTACAGCGGTTCAATGTTTTCTAGGAATAGACTCTAACTTAGTTTATTCAGCTAGCTAACTTGGTACAGTATTCTTCCGTGAAAACTGTCCAGGGCACCGAATCCTATGATGCCATAGCCAACTAGCATGCCAGCCTCCAATAACACGGTTTAGCACCAATACTCGGTTACAAAAAAACACCATTGTGTTACCACGCCAAACAGATCATTCGTGTCCGTGTCTAACGTTGTATACAGTTTTGGGTTAGTTTTGACAGTTTGAGTGAGTACGTCGTCAACTAATTCAGCCAGTTAGTTAGCTAGAATCGTTAGCATACTAGCTAGCCATTGCTCTATGCCAACGAACCAACCCCTCCTCCCACGTCACGAAACACACAGAGAGAGCCAAGCTAACGTTAACTAGTCACCCATGTCCCAAATTCCCTTGAACGACTCTGGTTACCAGTATGTAAAAACAAAACAAAAATACATGTAGGTTATAACTTACCCTTAGTAGCTACTGTTAGCCAGTTAAGTGCATAGCTAGCCACTGAATCGATTCAGCCAGTTCGCGTCTGTCCCAACGCAGAGAAAGCGTCTCCAAATATTACAGCTAGGCCGTTCCAGCTATTGTTTAGTTAGCTATCCAGGTAGCAACAAGCTAGCTACATTTCGAGTACAGTAGCTACTAATTACCTAACGTTAATGCTTTAGATAATGAAGTTAGAAAAACAGCTGAATGGTAGGTAGGTAGCTGGCATAATTACAGGTACTCTTAAGCGTGAAATAACATTGGAAACAACTATCCACAGTTGCTAATAGTTACCAGTAGCTACCCGCTAGCTAGCTAGCTTTATTGGTCCAGGTAGTGGGTTAGCTAGCCTCGTGCTTCACCGGGCTCAGCTGAATACAATACTTACCTACAATAACTACCTAGATAAACTACCTACAATACCTAACTACAATACCTTCCTACAATCTAAATACATGGTTTAAGCTTTACTCGACACCATATAAGGAGCCAAGCTTACCTCCCGTAACTCAGTAAAATCGTTGAAATTGTCCCCCGCACATTGACTCTGTGCCGGTACCCCCTGTATACCGGCATTACCACGAGCCCGTTCTCCCCAATTAATGTGCCACCAACCTCCTGTGTCTGCTTGTAACATTCCAATTCAATGAAGGCATTACAACTGCTCTGCTTAAATGTTTTTTTTAATGGCATGTCTACCAGGTCACCACAAACACGGCATACATAAACATATTTTGATTGGGTTTTAATCAGCGATTTCCCAGGTATCTTCACGCAGGAACTGGCACACGCTTTCATACACGTCGATCCAGAGCATACCAAACATGCTCAATGGGTGACATGTCTGGTGAGTATGCAGGCCATGGAAGAACTGGGCCATTTTCAGCTTCTAGGAATTGTGTACTGATCCTTGCGACATGGGGCTGTGCATTATCATGCTGAAACATGAGGTGATGGCGGCGGATGAATGGCACAACAATGGGCCTCAGGATCTCAACACGGTATCTCTGTGCATTCAAATTGCCATCGATAAAATGCAATTGTTTTTGTTGTCCGTAGCATATGCCTGCCCATACCATAAACCCACCGCCACCATGGGGCACTCTGTTCACAACGTTGACATCAGCAAACCGCTCGCTAACACGATACCATACACCCTGTCTGCTATCTGCCCAGTACAGTTGAAACCGGGATTCATCCGTGAAGAGCACACCTCTCCAGCGTGCCAGTTTTTGCTTGTAAACTGGAATCAGGAGGATAGAGTTATGGTCAGAGTTGCCAAATGGAGGGCGAGGGAGAGCTTTGTGTGCGTTTCTATGTGTGGAGTAAAAGGTGATCTAGAGTTTTGTCGCCTCTAGTTGCACAGGTGACATGCTGGTAAAAATGGGGTACTACGGATTTCAGTTTCCCTGCATTAAAATCACCGGCCACTAGGATTGCTGCCTCTGGATCAGCATTTCTTGTTTGCTTATGGCCCTAAACAGCTCGTTGAGTGCAGTCTTGATTTAATAGTATGGTCTACAGCTTATCATGTGGTATTCTAGCTCAGGTGAGCAGAAGCTTGAGACTTCCTTAATATTAGAGATTGCGCACCAGCTGTTATTAACAAAGAGACACACACCTCTCCCCTTGAGTTTACCCTAGGCTGCCTTTCGGTAATGCCAATGCATAGAAAAACCAGCTAGATGTATATTATCCATGTCCTTTTTCAGCCAAGATTCAGAGAAACATAGAATATTGCAGTTCTTCAGGTCCCGTTGATAGGATAGTCTCGAACGGAGCTCGGCCAGTTTGTTCTCCAGTGATTGTACGTTTGTCATTAGAACGGAGGGTAGAGGCGGTTTATTTACATTCTGACGTAGTTTTGTCAGGGTGTCCCCACGTCTGCCTCTCTTACGCCGTCTCTTCCTTTTCCAAGTCTTGTGGATTAGGGCCTGGTCTGGGGCGAGCAGTATGTCCTGCACCATTGACTCATGAAGTAGGAATGTTTCATCAAAAGGTTAGTGATTACTGTTCTGATGTCTAGAAGCTCTTTTCATTCATAGGAGACGATGGCGGAAACATTATGTACAAAAAAAGTTATGATCGGCGCAAAAAAAACACACAAAATTGCGGAATTGGTCAGGAGCCTGAAAAACGGCAGCTATCCATTGCAATACCATTCTTTACGCAAAAACAGGTTTTCAGGTCAGAAAGAGTGCACAGCTGGTCAGGAAAAAATAATAGTGTCAGTGTGTGTGTTTGTCAGTGTGTGTGTGTGTGTGCTTTACTATTAGCTTGAATATGGATGTACGCAGAGTGTGTTGTGGGTATTGACAGACTTTAAGGAGCGTATTTGCGTGTGTGTGTGTGTGTGTGTGTGTGTGTGTGTGTGCGTGTGTGTGTGTGTGTGCGCGCACTGACATATTTGTACTGTGGTGTGTACGTAAAAATTGTACGAATATGTATGCTTACATATCTGTGGTGAAGCCAGTGCAGCATGTACATAATGCTTTGTAGCTCTTTATGCAGGGGTTGTGAAGTGTGTCCATGTGTGTGGGTGCGTGTTGTTCTGCATGCATGGATGGATGGATCACTATATCTATCTCCATCACATGTAAGCTGGGGTTGGACAGAGCCCTTCTGGCCTGAGACCTGGCTATACTCCTGTGTGTGTGTGTGTGTGTGTGTGTGTGTGTGTGTGTGTGTGTGTGTGTGTGTGTGTGTGTGTGTGTGTGTGTGTGTGTGTGTGTGTGTGTGTGTGTGTTTGTGTGTGTGTGTGTGTGTGTGTGTGTGTGTGCGTGTGTGTGTTTGTGTGTGCTGTCATCCTCATCAGGTGCCAGCAGGTCTGAGGGATGGTGTAGGCTCTCCTCTCCATTCATCGCTGACTGATTCCGTGACCTGGAGGCGAATCCTTCTCTCTCTCTGCCATGAGGGTGCTCAGCTGTTAAATGAGAACACGGAGGCCAAGCTGATAAAATGTGAAATGCATCCACCCGGCTTTCTGTGAACACACACACATACACACACGCACACCCTGCATCCATTTCTCAACAACCGAAGCAAAAGCCTCCCTCGCTCACTTTTTTCCCCTCTTTTTTAAAAGGCTTTGCATTAGCGTGATCACATTAGCGACGCTCTCCTCTCCGAATGCTAATGATAAATATCAAAATGTTTAATGCAACATGATCGCCTGTGACATTAGCTGGCCAAATGCTGAAGATTCAGGCTGTAATGGAAGAATGATCGCCTGTTGCGTGGAAGCTCCTTCCATCTCCACTCACGTGTAGTTAACGACGCAAGCTTTTCTGAGATTTGCCTCGCCTATTTATGTCAAATGCAAAATAACCCACGTAAAATGGCTTTCATGGCATCAACAAAATACTTTTATAATGGCTTCATGTGATATATGAAACTGCACAGATATATAATAGTCACAGTATATTGCAGTATATTGCTTTTGTTTTTCTCATGAAATGGCTTAAGAGATCCAACTCTTCAAGAGGAGTTCACAAAGTGCATTACAAGCTAGCCGAGCTTGTTGAGTTTTTCAAACATTCTGATTGGATTACCCCCAAAAGAGGACTGTGTCTTGAAGTTTTTTTTTTCATAAGTCCGTAAAAGCTTGTTTGGCAGTTAAGTAAAGATACCCATAAATAGCAATAATGAGTGCTGCTAATGTGTTATAATGCCTATTGATGGAGCTAATCCATACTCAGAGTTAGCAAGAAACTGAAGGAAACATGTTTAATTGCATGACACTTATTTTGGCACTCAAAATTTATTGGCAGACACATTTTCATTGTCTCTTCTCTTGCCACAGACAGTGGCCGACTATTACAGACGTTGTATTGTATCAACCAATGGTTGCATGCCGCGTCATCGACTGTGCAGTCAGGCATCCGATTAATATATCATATGCTGTGGTTAGTTTATATGTTAAACACCTATTTAGGTTTTGTGAGACCAGGAACACAGACAGTTCCTTAGACCTGCAGCTCTTGACTCAAATCCAACCATTACATGGTTGCTTCAACCTGTTTACAGCTTTGATACCGTGACATTACAGTTTACTGAAACATCCTGTGATGTTGTGCTGTGACAGATAAATGCGAGGAATGAGTATGCGTTTGTACACGCACCTGTGTTTTGTCAACGCGATTTGAGCATGAGAGGTTTTGACACAACAAACTTTTTTATATATTTTTCTTCGCTATCATACGTCTACTCTCTGGTTCTATTTACGAGGGGACAGATTGAGAGATTATGTGGTCTCGTGAGATGAAAGGGACAACAATGTTTCCAGCCAGCTCCGACTGGAAATTCTCTCCTCCTGTGTGTCTACGAGGGGGAACTTTGCTCTCAACCCTCTCTTGCTGAGCCTCTCCGAGGAAGATAATGGGGGAAAAAAAACAAACATTTTTTTCTTACTAATGGGAAGTGCACTTTGTGTTTGCTACTGTCGGGAGCGGGGACCTCGGAATGATAAAATGGCATATTTTCTTCTTAGCATGTCATAAAGATCACACTGTGAGATGCTTATGAGGAATTTTGCCAACGGGGCTCCCTCCAGCCTCTGATAAATACAGTCATTAACTTGGTACACTGTGATCCTGCGACTTCTGGCGAAGTGCAGCTCTTTACTAAATAGTATGATGTCTTAGGGGAGGTGCCTAGAGCCTTCCATCCGCCATGTAGCGCTACCATTGATGTGTTTGTGAAAGTGTGTGGGGGGGGGGGGGGATACAATCGTTTGGTATCCCGGAGAAGGGAACATTAAAGAGGACTTTTCTTTGTTCTGTTCATTCTCTTTCTCTCTCTGTATCTCCTGCAGTTTATGATGCCTACAGCAGACTGCTCAGCCTATTTTGCTAAACAGAGAGGGTGTTGAAGTTAAATGTCACTTAATGTAAGTTAATAATTGATTGATATCAACTGCTCTTAGTAGTGATATACCACATGATGTTAGTTGCACCATAATTGGGGAGCACGTGCTCCTGGTAATGCCTGGAGTGGAATTGGTGGAATGGTATCAAATACATCAAATCAAATCAAATTTTATTGGCCACATGCGCCGAATACAACAGGTGCAGACATTACAGTGAAATGCTTACTTACAGCCCTTAACCAACAGTGCATTTATTTTTAATAAATAAGTTAAATAAAACAACAACAAAAAAGTGTTGAGAAAAAAGAGCAGAAGTAAAATAAAATAACAGTAGAGAGGCTATATATACAGGGGGTACCGGTGCAGAGTCAATGTGGGGGGGCACCGGCTAGTTGAGGTAGTTGAAGTATTTACATTACATTTACGTCATTTAGCAGACGCTCTTATCCAGAGCGACTTACAATTATAATTATTATTATTATTATTTTTTTATTATTTTTTTTGGGGGGGGTGGGTAAAAGGATTACTTTATCCTATCCCAGGTATTCCTTAAAGAGGTGGTGTTTCAAATGTCTCCGGAAGGTGGTGAGTGACTCCGCTGTCCTGGCGTCGTGAGGGTGCTTGTTCCACCATTGGGGTGCCAGGGCAGCGAACAGTTTTGACTGGGCTGAGCGGGAACTATGCTTCCGCAGAGGTAGGGGAGCCAGCAGGCCAGAGGTGGATGAACGCAGTGCCCTTGTTTGGGTGTAGGGACTGATCAGAGCCTGAAGGTACGGAGGTGCCGTTCCCCTCACAGCTCCGTAGGCAAGCACCATGGTCTTGTAGCAGATGCAAGCTTCAACTGGAAGCCAGTGGAGTGTGCGGAGGAGCGGGGTGACGTGAGAGAACTTGGGAAGGTTGAACACCAGACGGGCTGCGGCATTCTGGATGAGTTGTAGGGGTTTAATGGCACAGGCAGGGAGCCCAGCCAACAGCGAGTTGCAGTAATCCAGACGGGAGATGACAAGTGCCTGGATTAGGACCTGTGCCGCTTCCTGTGTAAGGCAGGGTCGTACTCTCCGAATGTTGGGTCGTACTCTCCGAAAGTAATATGTACATGTGGGTAGAGTTAAAGTGACTATGTATAAATAATTAACAGAGTAGCTGCAGCGTAAAAAGATGGGGTGGGGGGGGGGCAGTGCAAATAGTCTGGGTAGCCATGATTAGCTGTTCAGGAGTCTTATGGCATGGGGGTAGAAGCTGTTGAGAAGTCTATTGGACCTAGACTTGGCACTCCGGTACCGCTTGCCGTGCGGTAGCAGAGAGAACAGTCTATGACTAGGGTGGCTGGAGTCTTTGACAATTTTGAGGGCCTTCCTCTGACACCGCCTGGTATAGAGGTCCTGGATGGCAGGAAGCTTGTCCCCAGTGATGTATTGGGCCGTACGCACTACCCTCTGTAGTGCCTTGCGGTCGGAGGCCAAGCAGTTGCCATACCAGGCGGTGATGCAACCAGTCAGGATGCTCTCGATGGTGCAGCTGTAGAATTTTTTGAGGATCTGAGGACCCATGCCGAATCTTTTCAGTCTCCTGAGGGTGAATAGGCTTTGTCGTGCCCTCTTCACGACTGTCTTGGTGTGTTTGGACTATGATAGTTCGTTGGTGATGTGGACACCAAGGAACTTGAAGCTCTCAACCTGTTCCTCTACAGCCCCGTCGATGAGAATGGGGGCGTGCTCAGTCCTCTTTTTTTTCCTGTAGTCCACAATCATCTCCTTTGTCTTGGTCAGGTTGTGGGAGAGGTTGTTATCCTGGCACCACACGGCCAGGTCTCTGACCTCCTCCCTATAGGCTGTCTCATCGTTGTTGGTGATCAGGCCTACCACTGTTGTGTCGTCGGCAAACTTAATGATGGTGTTGGAGTCGTGCCTGGCCATGCAGTCATGGGTGAACAGGGAGTACAGGAGGGGACTGAGCACGCACCCCTGACGGGCCCCCGTGTTGAGGATCAGCGTGGCAGATGTGTTGTTACCTACCCTTACCACCTGGGGGCGGCCCGTCAGGAAGTTCAGGATCCAGTTGCAGAGGGAGGTGTTTAGTCCCAGGATCCTTAGCTTAGTGATGAGCTTTGAGAGCACTATGGTGTTGAATGCTGAGCTGTAGTCAATGAATAGCATTCTCACGTAGGTGTTCCTCTTGTCCAGGTGGGAAAGGGCAGTGTGGAGTGCAATAGAGATTGCATCATCTGTGGATCTGTTGGAGCGGTATGCAAATTGGAGTGGGTCTAGGGTTTCTGGGATAATGGTGTTGATGCGAGCCATGACCAGCCTTTCAAAGCACTTCATGGCTACAGACGTCAGTGCTACGGGTCGGTAGTCATTTAGGTAGGTTATCTTAGTGTCCTTGGGCACGGGGACTATGGTGGTCTGCTTGAAACATGTTGGTATTACAGTCTCAGTCAGGGACATGTTGAAAATGTCAGTGAAGACACTTGCCAGTTGGTCAGCACATGCTCAGAGTACACGTCCTGGTAATCCGTCTGGCCCTGCGGCCTTGTGAATGTTGACCTGCTTAAAAGTCTTACTCACATCGGCTACGGAGAGCGTGATCACATAGTCATCCGGAACAGCTGGTGCTCTCATGCATGCTTCAGTGTTGCTTGCCTCGAAGCGAGCATTGAAGTGGTTTAGCTCGTCTGGTAGGCTTGTGTCACTGGGAAGCTCGCGGCTGTGCTTCCCTTTGTAGTCTGTAATAGTTTTCAAGCCCTGCCACATCCGACGAGCATCAGAGCCGGTGTAGTACGATTCAAACTTAGTCCTGTATTGACTCTTTGCCTGTTTGATGGTTCGTCGGAGGGCATAGCGGGATTTCTTATAAGCGTCCGGGTTAGAGTCCCGCTCCTTGAAAGCGGCAGCTCTACCCTTTAGCTCAGTGCGGATGTTTCCTGTAATCCATGGCTTCTGGTTGGGGTATGTACGTATGGTCACTGTGGGGACGACATCATCGATGCACTTATTGATGAAGCCTGTGACTGATGTGGTGTACTCCTCAATGCTATTTGAAGAATCCCGGATCATGTTCCAAACTGTGCTAGCAAAACAGTCCTGTAGCTTAGCATCTGCATCATCTGACCACTTTTTTATTAACCGAGTCACTGGTGCTTCCTGCTTTAGTTTTTGCTTATAAGCAGGAATCAGGAGGATAGAGTTATGGTCAGATTTGCCAAATGGAGGGCGAGGGAGAGCTTTGTATGCGTCTGTGTGTGGAGTAAAGGTGGTCTATAGTTTTTTTTTTCCCTCTGGTTGCACATTTAACATGCTGGTAGAAATTAGGTAGAACGGATTTAAGTTTCCCTGCATTAAAGTCCCCCGGCCACTAGGAGCGCTGCCTCTGGATGAGCGTTATCTTGTTGACTTATGGCCTTATACAGCTCATTCAGTGCAATCTTAATGCCAGCATTGGTTTGTGGTGGTAAATAGACAGCTATGAAAAATATTGATGAAAACTCTCTTGGTAAATAGTGTGGTCTACAGCTTATCATAAGATACTCTACCTCAGGCGAGCAAAACCTCGAGCATTTGATTTTGTGCACCAGCTGTTGTTTACAAATATACACAGACCGCCACCCCTTGTCTTACCGGAGTCAGCCGTTCTATCCTGCCGATGTAGCGTATAGCCGCTAGCTGTATGTTATCCATGTCGTCGTTCAGCCACGACTCGGTGAAACATAAGATATTACAGTTTTCAATGTCCCGTTGGTAGGATAACCGTAATCTTAGATCATCCAATTTATTTTCCAATGATTGAAGATTGGCTAATAGGATTGATGGGAGCGGCAGATTACTCTCTTGCCGTCGGATCCTTACAAGACACCCCGACCTACGTCCACGATATCTCTGTCTCTTCCTCATGCGAATGACGGGGATTTGGGCCTTGTCGGGTGTCTGTAGGCCGCCTCGTTGAAGAAAAATGATTCGTCCAATACGAGGTGAGTAATCGCTGTCCTGATATCCAGAAGCTCTTTTTGGTTATGAGAGACGATGGCAGAAACATTATGTACAAAATAAATTACAAATAACGCGGAAAAACACACATAATAGTACAATTGGTTAGAGGGCCATTCTCCGGCGCAACACGTGTTTGATGCCATATCATTTGCGCCGTTCCAGACATTATTATGAGCTGTCCTCCCCTCAGCAGCCTCCTGTGTGATATACTGTAGGTTTGGCAGTATTGGCTGAACAATTGTCAAAATGCATGTGCCACACGATACTCTACGGCCTCCTTAAAATAATTTGACACAAAAACCTCTACAGTGTAAAATAGATATACACCGTAGTGCCTGCAACTGTAGCCCTTTAGCTTTTCAACATTGCATTTACTACCCAGCTGAAGTTTTTTTTTTTTTTTACTGTCCTGAAAAAATATGTTGGCATGGTATTGTAATACCCATAAACTGAAAAGTCAATTGTTTAGACAGACGGTCAGTAAGTTGTCAGTTGCTGAAGGAAAATACTGTACTTGTCTGCAGAAGGGGTCCTCGTTATAGCCTACATGAGGAGTTTTGTAGAGGAAAGAGTTGACCTGGTATATGGCTTGTCTAACATGGAGCGGTTGAGCAGGAACACGTTGTTGGTAATCCAGGAGGAGATAAAGTTGTACTCATCCTATGTAACCCACTTCTCTACCTTCACAGAGAAGCTTCTGTTATGAAAAGTAATACAGATTAAACAGTCTTGATATACCTGAGGCAGACAAAACTGTTCATGCTAATTTATCCATAAAACCTGACACTGTTTGTGTTTAATTAAACAACACATTCGGGTAAATCCATTTGAATTCAATCACTTTTTGACACCACCCCTTCTGATTTGAACCAAAATATTCAAGAGATAAAGGTGCTCAAATTTGACCATACCATACCATGAGATATCCATGTCTTCATCACTGGAAAAGATAAACGGTTAAAATTGATATAATTCAAAAGCTAACAAACAGGGTTGTCAAACTATTTGATAATATTTATATATTTGTTTTATGTTTTTTTTTTCTTCTTAAATGTAAATTATATTTAAAAAATGTGAAATCAGATTTTTTTCAGATCTGCATATGTTGTAGCTTAGACCCTATTTTACATCTGAGGTTTTTGTGTTGTGCCCACCATCGGTTGCGACACAACATGCTCTTGAATACAGGGTGGGTGTCATGTTTTGGCTAATAAATGTACTAAAATGGGAATAAAATGGAAATGTCAAATGGTACCACAAAGATGATTAGAGGTCCACATATCAAATAATGTTGACTTGAATGGGAATATCTGTTGTTTTAAATGACACTGTCAATCCTCCATAGGAAACCTATTGAAATCATAGAAATATAGATAATTGTCAACGTCTGGGTGAAGTGGTGAAAATGGAATCAGGCGCAGGACACAGAACTGAGAAATGAATGGATTTACTAAACAAAAGTAAACCATAACAAACCCTCCACGCAGGGAAGAGCAGAACAACAGCTCACCAAACGATGTAAAACAACGGACAATCACGCACAAACCCAAAAGGGGAAAACAGAGGTAATTATAGGGAAACAAATAAGCATAATGGATAACAGGTGTGAATAATAAAGACAAGACTAGTGTAACACAGAAACATCAATCGGTGGCAGCTAGTACTCCGGTGACGACGAACGCTCGGGCCAGCTACCACCGGCCCGAGGAGAGACACATGGAACGAGGGGTTAATATGGTAATCAGGGGGGAGTTGTAACCTATAACAAACCTCGTTCAACCTCCTCAGGACTTTAAAGGGCCCCACAAACCGCCGACCCAGCTTCCAGGAGGGCAGGCGAAGGGGCAGGTTTCGGGTCGAGAGCCAGACCCGGTCCCCCGGTGCATACACCGGAGCCTCACTGCGGTGGCGGTCGGCACTCGCCTTCTGTCTCCTGATAGCCCTTTGTAGGCGTACATGGGCAGCGTTCCATGTCTCCTCGAGTGCCGAAACCATTCATCCACCGCAGGTGCCTCGATCTGGCTCTGATGCCATGGTGCCAGGACTGGCTGGTAACCTAGTACACACTGAAAGGGAGACAGGTCAGTGGAGGAGTGGCGGAGGGAATTTTGTGCCATCTCTGCCCAGGGGATGTAAACTGACCAATCCCCCTGCCGGTCCTGGCAATATGACCTCAGAAACCTACCCACATCCTGGTTTACTCTCCCCACCTTCCCATTACTCTCGGGGTGAAACCCTGAGGTCAGGCTGACCGAGACCCCCAGATGGTCTATGAACGCCTTCCAGACCCTTGATGTAAACCTGGGACCCCGATCAGACACTATATCCTCAGGGACCCCGTAGTGCCGTAAGACGTGTGTAAACAGGGCCTCTGTGGTCTGTAGGGCAGTAGGGAGACCGGGCAAAGGAATGAGACGACAGGACTTAGAAAACCGATCCACAACGACCAGGATCGTGGTGTTACCTTGTGACAGAGGAAGATCCATAACAAAGTCTACCGATAGGTGTGACCACGGCCATTGTGGAATGGGGAGAGGTTGTAATTTCCCTCTGGGCAGGTGTCTAGGTGCCTTGCACTGGGCGCACACCGAACAGGAAGAAACATAAACCCTCACGTCCTGAGCTAAGGTAGGCAACCAGTACTTCCCACTAAGACAGCGCACTGTCCGACCGATGCCAGGATGGCCAGAAGAGGGTGACGTGTGAGCCCAATAGATCAAACGATCGCGAACCTCAGACGGAACGTACACACGACCCACTGGACACTGGGGGGGAGTGGGCTACGTGCGTAACGCCTGCTCGATGTCCGCGTCAACCTCCCATACCACCGGTGCCACCAGACAAGAAGCCGGAAGTATGGGAATGGGCTCCCTGGTCCGCTCCTCTGAGTCATACAGCCGGGACAGAGCATCTGCCTTACCATTCTGGGAACCTGATCTGTACGATAGGGTGAACACAAAACACGTGAAAAACATGGCCCACCTCGCCTGATGAGGGTTCAGTCTCCTCACTGCCCGTATGTACTCCAGATTGCGGTGGTCAGTCAAAATGAGAAAAAGGTGTCACAACAGCTAACAGCTCCCGGTCCCCCACATCATAGTTTTGCTCCGCCGGGCTGAGCTTCTTCGAAAAGAAAGCACAGGGGTGGAGTTTGGGAGGCGTACCCGAGCGCTGAGACAGTACAGCTCCTATCCCAGCCTCGGACGCGTCCACCTCAACTGTGAATTGCAAGGAAGGATCCGGATGAGCCAGCACAGGAGCCGAGGTGAACAGCGCCTTCAGCTGACCAAAAGCCCTGTCCGCCTTAGCTGACCACTGCAGGCGCACCGGTCCGCCCTTCAGCAAAGAGGTTATGGGAGCTGCTACCTGGCCAAAGCCCCGGATAAATCTCTGGTAGTAGTTGGCAAACCCCCAAAATCGCTGCACCTCCTTTACCGTGGTAGGAGTCGGACAATTACTCACGGCTGAATTGCGGTCACACTCAATCTCGACCCCTGACTCTGACAGGCGGTATCCTAAGAAAGAGATGGACTGTTTGAAGAACAGACATTTCTCAGCCTTAACGTACAGGTCATGCTCCAACAGTCTACCAAGCACCTTGCGCACCAGGGACACATGCTCGTCGCGTGTAGCGGAGTAGATGAGAATATCATCTATAAACACCACTACACCCTGTCCGTGCAGATCCCTGAAAATCTGAGGTACTCATAGTGACCAGAGGTGGTACTAAATGCCATCTTCCACTTGTCCCCTTCCTGGATACGGACCAGATTGTACACGCTCCTGAGGTCCAATTTTGTGAAGAAGCGCGCCCCGTGCAATGACTCCGTCATACTAGCTATGAGAGGTAGAGGATAGCTGTATTTTACGGTTATCTGATTTAGACCTCGATAGTCAATGCACGGGCGTAAACCTCCATCCTTCTTCTTCACAAAAAAGAAACTCGAGGAAGCAGTGGAAGTGGAGGGCCGAATGTATCCCTGTCCCCAAGATTCAGTGACATATGTCTCCATAGCCACCGTCTCCTCTTGTGACAGAGGATACACGTGACTCCTGGGAAGTGCAGTGCCCTCCCGGAGATCTATCGCACAATCCCCTCGTCGATGGGGTGGTAATTGAGTCAACTTCTTTTTACAGAAGGCGAGAGCCAAATCGGCATATTCTGAGGGAATGTGCATTGTGGAGACATGGTTTGGACTCTCCACCGTAGTTTCCCCTACGGAAACACCTACACACCTTCCCGAGCACTGAGTTGACCATCCCTTAAGAGCCTTCTGTTGCCACGAAATCCTGGGGTCATGGGTGGCTAGCCAGGGAAGCCCCAGCACCACGGGAAACGCAGGAGAATCGATAAGGAAGAGACTAATTCTCTCCTCATGACCCCCCTGCTTCTCCATCCGGAGTGGAACTGTGACCTCCCTAACCATACCCGACCCTAAAGGGCGACTATCTAGGGCACATATGGGGAAGGGCACATCTACAGGCAATATAGGAATTATTTATGCGCAACCAGCCTATCCATAAAATTCCCAGCTGCGCCGGAATCTACGAGCGCCTTATGCTGGGAATGTGGGGAAAACCCAGGAAAATGTACATTGACCATCATGTGAGCAACAGGGAGCTCTGGGTGAGTTGGGTGCCTACTCACCTGGGATTATCCACCAGGGCCCTGCCTGCTGCCTCGATACCATGAGGGTCCTCTCCTGCACCGGCCCGCAGTGTGTCCTCTGCGGCCACAGTTGGTGAAGGAGACCACCCCCTTGCCGGGTCTCTCCACATCAGCACCTCCCAGCTCCATAGGAGTGGAGTCGGAAGTGCTGGGGGATGGACTGGACGGACCCTGATCCGGACGTCCGCGGGTGGCCAACAGGTTATGTCCAGGTTTAGATTCGAGTCCCTGCAGGCCAGCTCCCTACGAACGTCCTCCCGTAGACTGCATCGGTAGTGGTCAAACAGGGCCCTCTCATTCCATCCCGCACTGGCTGCCAGTGTCCTGAAATCCAGGGCGAAGTCCTGTGCGCTCCTTCTTCCCTGTCTGAGGTGAAACAGACGCTCCCCCGCCGCTCTCCCCTCCGGCGGATGATCGAATACTGCCCTGAAACGGCGGGTGAAATCCCCGTAACGTACGGACTCAGCGTCTATTGCACCCCACTCTGCGTTGGCCCATTCCAGCGCTCTGCTTGACAGACAGGAGATGAGGGCGGACACACTCTCGTATCCCGAGGGAGCCGGGTGTATGGTTGCCAGGTAGAGCTCCACCTGGAGCAGGAAACCCTTACACCCGGCAGCTGTCCCATCATATTCCCTCGGGAGCGAGAGCCGAATTCCACTGGATCCAGGGTTTGATGGTCTTGATGGGGAAGAAATCGGAGGAGGAGGAAGTGTAGGAAACCCATTTCTCTCCCATCGATCCATGGTGTTCACCACTCGATCCATAGCCGAACCTATAGCCTGCAGCATGGTCGAGTGCTGCTGGATGTGTTCCTCCACCGAGGCGCTGGGATCGGGCGTGCCTGCTGACTCCATAGATGGTGCGTGATTCTGTCAACGTCTGGGTGAAGTGGTGAAAACGGAATCAGTCGCAGGACACAGAACTGAGAAGTTAATGGATTTACTAAACAAAAGTAAACCATAACAAACCCTCCACGCAGGGAAGAGCAGAACAACAGCTCACCAAACGACGTAAAACAACGGACAATCACGCACAAACCCAGGAGGGAAAATAGAGGTAATTATAGGGAAACAAGTAAGCATAATGGGTAACAGGTGTGAATAATAAAGACAAGACTAGTGTAACACAGAAACATCGATCGGTGGCAGCTAGTACTACGGTGACGACGAACGCCGAAGCCTGCCCGAGCAAGGAGGAGGGGCAGCCTCGGCTGTATTCGTGACAATAATAGAAAAGACACACCATTTAAGTTCTAATTGGCTCATTCATCCCCCCTCCTCTCCCATGTAACTATTCCTCAGGTTGTTTCTGAAAGTGAGAATGTGTTCTCAGTCAACTGGTAAAATAAAATACAAGTTGACATTCGATAATGGGTGTACCGGCGGCCATCTTTGTGGTAGTAATTAGAAGTAACATTTTCAATTCAATTAAAATTTCAATGGTGTACCAGCTAAATTGCAGTGGTCTGATGGGATAGGTCCATTCTATGAATTATATTTATATGATTGAACTGACACCCACCTTGTATTCAAGAGCATGTTGTGCCTCAACCAATGGCGGGCACAACACAAAAACTTACCGGAAAGCTGCTATGTTGTTCAATGTACATGTAACCAGGTCAAAACTCCAGACCTATGGTTCGCAATGCTCCCATGTAGGGAAATAGAGCCTGCGGGAAGAGCCCTGTAGCTTAAGGCTATTCGGAGTGGGAAATGTGGGGACCCGGTGTCCAAGTAGGATACACGTAGCTATGTGTATGGAAAACATTTAATCACAGGTAAGACATTTAATTTGTTTAGTATAGTCCGTTTGTAACCCCACTCACCACTTGTAGCTGTATAGTCTGTTTGTTTGTGTTGTTGGTGGTCTTGGCTAGCTTGATGCTCCGGTTGGTAGCTAGTTAGCACTCATTCACGTGGCTGCTAGCACCATCATAAAAAAAGGAGCATGAGGGAAGCCCCACAATATTAAGTTCTTCTAAGTAGTGAGAACGCTCGGGAGAAGGCAATGTTGAAAAGTAATCTTTGGACATGTACTTTTCTTAAATGTAGTTTTGTAATTGACTACAATAAGCAAATTGTGTTTAAAAAAGGTAAACATTTTGCTGTGAGCAAATGTTTTACCATTCAGGTCCAAAAAGTCACTTTCTGACCACTTCTTCCATGGGCAAACAGTTTTGTATAAATCAAAAGGTATGCTGTCAAAAAGTGATTGAATTCAAATGGATTTACCCATTCATGGCAAGCATGGGTTAGATCAATGTGGATTTTTTTTTTATCAATCCACAATTAGCTTTTTAAAAGTTGACTGAGAACACATTCTCATTTACAGCCACAACCTCTGGGAAGAGTTGCAGGGAAAGTGGTTCAATACAATCAACAAAGAGATTTTGACAGAACTCTCTCAATCTAGGACACTCAGGCTTGGGATTCATCATCACTTTCCTCCCTCGATATAGAAAAGACCAGCATGGTCTTTTTGTGTGGTGTGAACCCTAATTGACCCCGGTGAGGCCTGAGCCGAGACTTATCCATACGTGGCCACAGGGTCTCCTTTGAGCACACTCAAGCCCAACGCTCCCACCTGCTCCTTAGCCAGACCCAGCTGCCTCCCACTCACCTGGGCTTCACCGCTCAGAGAGCTAGCCAGGTGGGGCCGACTGTGAGGGCGCACCCCAACATGGCAACCACCGTGTATGGCTTTAGTGTGCCCCATCTAGGAAGCCATGCTGAACCCTGGCTACTGTTAGCCCGGTGACTTTATCTCTAGCCATATATGTGAGGTGATGCTGATGACTTTGGGGAGTAAGTGCCTCTGGGTGTACTCTGAGGCAGCTGTGAGGGTTCCACTCAAAATGGACCCCATAATGGACTCTACAATGGTTTAGCTATGAATTCATGCCAAACTTCTTTTGGACTAACAGGGAAATGTCAGCGCGAACCCATGAGGAGATTGTATGGTATTTTTCGGCCATACTTTCCTTGGCCTCTCTCGACTTTTATACTCTTGCCTGAGGCTATCATATCAGCCCAGCTTCGCCTTCTCTGTTGGAGTTGTTTTTTATCCAGCTGAACACCCTCCAATATCATTACTAATAGACAAACACAACAACAAAGCTTGAAATACTACCGTTCAATGACCATAGCTCATAGAAAAGAAACACAACATACTGGTGTAAGACATATCCCAAACTGAACTTTGATTTTACAGGTCCCGGAGAAACACTGTGAACAAAAAAATCCAATATACAGAGATGGTGTATTTTACCCTTAGGCTGTTTGAATCGCTTGCTCATAGGGCCGGGTTAGATATTATATACTGGAATAATTGACCTGTCAAATGCCTGACGCCAGAAGTCCCATCACTCCATAGCAGCAGGAGGGGGGCTAGCTAAGAACAGATAGCTTTGCTTGCAGCGAGATGACTGTTGTGCTTTAGATTCTTACATTTTGTTTCCCACACCCACCCTATAAGGCTAAAATAACATGCTTGAGCTATTTGTTCTCATGTGTTATGTGAACTCAAGTCAACTGTACCATCTGAGTAATTCAAAGATGTGTACTGTAGGTTACCTTTATATTTTAGAATGCAAAAGAGCATAGGGGTATTAGTTCCAATATGTACACTTGGCATTTATCAAATACTTCCTTTGGTCAGTGACCTCCACTCATACATTTGACGCTAGATAAATACTCTAATACACTCAACACATACACACCCAACTCCCACTCCAACATCCTTTCTCTTAGGATCCTTCATGAGTCTCTCTCTCTCTCTCTCTCTCTCTCTCTCTCTCTCTCTCTCTCTCTCTCTCTCTCTCTCTCTCTCTCTCTCTCTCTCTCTCTCTCTCTCTCTCTCTCTCTCTCTCTCTCTCTCTCTCTCTCTCTCTCTCTCTCTCTCTCTCTCTCTCTCTCTCTCTCTCTCTCTCTCTCTCTCTCTCTCTCTCTCTCTCTCTCTCCACCACAATTGTCCATCATCTTTGTATTTGCAAAATGTTTCCCCTGGCGTCTGAGGGGCTCGCGATGCGTGACTCACTGTATTGAGAGAACACAGGGCCGGGAGATTGTGTAAGGTGGTGAATGCTGTACCTACTGCCCATCGGCACCAGCACACATTCTCCTAATCATCAGCCATTGATTGATGAAGTGCTGGTCGCTGCGTAGGACCTCATATTGAAAAAGCAGCTGAAAGGTAGTTTAATCTGAAGACTGCATAATGGAGATCTTTATTTTCTTTCTTTTCATACAGCCACTGCTCGCGGTCATTGTAAATCAGCAGAGATGAAAAAACACAGTCAAAGGAATTGAGGTGATGGCAGGTGAAAAACCTGACATTAAGATTGTTGCTTGAATGTTCTATTTAGAAGTGGGGTCTAAAATTGAATTCAGGGCCTCGCCGTTCATGGTCAAAGTATTTGGAAAGGGAATGTGTTTAGTGAAGTACAAAGGCACCAAACAAAGCACCTTGAGGCCTTTTCAAGGGAACTCATGTTGTATCTGGCACTTGAGGCTACCATTGAGTCTGTGAACACAGAACAGTGCCAAAGCAATACTGTATGTATGTTTACTATCACAAATATGCATTTAATCCTCTCCTGCTAATTATGTTTGGACTGCATTCAAGCGGCAGAGGTTACATGTTTTTTCCACATGACATATCAATGTGAATATGCATACTGATATCTCAATTACCCCTTCTCTCTCCCAAACACTGGTCTCATATGGTTTAATGACATTCTGGCACTCTGATAGGGAAAGCATGTTGAGATTGCTCTTATTGCTTTCACCATCCCTCCCTCCCTCCCTCCCTCCCTCCCTCTCACACCCACACCCACACCCACTCCCACACCCACACCCACACCCACAACCCCTTTTCATCCCTTTCTTGGCCTGGGGCATGTTAAAACTCCCCATAGCCTACATTGGGTGATTCATGTACAGTACCAGTCAAAAGTTTGGACACACCTACTCATTCCAGGGTTTTTCTTTATTTGTACTATTTTCTACATTGTAGAATAATAGTGAAGACATCAAAACTATGAAATAACACATTTGGAATCATGTAGTAACCAAAAAAGTGTTAAACAAATCAAAATATATTTTATATTTGAGATTCTTCAATACATTCAAGATTCTTACATTTCAATTTGTGGAATTCTTCTTAATGCGTTTGAGCCAATCAGTTGTGTTGTGACAAGGTAGGGGTGGCATACAGAAGATAGCCCTATTTGGTAAAAGACCAAGTCCATATTATGGTAAGAACAGCTCAAATAAGCAAAGAGAAACGACAGTCCATCATTACTTTAAGACATGAAGGTCAGTTAATACGGAACATTTCAAGAACTTTGAACGTTTCTTCAAGTGCAGTCGCAAAAACCATCACGCGCTATGATGAAATTGGCTCTCATGAGGACCGCCACAGGAATGGAAGACCCAGTGTTACCTCTGCTGCAGAGGATAAGTTAATTAGAGATACCAGCCTCAGAAATTGTAGCCCAAATAAATGCTTCACAGAGTTCAAGTAACTTACACATCTCAACATCAACTGTTCAGAGGAGACTTTGTGAATCCGGCCTTCATGGTCGAATTGCTGCAAAGAAACCACTACTAAAGGACACCAATAATAAGAAGAGACTTGCTTGGGCCAAGAAACACAAGCAATGGACATTAGACAGGTGGAAATCTGTCCTTTGGTCTGTTGAGTCCAAATTTGAGATTTTTGGTTCCAACCGCCGTATCTTGATGAGACGCAGAGGAGGTGAACGGATGATCTCTGCATGTTTGGTTCCCACCATGAAGCATGGAGGAGGATGTGTGACGGTGTTGGGGTTATTTAGAATTCAAGGCACACTTAACCAGCATGGCTACCACAGCATTCTGCAGCGATACGCCATCCCATCTGGTTTGCGCTTAGTGGGACTATCATTTGTTTTTCAACAGGACAATGACCCAACACACCTCCAGGCTGTGTAAGGGCTATGTGACCAAGAAGGAGAGTGATGGAGTGCTGTATCAGATGACCTGGCCTCCACAATCACCCGACGTCAACCCAATTGAGATGTTTTGGGATGAGTTGGACCGCAGAGTGAAGGAAAAGCAGCCAACAAGTGCTCATCATATGTGGGAACTACTTCAAGACTGTTGGAAAAGCATTCCAGATGAAGCTGGTTGAGAGAATGCCAAGAGTGTGCAAAGCTATCATCAAGGGAAAGGGTGGCTACTTTGAAGAATATAAAATATAAGACATTTTAGATTTTTGTAACAGTTTTTTGGTTACTACATGATTCCATATGTGTTATTTCATAGTTTTGATGTCTTCACTATTCTTCTACAAGGTAGAAAATAGTAAAAATGAAGAAAAACCCTTTAATGAATAGGTGTGTCCAAACCTTTGACTGCTACTGTATTTAGTCAAGGTTTTATTTTAGTGTGTGTGTGCGCGTGTGAGTGTCCATGTGTGCCTGTAAGTTAGCGTTTGTCCATAGGCACAAATCACAATTTCTTTGTAATCTCTCTCTGTTATCTTCTTTGATGTCTTGTCTTATTTCTTGCTAAAAACATTTCTTAGACCATTGATAGTAAGCCTACTCTTGTTCACATCCCAGTACTGTATATTCCCTGTAAGACTGTACGGTACAGAATCCCTCATGTAGCCCGGGGAGGGATCATGCTACTCATACTTCCATACAAAAACACCAGCAGGTATATTCTTGGTCTACCATCATGAGAGGTTCAAACTGTAGGAGCGCAAATGCCTTTAATGCTTGTCCAAAGGAATATTATTTAGGGCAACCATTTAGAATGATGTAATTAAAACAGTCCATCCAACACTAACCGATGTTGAAACACAGTTTGTCAAAGGTCAAATGATAGGACACAAATATCTGTTATCATGCGTTGAATGTTGCTTTCAGTTATCTTTACCAACACTGTGCGACGTCTCTGTGTGTGTGTGTGTGTGTATATATATATACAGTTGAAGTCGGAAGTTTACATACACCTTAGCCAAATACATTTAAACTCAGTTTTTCACAATTCCTGACATTTAATCCTAGTAAAAAATCCCTGTTTTAGGTCAGTTAGGATCACCACTTTATTTTAAGAATGTGAAATGTCAGAATAATAGTAGAGAGAATGATTTATTTCAGCTTTTACTTCTTTCATCACATTCCCACTGGGTCAGAAGTTTACATACACTCAATTAGTACTTGGTAGCATTGCCTTTAAATTGTTTAACTTGGGTCAAACGTTTCGGGTAGCCTTCCACAAGCTTCCCACAATAAATTGGGTGAATTTTGGCCAATTCCTCCTGACAGAGCTGGTGTAACTGAGTCAGGTTTGCAGGCCTCCTTGCTCGCACACGCTTTTCCAGTTCTGCCCACACATTTTCTATAGGATTGAGGTCAGGGCTTTGTGATGGCCACTCCAATACCTTGACTTTGTTGTCCTTAAGCCATTTTGCCACAACTTTGGAAGTATGCTTGGGGTCATTGTCCATTTGGAAGACACATTTGCAACCAAGCTTTAACTTCCTGACTGATGTCTTGAGATGTTGCTTCAATATATCCACATAATTTTCCTTCCTCATGATGCCATCTATTTTGTGAAGTGCACCAGTCCCTCCTGCAGCAAAGCACCCCCACAGCATGATGCTGCCACCCCCGTGCTTCACGTTTGGGATGGTGTTCTTCGGCATGCAAGCTTCCCCCCTTTTCCTTCCAAACAGAACGATGGTCATTATGGCCAAACAGTTATATTTTTGTTTCATCAGACCAGAGGACATTTCTCCAAAAAGTACAATCTTTGTCCCCATGTGCAGTTGCAAACCGTAGTCTGTCTTTTTTATTGCAGTTTTGGAGCAGTGGCTTCTTCCTTTCTGAACAGCCTTTCAGGTTATGTCGAAATAGGACTTGTTTTATGATGGTATGATGGTACTTTGGTACCTGTTTCCTCCAGCATCTTCACAAGGTATTTTGCTGTTGTTCTGGGATTGATTTGCACTTTCCGCACCAAAGTAAGTTAATCTCTAGGAGACAGAACGCGTCTCCTTCCTGTGCGGTATGACAGCTGTGTGGTCCCATGGTGTTTATACTTGCGTACTATTGTTTGTACAGATGAACGTGGTACCTTCAGGCATTTGGAAATTGCTCCCAATGATGAACCAGACTTGTGGAGGTCTACAATTGTTTTTCTGAGGTCTTGGCTGATTTCTTTTGATTTTCCCATGATGTCAAGCAAAGAGGCACTGAGTTTGAAGGTAGGCTTTGAAATACATCCACAGCTACACCTCCAATTGACTCAACTGATGTGAATTAGCCTATCAGAAGCTTCTAAAGTCATGACATCATTTTATGGAATTTCCCAAGCTGTTTAAAGTCACAGTCAACTTAGTGTATGTAAACTTCTGACCCACTGGAATTGTGAAACAGTGAATTATAAGTCATGCTGAAACAGGAAAGGGCCTTCCCCAAACTGTTGCCACAAAGTTGGAAGCACAGAATCATCTAGAATTTCATTGTATGCTGTAGCGTTAAAATGTCCCTTCACTGGAACTAAGGGGCCTAGCCCGAACCATGAAAAACAGCCCCAGACCATTATTCCTCCTCCAGTTGGCACTATGCATTCGGGCAGGTAGCGTTCTCCTGGCATCCGCCAAACCCAGATTTGTCCGTCAGTTTGCCAGATGGTGAAGCATGATTCAACACTACAGAGAACGCATTTCCACTGCTCCAGAGTCCAATGGCGGTGAGCTTTACACCACTCCAGCCAACACTTGGCATTGTGCATGGTGATGTTAGACTTGTGTGCAGCTGCTCGGCCATGGAAACCCATTTCATGACGCTCCCGACGAACATTTATTGGTCTGACATTGCTTCCAGAGGCAGTTTGGAACTTGGTAGTGAGTGTTGCAACCGAGGACAGACGATTTTTATATGCTATGCGCTTCAGCACTCGGTTCAACAACTGAGTCGTTGTTGCTTCTACACGTTTCCACTTCACAATAACAGCACTTACAGTTGACAGGGGCAGCTCTAGCAGGGCAGAAATTTGACGAACTGACTTGTTGGAAAGGTGGCATCCTATGACGGTGCCAAGTTGAAAGTCACTGAGATCTTCAGTAAGGCCATTATACTGCCAATGTTTGTCTATGGAGATTGCATGGCTGTGCGCTCGATAATATACACCTGTCAGCAATGGGTGTGGCTGAAATAGCCAAATCCACTAATTTGAAGGGGTGTCCACATACTTTTGTATATATAGTGTATATATATATATATATATATATATATATATATATATATGTGTGTGTGTGTGTGTGTGTGTGTGTGTAAGGATGGGAGGGCGGTGCTGTCTGAGATTATTGATGCAGGAAGAAAATGATCAAACTCCTTTCCTCATGCACCTGTTTCCAAACTGCCACTTTCAATTACAGCTCTTAGAAATCTTCATCAGAGTCCAGGCTTACAGGCCATTTATGCCTTCTCTTGAATGTCTTCCTCTCATAAGAATCCTATAGTGCTATTATTATACTGACTTGTGGTGGGTTGCCCTGTATTTTCCCCTCAAAACCACAATATTTTCCCAACTCTCATATTTTGTCATGTTGTGCCTTTATGGTTGCTATGACACTATTTAGGACAATCTTTTGTGATGCAAAGTCACTAAATGCATGATTCCTGCTATTTGAAGGGCAGTGTTGCATATTTTGCTGTCTGAGGTTCCGTTTTCTCAATATTTTCTTCTAAAGTCATATGCAGCAGAATTGAAAAAACTGAAAGAGCTGCAGTCCATTACTTGCAGGCTCATGCTGTTTTAAACATTATTTCATAGGTCGCTTTCAGAGAACCTTAAGTTAAAAAATCATTGAATCATGGCGTTGTAGAAAAGATCATCCCACCTGCATCTCCTACCACTTGTGTTGGATTGAACACCTCAAATAGTTGTCTCAGATACCAGACCCAGGTCTGCTCCCCCTCATCCCCTCCACACCAGGGGCATTTTCATAACGCCAATTCTGTTGTGAAACGTTTCTTAAACGGGGAGGAACCTACCTGAATTTGTCCAACAGAAACTCTGTTTTGCTCTGCTTGCTTCCATTTGGTTCTTCAACGGTAAACGGTTTCCGTAATGAATATTCTCCTGGCTGGCTACCCGTGAACAAGACCGTACGTCGGCTTGGCAGGTGGCATCAGCTGGTGCACTTGTTTGGCTTGTGACGTGTGTGTACGCTATAGGCAGGGTGGGTTGGCAGGTGGGGGTTGGCAGAGTTTGGGTTCTCCTTGGGCGGGGCGTGTCTGGAGTCTCCCGTGGTGTGGACCGGTCCCCGGGTCGGCGGGAGGTCACCCAGGTTTAATCACATCCAGCTGGGTTCACAGGCTGAACAGCGGCCTCTGATTGCACTCATTAGTGGAGGAGCACTCGGGCACGGGCAGGGGGTCGCCCTTCCTTCACCCACCCATCTCCTATATGAAGCACCAGGAGGTCCTTCACTTGGCTGTCTCTAACACACACGTACACACACACACATTTCCGCAGACATGCACTAATACACACATACTAGTCCATCTCCTATAGGCACCAGGAGTCCTTCACTTAGCTGTCACTCTAACACACACACACACACACACACACACACACACACACACACACACAAAATGGCCATCAGTCATTTCATTTGACATTCACTCACAGCGCTAAATGTACTCCGCTGTGCAGTAATTGCCATCCTCATGACATTGACATGAAGTTTTCATTTTAGGGAGACACTAATAGACATTCACAATGGAGACATGACCAAACCTAAGATCTGTTCAGCTGAATATGACAAGAAAACCTTCCTATGCCTTCTAGTAAATGTCAAGGACTTAGACACTTCGTCTGGATGCAATAGACTGACTTCAAAGGGGACTTTAGTAGATATGGAGTTTGCTTTATCCAGTTCAGTCCAAGTCCTGCCTCAGTATTTTCCATTTACTGTCTCAGAAAGAGCAGAAGCTCTGAACTATCCGTTCAGACTCCAGTCCTACCTATCTACAGGTTATGGAAAATGTATTATTTTAGTATTTGTACAGTAGATATCCTCAAGGGGAAGAGACGCGAGCCAGCAACCGGAGGGTTGCCAATTTGAATCCCAGGTCCGATGGTAAAAATATGGGGCTGAAGTTAGCTGGTAACCGAAGGGTTGCTGGTACCAAATCCTAGATGCCATTGCCTGCTGTTGTACCCTTGAGCAACGCACTTAACCCCCCACAATAACAGTTTCCCGGGCGCCCAGTGAGGCAGCCTCCCGCACCTCTCCAAAAACCCTGTACATGTATGTGTATATATGTGTGTCCTTCAGAGGAATTTGGTTAAAAGCGGAAGTCCAATTTTGGTTGGACCTTGTGTGCAATTGACCAATAAAGTGATCTTAATCATAATCTCTTAATATTAATGCTGTAACAAAACACAGCCACCTGGGACCAGATTTGGCCGAGTACAAAAGGTTCCCCCTAGAAATGTAGTTGTTCTAAAAGGCTAGGAAACTAAATGCCTCTGAGACCTTGTTTCCTCTGCGGAGTATGCCTCAGTGAGTGTCGGAAAGGGACAGATAGGGGAAGGTGAAGCTCTTTGAAGAAAATGCCAAAGTCTGAAAAGCTGGTGCTTGACTTGCACAGGTACTAACCACCGCTGGGTGGCTATAATGCAATTACGAGCAGGTTGGCATTAAATATGAATAAATAGGACACAGCGTAGCTATAGACTATATTTCATACAGCTAACATTATAGAAACATGATATAACATGCATTTTCTTTTGAATGTGAATTAGATTGAAGAATAATTACAATCCTATAGGTTTCATTAATCTCACAATAATTGTCAAAACTCATTAAGCATGCATGAATAAAGCACAATGCAATATCATCATTTCAAATATCCGACATAGAGATGCTGTTGTTGGAGATAGGGGATTAAAATGACACTGTCAATTGCTGCTTTGTCCTTATTGTCTATCTTTTAACACATGAGTGTGAACATGTCAGCTGGTGGGTGAAGTGAGCAGTCCGTCATGAAAGGAAAGGGGGGGTCACAATTTAGAAACATTCTGTCCAAATCCACACACAATAGATGTTGACAATTGGATTGTTGAAGCTTGAATGCTAGCACTCTAATCTGATAGCCCCTTTCCACGTTCGCGGAGACCGCATTCACGGTAAATGCTGCATTCGTTGGCTCAATAGGAAATGACTGTTAAATGTCAATCGGGCTATAACAGGGATCTTCCACAGTCTGGATTTAATCTAGGCCCAATTATTTGTTAGCCAAAAATTACAAGTATTATGAATGATTTCCAACAGCAATATGTCTCTCTGTGTTTTATATGTACATTTACACATGCAGTACACACACACACACACACACACACACACACACACACACACACACACACACACACACACACACAGGGCCAGTACCTTCTTTTTGTAACCCAGCAAGGCCAAAACTTGCAGTGTAATTGGATCAGTAAAAGTTGGGAAAGTTTCACTTAATATGGTTACAGAAAATGCCTGCCCTCCTGTAACCTCAATTGTTAATGGAGACAAATGTTGCACTGCATCCTGGGAGAGTTCTCTAATAAGAGAAATAACACAAGAAACAGCAGAAACCATTTCAGCATTGGCTTCCAAGATGCCATGGGCTTCTGGGTATTCTTCAGAAACATCTTCCCAAATCCCCTTAAATATCTGGAGCTAAAGTAGTCAGCAGTGTCATCAAGCTCTTTCTCTCTCTCCCCTTTAAAGGTAAACTCAACAGAGACCCAGACTCACATCTACCTTTCAACGTAAAATGTGCAACCCTGTGCTTCCTGTAAACTGTTTAACTCAGCACAATGCAGCATCAAACTCTCCTTCAGAAGTTTTCCCCAACACAGTTTTGCAAATCTGCATTAACTTTAAAATAATCTTGTCAACAGAATATATATTCCAAACAGGCCAAATGTTCTTAAAGGCACAGTTTGCAATTTGTTCACTAATTTGATATAATTAAATTATATCTCTTGATTTTAAAGAACATGCCATCTACAGTAAATACCTACTGAACTAGTATCACTGTCTTATTTTATCATTACCAAAAAATAAAGGACCACTCTAAAAAAAAAAACATTCAAGAGGCCTTTCAGGTTGTAAACGGAACCCAATTGCTGTACTATTGAACAGACTGAATTTCACTAGGTTTTATAGAAAAAGTAATGGCAAAGAGTAATGTTGTACCAATTATATCCTCAATAACTATAATCCCTAAGTGATAAAAAGTAATAATTACGGTCAATGTAATAATAATCCATCGATGCTTAAGACGGAGTGGCATACTGTTTAGGGAGAGACAGAGTGTGTGAAAAAAACAAGGACTACAACCAGCGTCCTTGAGTAACCTTAGTTGAGAAACCTAATCTGTGTTTAGCAGTCCTCCTTGATTGTCGCAGCGAGCAATTAGGAGTTTAGAAACTTCTAAAATGCTCTCCTTACATTCAGCTAGTTTTTTCTTCTCCCTTCCCTCTCTCACAGTAATAAGCCATTCGTTATTTCTCCTCTTTTTTGATTCCCATATCTGCATCCCCAGTCACACTGGGATAATTGTACACCTATAATGGAGAAATTAGTCGGCCCTGAAATGAGATTCCCTTCTGTAAAAAGCTGTCGCTCTGTGACATCAAAGTAAAACCGTGTGCCTGACTCGAAAAAACACAGCTCCCAGGCATGCTCACATCAGCTTTGATTCTCAAGGTTCTCTCTTTCTTCCTCACGCTCTCATTTTCAGCTTTTATTCTAATATCACTTTAATATCGCACTGCAGGTATTTCGTATCCTCACAAAATCAATGTTGTATGAAGTGAATGTTTTAGCTATGTCTTTAATTTGTAGTCCTTCCCACCAAATAAATATCAAATATATGACAGTCTCGGTTATCCACTGAAATGTGCGCTGTATTTCAAGTCCTCTTGAGTCTCCTGTAGCTGGAATTTGCTAGCTGCTTTGTTGTGGATCAGGAGAAGATAATGTCTTGATTTCTGCAGATATGTGTGTCATCCGTTGTGTGGCTCTATTTCTCCACCTCTTATACCTCCTCTATCTTCCCCCCATTATCCTCCCCCATTATCCTCCCCCATTTTCTCCCTGTAAGTAATCTCTGAGCATCTAGGACAGCCGAAAAGCAGGTACTGTATTTCATAAGCTACTCAGTGCATCAACGACATATACCATCAGATATATTTAGAGCCCTGGGGGGATAAAGCTAGCTTCTATCCTGGCATGGGTAGCGCTCCGCATATTGATACTCATTTTCTGTCTCCTTCTCTCTTTATCGCCTTGCTCATTTTTGCTCCACTAGCATTAGGGGAAACTGACAAGACAATGAGAATGACTCTACATAAAGGCTGAGAAGCGCCATAGTCCCTTTAGTCAATTTATTTGAAATCCTGCTTTAGTCAGACGGCGGCCTAACCTCAGAGCTCTCTCTCTCTCTCTCTCTCTCTCTCTCTCTCTCTCTCTCTCTCTCTCTCTCTCTCTCTCTCTCTCTCTCTCTCTCTCTCTCTCTCTCTCTCTCTCTCTCTCTCTCTCTCTCTCTCTCTCTCTCTCTCTCTCTCTCCTCTCTCTCTCTCTCTCTCTCTCTCTCTCTCTCTCTCTCTCTCTCTCTCTCTCTCCTTCCATTTCTTAGGTGAGTCATTAGACAGTTTCAACAGTGGGCAGATTATTAGTGTTAACCTTTCATTAGACTTCACATGAGAGGAGAGCTCATTGTGGCTACTTCAAAACAGCCCTGTTTCAAATATAT
Source organism: Coregonus lavaretus (assembly GCF_964263955.1). Taxonomy (NCBI): domain Eukaryota; kingdom Metazoa; phylum Chordata; class Actinopteri; order Salmoniformes; family Salmonidae; genus Coregonus; species Coregonus lavaretus. The sequence goes on along the minus strand of NC_140019.1, from coordinate 30,528,237 downwards.
TCTATTTCATTTAGGTTCTGGAAAGATAAGAACTTAGCTCAACAGACATGCCCAAAATATGATGTAAGTAGTCTTTGAGCCATAATATAGGCACAAACCATATAAAGCCTTCATGGATTACATTACTATACCATTTAGGTCTCGATCATTCATCTCCAAAATATTTTCACATCATCAAAAAATACTGATATTAAATGTCAGAGACATCTGCAAACTGCCTTCAACAATGTCAGGATATTGCTGATTGAGTGGTTTAAACCTAAAAATAAATGTAATTGAAAAAGTGATTGTAGCCTGACAACTATTGTGATATATTTGTAATTAAATGTATTTTCTAATGTCTGACAGGGATGTGATCTGTGCTACGATAAGTACAACTCAATGGAACGCAGTTTGCTCATTAAAATTAGGATCTTTAAGTATGTACAGTGGCTTGCGAAAGTATTCACCCCCCTTGGCATTTTTTGGGGGGTTTGTGTCATTTGATTTACACCTACCACTTGAAGTTGCAAAATATTTTTTCTTGTGAAACAAACAAGAAATAAGACAAAAAAAACAGAAAACTTGAGCGTGCATAACTATTCACCCCCCAAAGTCAATACTTTGTAGAGCCACCTTTTGCAGCAATTACAGCTGCAAGTCTCTTGGGGTATGTCTCTATAAGCTTGGCACATCTAGCCACTGGGATTTTTGCCCATTCTTCAAGGCAAAACTGCTCCAGCTCCTTCAAGTTGGATGGTTGCAGCAATTTTTAAGTCATACCACAGATTCTCAATTGGATTGAGGTCTGGGCTTTGACTAGGCCATTCCAAGACATTTAAATGTTTCCCCTTAAACCACTCGAGTGTTGCTTTAGCAGCATGCTTAGGGTCATTGTCCTGCTGGAAGGTGAACCTCCGTCCCAGTCTCAAATCTCTGGAATACTTTTTTTATTTTACCTTTATTTAACCAGGTAAGCCAGTTGAGAACAAGTTGTCATTTACAATTGCGACCTGGCCAAGATAAAGCAAAGCAGTGCGATAAAAACAACAACACAGAGTTACAAATGGGGTAAAACAAAATATAAAGTCAAAAATACAACAATAAATATATATACAGCGTGTGCAAATGTAGCAAGTTATGGAGGTAAGGCAATAAATAGGCTATAGTGCAAAATAATTACAATTAGTATTATCACTGGAATGATAGATGTGCAAGAGATGATGTGCAAATAGAGATACTGGGGTGCAAATGAGCAAAATAAATAACAATATGGGGATGAGGTAGTTGGGTGGGCTAATTTCAGATGGGCTGTGTACAGGTGCAATGATTGGTAAGGTGCTCTGACAACTGATGCTTAAAGTTAGTGAGGGAGATAAGAGTCTCCAGCTTCAGAGATTTTTGCAATTCGTTCCAGTCATTGGCAGCAGAGAACTGGAAGGAATGGCGGCCAAAGGAGGTGTTGGCTTTGGGGATGACCAGTGAGATATACCTGCTGGAGTGCAGACTACGGGTGGGTGTTGCTATGGTGACCAATGAGCTAAGATAAGGCAGGGATTTGCCTAGCAGTGATTTATAGATGATCTGGAGCCAGTGGGTTTGGTGACGAATATGTAGTGAGGACCAGCCAACAAGAGCGTACAGGTCACAATGGTGGGTAGTATATGGGGCTTTGGTGACAAAACAGATGGCACTGTGATAGACTACATCCAATTTGCTGAGTAGAGTGTTGGAGGCTATTTTGTAAATGACATCGCCGAAGTCAAGGATCGGTAGGATAGTCAGTTTTACGAGGGCATGTTTGGCAGCATGAGTGAAGGAGGCTTTGTTGCGAAATAGGAAGCCGATTCTAGATTTAACTTTGGATTGGAGATGCTTAATGTGAGTCTGGAAGGAGAGTTTACAGTCTAACCAGACACCTAGGTATTTGTAGTTGTCCACATACTCTAGGTCAGACCCGTCGAGAGTAGTGATTCTAGTCGGGTGGGCCAGCAGCGTTGGATTGAAGAGCATGCATTTAGTTTTACTAGTGTTTAAGAGCAGTTGGAGGCTACTGAAGGAGTGTTGTATGGCATTGAAGCTCGTTTGGAGGTTTGTTAACACAGTGTCCAATGAAGGGCCAGATGTATACAAAATGGTGTCGTCTGTGTAGAGGTGGATCTGAGAGTCACCAGCAGCATTGATATATACGGAGAAAAGAGTCAGCCCAAGAATTGAACCCTGTGGCACCCCCATAGAGACTGCCATAGGTCCAGACAACAGGCCCTCCGATTTGACACATTGAACTCTATCTGAGAAGTAGTTGGTGAACCAGGCGAGGCAGTCATTTGAGAAACCAAGGCTATTTAGTCTGCCAATTAGAATGCAGTGGTTGACAGAGTCGAAAGCCTTGGCCAGGTCAATGAAGACGGCTGCACAGTACTGTCTATTATCGATCGCGGTTATAATATTGTTTAGGACCTTGAGCGTGGCTGAGGTGCACCCATGACCAGATCGGAAACCGGATTGCATAGCGGAGAAGGTACGGTGGGATTCGAAATGGTCGGTGATCTGTTTGTTATCTTGGCTTTCAAATACTTTCGAAAGGCAGGGCAGGATGGATATAGGTCTGTAACAGTTTGGATCTAGAGTGTCACCCCCTTTGAAGAGGGGGATGACCGCGGCAGCTTTCCAATCTCTGGGGATCTCAGACGTTACGAAAGAGAGGTTGAACAGGCTAGTAATAGGGGTTGCGACAATTTTGGCAGCTAGTTTTAGAAATAAAGGGTCCACATTGTCTAGCCCAGATGATTTGTAGGGGTCCAGATGTTGCAGCTCTTTCAGAACATCAGCTGTCTGAATTTGTGTGAAGGAGAAGCGGGGGGGCATGGGAAGTTGCAGTGGAGGGTGCAGAGCTGGTGGCCGGGGTAGTGGTAGCCAGGTGGAAAGCATGGCCAGCCGTAGCAAAATGCTTGTTGAAATTCTTGATTATTGTAGATTTATCGGTGGTGATAGTGTTTCCTAGCCTCAGTGCAGTGGGAAGCTGGGAGGAGGTGCTCTTATTCTCCATGGACTTTACAGTGTCCCAAAACGTTTTGGAGTTAGTGCTACAGGATGCAAATTTCTGTTTGAAAAAGCTAGCCTTTGCTCTCCTAACTGCTTTGGTTCCTAACTTCCCTGAAAAGTTGCATATTGCGGGGGCTATTAGATGCTAATGCAGTACGCCACAGGATGTTTTTGTGCTGGTCAAGGGCAGTCAAGTCTGAGGAGAACCAGGGGCTATATCTGTTCTTAGTTCTGTATTTTTTGAATGGGGCATGTTTATTTAAGATTGAGAGGAAATTACTTTTAAAGAACAACCAGGCATCCTCTACTGACGGAATGATATCTATATCCATCCAGGATACCGGGCCAGGTCAATTAGGAAGGCCTGCTCGCTAAAGTGTTTTAGGGAGCGTTTGACAGTGATGAGGGGTGGTCGTTTGACCACGGATCAGTTACGGACGCAGGCAATAAGGCAGTGATTGCTGAGATCCTGGTTGAAGACAGCGGAGGTGTATTTAGAGGGTAAATTAGTCAGGATGATATTTACATTTTACATTTTTAGTCATTTAGCAGACGCTCTTATCCAGAGCGACTTACAGTTAGTGCATACATTATTTTTTATTTTTTCATACCCCCCGTGGGAATCGAACCCACAACCCTGGCATTGCAAACGCCATGCTCCACAACCTGAGCTTCATCCCCTGCCGGCCATATCTATGAGGGTACCCATGTTTACGGATGTAGGGTTGTACCTTGTAGGTTCGTTGATAATTTGTGTGAGATTGAGGGCATCTAGTTTGGATTGTAGGATGGCCGGGGTGTTAAGCATATCCAAATTTAGGTCACCAAGCAGTACGAACTCTGAGGATAAATGGGGGGAAATCAATTCACATATGGTGTCCCTGTATTTACCGCCATCCAATTCCTTCAATTCTGACCAGTTTCCCAGTCCCTGCCGATTAAAAATATCCCCACAGCATGATGCTGCCACCACCATGCTTCACTGTGGGGATGGTGTTCTCGGGGTGATGAGAGGTGTTGGGTTTGCGCCAGACATAGCGTTTTCTTTATGGCCAAAAAGCTCAATTGTTTGCTTATTTTTGTCTTTAAGCAATGGCTTTTTCTGGCCACTCTTCCGTAAAGCCCAGCTCTGTGGTGTGTACAGTTTAAAGTGGTCCTATGGACAGATACTCCAATCTCTGCTTTGGAGCTTTGCAGCTCCCTCAGTGTTATCTTTGGTCTCTTTGTTGCCTCTCTGATTAATGCCCTCCTTGCTTGGTCCGTGAGTTTTGGTGGGCAGCCCTCTCTTGGCAGGTTTGTTGTGGTGTCATATTCTTTCAATTTTTTAGTAATGGATTTAGTGGTGCACTGTGGGATGTTCAACATTTCGGATATTGTTTTATAACCCAACCCCCGATCTGTACTTCTCCACAACTTTGTCCCTGACCTGTATGGAGAGCTCCTTGGTCTTCATGGTGCTGCTTGCTTGGTGGTGCCTCTTGCTTAGTGGTGTTGCAGACTCTGGGGCCTTTCAGAACAGGTGTATATATACTGAGATCATATGACAGATCATGTGACCCTTAGATTGCACACAGGTGGACTTTATTTAACTAATTATGTGACTTCTGAAGGTAATTGGTTGCACCAGATCTTATTTAGGGGCTTCATAGCAAAGGGGGTAAATACATTGGCATGTACCACTTTTCCGTTATTTATTTTGTATAATTTTTTGAAGCAAGTTATTTTTTTCATTTCACTTCACCAATTTTGACTATTTTGTGTATGTCCATTACATGAAATCAAAATAAAAATCCATTTAAATTACAGGTTGTAATGCAACAAAATAGGAAAAACGCCAAGGGGGATGAATACTTTTGCAAAGCACTGTAAACAATGATGCAGTTGTACTTCTCAAAGATTGATTCTCCATGAGAGCAACAGTACCAATCACCACATGATTGGTGCTGAATCTAATTTGTTGACATTTACATAGGCCGGGATTTAATCCGATCCACATTAGATATGCTTTGAATTACCTGGCTTTAAAGGGACATTTCACTGCTGCTCTTTCACGGTATATGTCCATTAATATTGTATTAGCATATAATATGTGTCAAGAATTACCTCACTACACGCAAATATGAGCGTTTCTGCATCTCACTGGTAGAAATTAGCCATCTACATTTCCTGGTTGTAAGCAAACCACAATATCCAGAATTCATAGCGATTTCAGGACGTGATACCGCCCCTGTGGATGTGGATCCGTTTGAGAATGGATGTCAACAGCTCGCTAAAGTTACTCATGGACCAGCCTCTCGTTCATAGAACATCAGCTTGCGAATAAATATTTATTTATATTTTTGTGTCGACAACAACTGTAAAGTTTAGTCATTGTGTGGTGCTTAGTGCCTGGATGTGCAAACTACAAGCAAGCACAGGCTGCTGGGGTAACATTTCATTGGTTACCTTACTAAGAAGTCGAACAGAGGTAATGTAGCCTACTTAGCTAGCTAGCTAACTAGCTAACAAACTACATTTGTTCATCTAAGCTAAAATCTAGCTAGCTTTCATAATACGCTGGCTAGACATTCCAAAGCAAATCAATGTAATTAGCCAGCTGCTATCTGGCGATGTGATTTGTAACTTTGCAAGCTAACTTTAGCTACATTAGGTTACATTAGCTACAGCCTATCGGACCGTATCTAACCGTTAGCTAGCAACACGGAACATCTGCATTGGCATCAACATCAAGGAACTAGAGTAAGTCACCTTTGTGAAATCTTTCCGTGACTCCATGATGAGCAAATAAATATACTGGAGCTAGACATAAACATGGTTCATGTTTTGTTGTCATACTTGGTGTGTTTATAAGTAGGCTACAACTTTTACTATAGTTCTCTATATTATGGACGCTTAGTTGATTGTTTATTGGAGAAAAGCAGAGTTATTAGAAAGGAGAGGATGGTGTGGGTGCCTGACTGGTGTCTGTTGGGTGTGGGTAATGTGTGTGTGACGGTTAGTCAAGATGATCTATTGACACGAGGTGATGGGTAAAATCACTGGGGAAGCCAATCCAGAAGAAAAAGCCATATTACAACATATGTGTTGTAATAATTGCATTGCTTGCTCTATAACCTGTTAGTTCATATACCTTGACACCGTGATATACAGGCCCAAGGCCGAAACTATAAGAAGACACAGTGGCAGAATAAATTCAGCTTCACATTTGTTTCATTACAACACCAGAGAGCAAGATCTGTCCGGTGAAGTCCACAAAACATATTGCATGTAACAAACAGTTACATGACCTAGAGCATGTCAAGCAAGTTAATGTTTCCGACATTTTGGGACCACTAAACAATTATTGATTTAGAAACACGGAGAGTTACCGCAAGTCGCAAAGTAAACAGGAGCTGCCTCTGCTATTTCAACACCATTTCAGCTTCAACATTTCAACATCATCTAATCACCTATGCTAAGTCTAATACAGTGACAACTAAAAGATACCAAAAACTATTTAGTCCAATCAACGTAAGCTAAATATCATGTGGCTGTCCATGGTACTGATTTGTGTGTGTGTGTGTATGGTGTGTGCATGCATGCAAGTAGAAAAAACATGTTGACTCACCCTACTTGTAGAGAAACGCCAATGCCATCCTGCTCTTTCATGTTGCCTAAACAGTCTACAGTCGTTGTCAAACGTTTTGAGAATGACACAAATATACATTTTCACAAAGTCTGCTGCATCAGTTTTTATGATGCCAATTTGCATATACTCCAGAATGTTATGAAGAGTGATCAGATGAATTGCAATTAATTGCAAAGTCCTCTTTGCCATGACAATGAACTTAATCCCAAAAAAACATTTCCACTGCATTTTAGCCCTGCCACAAAAGGACCAGCTGAGATCATGTCAGTGATTCTCTCGTTATCACAGGTGAGAGTGTTGACGAGGACAAGGCTGGAGATCACTCTGTCATGCTGATTGCGTTAGAATAACAGACTGGAAGCTTTAAAAGGAGGGTGGTGCTTGAAATCATTGTTCTTCTTCTGTTAACCATGGTTACCTGCAAGGAAACAAGTGTTGTCATCATTGCTTTGCACAAAAAGGGCTTCACAGGCAAGGATATTGCTGCTAGTAAGATTGCACCTAAATCAACCATTTATCGGATCATCAAGAACTTCAAGGAGAGAGGTTCAATTGTTGTGAAGAAGGCTTCAGGGCGCCCAAGGAAGTCCAGCAAGCACCAGGAATGTATCCTAACGTTGAATCAGCTGCAGGATCGGGGCACCACCAGTGCAAAGCTTGCTCAGGAATGGCAGCAGGCAGGTGTGAGTGCATCTGCACGCACAGTGAGGCGAAGACTTTTGGAGGATGGCCTGGTGTCAAGAAGGGCAGCGAGGAAGCCACTTCTCTCCAGGAAAAACATCAGGGACAGACTGATATTCTGCAAAAGGTACAGGAATTGGACTGCTGAGGACTGGGGTAAAGTCATTTTCTCTAATGAATCCCCTTTCCGATTGATTGGGGCATCCGGAAAAAAGCTTGTCCGGAGAAGACAAGGTGAGCGCTACCATCAGTCCTGTGTCATGCCAACAGTAAAGCATCCTGAGACCATTCATGTGTGGGGTTGCTTCTCAGCCAAGGGAGTGGGCTCACTCACAATTTTGCCTAAGAACACAGCCATGAATAAAGAATGGTACCAACACATCTTCCGATAGCAACTTCTCCCAACCATCCAAGAACCGTTTGGTGATGAGCAATGCCTTTTCCAGCATGATGGAGCACCTGGCCATAAGGCAAAAGTGATGACTAAGTGGCTTGGGGAACAAAACATCGACATTTTGGGTCCATGGCCAGGAAACTCCCCAGACCTTAATCCCATTGAGAACTTGTGGTCAATCCTCAAGAGGCGGGTGGACAAACAAAACCCCACAAATTCTGACAAACTCCAAGCATTGATTATACAAGAATGGGCTGCCATCAGTCAGGATGTGGCCCAGAAGTTAACTGACAGCATGCCAGGGCGGATTGCAGAGGTCTTGAAAAAGAAGGGTTTCACAACCTGACTCAGGGGACTCTTATATGTTGAGTCAGGGTGTGTGTATTCTTTGTTTGTGTATATTCTATGTGGGTTTTCTAGGATGGGTATTTCTATGTTGGCCGGTGTGGTTCCCAATCAGAGGCAGCTGTCGCTCGTTGTCTCTGATTGGGTACCATACTTAAGCAGCCTATTGGCATAGTCTAGTTGTGGGATCTTGTTCCGTGTAAGGTATGTTGTGTGGAATGCGTACATGTTTATTAAACTAAATAAACACACGACAAAACAATTGGACTTCACGTGTCGTTGGTTAATTGTTTTGTCGTGTGTTTATTTAGTTTAATAAACATGTACGCATTTCACGCTGCGCCTTGGTCTGACCTGTCCTTCAACGAACGTGACAGAAGATCCCACCAGACCTGGACCAAGCAGTGTGCCGAGGGGGAGCAGAGAGGATGGACTTGGCAGGAGATAAGAGAGGATCTGGCAAGAAAGATGGAGGCCCTGAAAGGGATCAGGGTGGAGAGGCAACCCCAATAAAAAAATTTGGGGGGGGCACACGGTGTGGACGACGAGGCAGCAGGAGGCCGCGACAGGGCGGATCTGCAGGTTAGGAGAGGAGGCCACCATGTTACGGGGGCTATTGGTTCAGAGGGAGCAGGAGTTATTCGGTCAGAGGGAGGCGCTACAAGAGGCTGTAAGGGAGAAGGAAAGTGTAGAGGCACGGCGAGAGGAGCTGGTTAGGCAGCAGAAGGAGCAGGGGTTAATAAAGGAACCCAGTCCTGCTCCTCGCACCAAGCAAGCGGTGCGTGTCGCCAGTCCGGTCCGGCCCGTTCCTGCTCCCCGCACTAAGCCAGTGGTGCGTGTTCCCAGTACGGCCCGACGCGTTACTGCTCCTCGCACCAAGCCAGTGGTGCGCGTCTCCAGTCCGGCTCGGCCTGTTCCTGCTCCTCGCACCAAGGCAGTGGTGCGCATCGCCAGCCCGGCCCGGCCTGTTCCTGCTCCTCGCACCAAGACAGTTGTGCGCGTCGCCAGCCCGGCCCGGCCTGTTCCTGCGCCTAGCACCAAGCCAGTGGTGCGCGTCGCCAGCCCGGCCCGGCCTGTTCCTGCTTCTCGCACCAAGACAGTGGTGCGCGTCGCCAGCCCGGCCCGGCCTGTTCCTGTCCCTCGCACCAAGCCAGTGGTGCGCGTCGCCAGCCCGGCCCGGCCTGTTCCTGCTCCTCGCACCAAGCCAGTGGTGCGCGTCGCCAGCCCGACCCGGCCTGTTCCGGCTCCTCGCACCAAGCCTGTGGTGTGCGTCGCCAGTCCGGCACTGGTCAGCTGCTCCACTCCGGAGCCAGAGCAGTCCGCTCCACCGGTGCCTGATCCAGTTCCGGTTTGCTGTTCCACTCCGGAGCCAGAGCAGTCCGCTCCACCAGTGCCTGATCCAGCTCCGGTCAGCTGCTCCACTCCGGAGCCAGAGCAGTCCACTCCACTGGTGCCTGGGTTTTCTAGGATGGGTATTTCTATGTTGGCCGGTGTGGATCCCAATCAGAGGCAGCTGTCGCTCGTTCTCTCTGATTGGGGACCATACTTAAGCAGCCTATTGGCACAGTCTAGTTGTGGGATCTTGTTCCGTGTAAGGTATGTTGTGTGTGCTACCTTGGACTTCACGTGTCGTTGGTTTATTGTTTTGTCGTGTGTTTATTTAGTTTAATAAACATGTACGCATTTCACGCTGCGCCTTGGTCTGACCCGTCGTTCAACGAACGTGACAAAGGGTCAACACTGCAAATATTGTCTCTTTGCGTAAACTTAATATAATTGTCAATAAAAGCCTTTGACACTTATTAAATGCTTGTAATTATACTTCAGTATACCATAGTAACATCTGACAAAAATATCTAAAAACACTGAAGCAGCAAACTTTGTGAAGACCAATACTTGTGTCATTCTCAAAACTTTTGGCCACGACAGTATGACTCTGTCATACAGTACAAGCGTTTAGTTTTTGTTGTCCTAGGCTACCTGGCAAAAATACTTGCTCACTAGTCGTTAGCCTAACTTCCTTTAATGGATAACGATACGCCAGGCCAGCTAGTTAACATTGGCATAATACATCTAGTTACATGTTGAACTTCCATCCTCTCAGACCAGGGGCACAATGTATGAATTTATGGTTGGATCAGAATCGCCTTATAATTATTGGCCAGGATGGAGAATTAAGTAAAACCATGAGTCCAAATCCCTATCTCCATCCATGGGTAATTTAGGAAAGGGACAATTTTAGCTAGCTAGCTAGCCACCGGAGGACAACAACACAACGAGATGCAACAATTCAAGTTTTTTTCTATCAATAATTAAGTTTGGCTTGTGATGTGATTAATCTGAAGCCAAATCCAAACTGGCTTCCCTTGACACTTTGTTTTGATGCTCCAGGACCATTCACAGTTGAGCTCACTCAGTTTAGCTCATCGCTGATTGGCTATTATTTATTTTTTTAATTATGAAGGGAGGCCAAATGCTCGCTTGATCCCTTGCATTCAATGCAACAGGCGGAAACAATGTCATACTCTTTCTGACCAGACAGCACCAGATAGATACGGTACACATACTGAGACAGAGGGGCACTGTTTAGTTCGCTCGGATGTGTCACGATCGTCATTCATAGAGGAGGACCAAGGCGCAGCGTTGAATGCGAACATTTTATTTATTAGAATGATCACACGATCAAAACAACAAAACGAAACGTGACGTCCCTGGTTACATAAACAAACCAACACGGAACAAGAAACCACAAATAATGAATGCCTAACGGCTACCTAAGTATGACTCCCAATCAGAGACAACGAGCTACAGCCGTCTCTGATTGGGAGCCACCCTGGCCAACATAGATATACAACAACTAGAACATAAACAAATGAAAACTCACACCCTGGCTCAACATACTAGAGTCCCCGGAGCCAGGGCGTGACAGTACCCCCCCCTAAAGGCGCGGACTCCGACCGCGCCAACCAAATACAACAGGGGAGGGACCGGGTGGGCACTCCGCCTCGGCGGCGGATCCGGCTCCGGACATGACCCCCACTCCTTCTCTAACCCCCCAAAGTACCCCTGGTCCGGTCTGGCCCTGCTGACCAGAGCTGAACTGAACACTGGTGGAGCGGATTGCTCTAGCTCCGGCGTGATGCAGCACCTGACCGGTGCCGGACCCGCCACCGGTGGAACAGGCACAGGCCGTGCCGGACTGATGACGCACACCACTGGCTTGGTGTGGGGAGCAGGAGCGGGCCGAGCCGGGCTGACGAAACGCACCACTGACTTGGTGCGGGGAGCAGGAGCGGGCCGGACAGGGCTGACGAAACGCACCACAGACTTGGTGCGGGGAGCAGGAATGGGCCGGACTGGGCTGGCGACGCGCACCACAGACTTGGTGCGGAGAGCAGGAACGGGCCGGACAGGGCTGACGAAACGCACCACAGACTTGGTGCGGGGAGCAGGAATGGGCCGGACTGGGCTGGCGACGCGCACCACAGACTTGGTGCGGAGAGCAGGAACGGGCCGGACAGGGCTGACGAAAAGCACCACTGACTTGGTGCGGGGAGCAGGAATGAGCCGGGCCGAGCTGGCGATGCGCACCGTAGACTTGGTGCGAGTGGCAGGAACAGGCCGGACCGTACTGGGAACACACACCACTGGCCCTACGTGGGGATCAGGAACAGGCCGGACCGGACTGGCAACACACGCCAGTACCTCTCGCCGTGCCTCTACATCTTCCACCCCCTCTTCGACCAGTGGCCCCCGTAACCTGGCGGCCTCCTCTGCCAATCCGCTGGGCCGCTCTGCCGCGGTCTCCTGCTGGCCCGTCGTCCACGGCGTTAGCCCCCCCCTAAAAAATTTCTGGGCGTCTCCCCTACCCGTGGACCAGGTCTCCATGTCCCTCGCCAGCCTTTCGCCCTTCTGCCACAATGTCAAGCCCTTCTCTTCCTCACTCGGCTTGACCCAGTCGAGGAGGCGAAGGAGATCTGTTAGGGATCTCCCTGGCGATGGCTCCTGGACACGCTGCTTGGTCACATCTTGGTGGTTTCTTCTGTCATGATCGTCATTCATAGAGGAGGACCAAGGCGCAGCGTTGAATGCGAACATTTTATTTATTAGAATGATCACACAATCAAAACAACAAAACGAAACGTGACGTCACTGGTTACATAAACAAACCAACACGGAACAAGAAACCACAAATAATGAATGCCTAACGGCTACCTAAGTATGACTCCCAATCAGAGACAACGAGCTACAGCCGTCTCTGATTGGGAGCCACCCTGGCCAACATAGATATACAACAACTAGAACATAAACAAATGAAAACTCACACCCTGGCTCAACATACTAGAGTCCCCGGAGCCAGGGCGTGACAGGATGCTTTAACCGGTGAGATACATTGAGCCTCTTGAAGAAAATGTATGAAACACAGAGAGACGACAGATAAATTACATTGTATGTTTTTTTATTTTTTTATTGTTACATTTTTGGGGGAAGCCTGGCTTCCCTTGGCATCCATGAATACACGCCACTGGTGGATATAGTACCTTGTTTGAGTGTGTATTGATGGGGACAAAGTAGTAAAATGTTGGCTAATCACTGACTATTGTATGTCCTACAGACTAATCATGATGATGACGACGACCTTGAAACCAGCTTTAGTAGTACAAATCCTGTAGACCCATTGGATGAAAACTTTCAGCTGGGAACAAGCTCAGCATCATCTGACTCTGAAGAGGAAAAGACTGCACAGGGCTGGCAATAGCCAAAGATATTGCTAGCTCTTCTATATATGTTTGTAATGACGTTTTATATAAAATGTGTTATATAATTTAAAAGTGTACTGACAAGTGACTAAATGATTCCAGCTGCATCAGAAACCAATAAAATATTGACTTCAACTTCTGGATCAATTCATTGTGATATTCATGAAATGTATTTTGAGGTAACGAGCTACAATCTTACTGCTAAAACAAATTATGCAGGGAGTTGGTGTATCATTTCAACTTTCATTTGTTGGCAAGTAAACATGCTTCAATATAACAGTAGATTAGTCTGTCAATGTAGCACATATGTAGAGAGGGCTTGTATTCAAGACAGTTTATTTGCTCTGGAGATCGAGGTGAGTTTACACAGGAGTATGCAGGAACAGTTTTGGCAATGTATGACATATATACAGTAGAATAAAAAATATACTGTACTACTAATGCCTATAATAAATACCACAGCTCTACAAAGGGAATACTTGCATATGGTGTGTTTGGGGGGTGAAGTGAGGTGTTGAGTCACTTTGATACATGGGGAGATTGTTGTCACATCTTCTCTTGAATTGCTCAAATGGCCCCAACAACACATGCAGGCAAGGGGATTTGGTGTCCTGTACGTAGTTTCTCACCACATAGAAGAAACTCCCAAAACAATCTGTAGTCCACTAAGCGGTATTGTCTGTAAGAGAATGGCAGAAACTCTATTAGACTTTCATGGGCAATCGTTGTTTACTATTCGTATTCCTACTGTAGCAGCACAATGCAGAATATTACACATCTCACAGACACACGTTAGCTAGCTAGCTACAACACACAGGTATAGTTACTCAAAGATTAGTCATAAAGCCAAATATATTTATTTACTCTTCATCATCATCAAAATATTTATCCAGTTTTGCTCCTAGTCCTAGTGAGATGCACTGAGGCTAGCTAGCTAGCTAATGTTTGCTAGCTAGCTAGCTATAACATTTGGATAGAGTACATTTTTGGTATCGCAACAAAGCTAGCTAGCTCTTGTAGTGGTACTAGCAAGCCCCATTATTGCGAAACGATCTCAAAATTATACTATACTGAACAGGGGGTTTAAAGGGGGTTTGATGCTGATTGTGGCAGTCTGAAATTGAATGCACAGTCAGAAAAGAGAGCTTAGCTATATTGCTAGCTAGCTACCGACAGCAAAACAACTTACTCGTTTTTCATATGTTTGTATGTAAAAGCACATCAACACCTGTTTCGTCATCCAGCTCTTCTTGGAAAGAGGAATCATCAAAAGTAGCCATTAAAATTATTTCGCTAGCCATCTCAGATAGACACTGCACTGTAACATAGCTCCTCGTGAACCTGTAGAAACTAGTAAAGCCCCCGTTTTGAAAAGCCTGAGTTAGAGGGTTTGGAACAAGGAAGTAGGGCTCCCATCAGGCTGTAGTCTTTACAAAGAAAATGAGTCAACCTACATACAGTGTCTTGCAAAAGTATTCATCCCCCTTGGCGTTTTTCCTATTTTGTTGCATTACAACCTGTAATTTAAATGGATTTTTATTTGGATTTCATGTAATGGACACAAAATAGTCGAAATTGGTGAAGTAAAATGAAAAAAATAACTTGTTTCAAAGAATTCTAAAAAATCAATAACGGAAAAGGGGTGCATGCATATGTATTCACCCCCTTTGCTATGAAGCCCCTAAATAAGATCTGGTGCAACCAATTACCTTCAGAAGTCACATAATTAGTTAAATAAAGTCCACCTGTGTGCAATCTAAGTGTCACATGATCTGTCACATGATCTCAGTATATATACACCTGTTCTGAAAGGCCCCAGAGTTTGCAACACCACTAAGCAAGGGACACCACCAAACAAGCGGCACTATGAAGACCAAGGAGCTCTCCAAACAGGTCAGGGACAAAGTTGTGGAGAAGTACAGATCAGGGTTGGGTTATAAAGAAATATCCGAAATTTTGAACATCCCACAGTGCACCACTAAATCCATTATAAAAAAATTGAAAGAAAATATGGCACCACAACAAACCTGCCAAGAGAGGGCTGCCCACCAAAACTCACGGACCAGGCAAGGAGGGCATAAATCAGAGGCAACAAAGAGACCAAAGATAACCCTGAAGGAGCTGCAAAGCTCCACAGCGGAGTTTGGAGTATCTGTCCATAGGACCACTTTAAGCCGTACACTCCACAGAGCTGGGCTTTACGGAAGAGTGGCCAGAAAAAGCCAAAAATAGGCAAACACGCTTGGTGTTCGCCAAAAGGCATGTGGGACACTCCCCAAACATATGGAAGAAGGTACTCTGATCAGACAAGACTAAAATTGAATTTTTTGCCATCAAGGAAAACGCTATGTCTGGCGCAAACCCATCACCTCTCATCACCCCAAGAACACCATCCCCACAGTGAAGCATGATGGTGGCAGTATCATGCTGTGGGGATGTTTTTAATTGGCAGGGACTGGGAAACTGGTCAGAATTGAAGGAATGATGGATGGCGCTAAATACAGGGAAATTCTTGAGGGAAACCTGTTTCAGTCTTCCAGAGATTTGGGACTGGGACGGAGGTTCACCTTCCAGGAGGAAAATGACCCTTAACATACTGCTAAAGCAACACTCGAGGGGTTTATGGGGAAACATTTAAATGTCTTGGAATGGCCTAGTCAAAGCCCAGACCTCAATTCAATTGAGAATCTGTGGTATGACTTAAAAATTGCTGTACACCAGCGGAACCCATCCAACTTTAAGGAGCTGGAGCAGTTTTGCCTTGAAGAATGGGCAAAAATCCCAGTGGCTAGATGTGCCAAGCTTATAGAGACATACCCCAAGAGACTTGCAGCTGTAATTGCTGCAAAAGGTGGCTCTACAAAGTATTGACTTTGGGGGGTGAATAGTTATGCACGCTCAAGTTTTCAGTTTTTTTGTCTTATTTCTTGTTTGTTTCACAAGAAAAAATATTTTGCATCTTCAAAGTGGTAGGCATGTTGTGTAAATCAAATGATACAAACCCCCCAAAAAATCTAATTTAATTCCAGGTTGTAAGGCAACAAAATAGGAAAAATGCCAAGGGGGTGAATACTTTCGCAAGCCACTGTATCTTGCAATGTCCTGGCAGATAGGAACATCCTTGAGACAAGTCCAACAGCTCTATTGAACAAGGACAACCATATCTACTCGCTGCTAGCGTGATCGTGCAATTGTCGAAACACAAAGGCCACAATAATTGCTACATCAAATGGCTCCATTCATTTTTAGATCAGACAGCAGGCTCAATCAAACAATGACGTCATTAGTTGAACTCTCCCGGTGCGAAATTCAAAAAATACCACTATGGTGCATAATTATGCCTGAAACACCTCTCAACAATCATAATTTGTAGGGAGACTGGAAAAACACCCCAAATACTGTCTAACGTAGGTCTGTGGCGGTCACGAAATTTCATCAGCCGGTGATTGTCAAGCAAATAACTATCGGTCTCACGGTAGATGACTTAATTAGCATAAACACATTTAGCATCTCCTGGTGTCACGCCCTGGCTCTGGGACTCTTATATGTTGAGCCAGGGTGTGTAGATTCTATGTGTTTGTGTTTCTATGTTAGGATCTAGTTCATGTGTATCTATGTTGGCCGGGGTGGTTCTCAATCAGAGGCAACGAGAATCAGCTGTTGCTTGTTGTCTCTGATTGGGAACCATATTTAGGCAGCCTATTTGGCACAGTGTATTGTGGGATCTTGTTCCGTGTTGGTTTGTGTTTGTTACCAAGGACTTCACGTATCGTTTTGTTGTTTTGTTCGTGTGGTGAATATATAATAAAGTATGTTCGCATTCCACGCTGCGCATTGGTCCAATCCTTTTGACGATCGTGACAGAAGATTCCACCAATACTGGACCAAGCAGCGTGTTTTGGAGCTAACGCCGGGTAAGGAGATGGAGAAGTTGGCGATGGCCCAGGTGGGCCAATGGTGGTCCTGGGAGGACATGTTTGAGGGCAGAGGACCATGGGCAAAGGTTAAAGCCTTGGCGAGAGAGGAGGTACGGCGCCAACAGTGTCGTCGTCGGACAGGCGAGAGGCAACCCCAAGAAATGTTTAGGGGGGGGCACATGGCATGGACGACGGTGCTGCTGGAGGCAGATAAGGGGCGAGTTTGTGGATGAGGAGAGAAGGCCACCGGGTTACGGGAGCCATTGGTGATTAGAGGGAGGGAAAGTGTAGAGGCACGGCGAGAGGTACTGAAGTGTGTTGCCAGTCCGGTCCGGCCCGTTCCTGATCCCCGTATAAGGCCAGTGGTGTGTGTTCCCAGTGCGGTCCGGCCTGTTCCTGTCCCTCGCACCAAGCCTGTGATGCGCGTCGCCAGCCCGGTCCGGCCTGTTCCTGCCCCTCTCACCAAGCCTATGGTGCGCATCGCCAGCCCGACCCGGCCTGTTCCTCCCCCTCGCACCAAGCCAATGGTGCGCGTCGCCAGCCCGGCCCGGCCTGTTCCTGCCCCTCGCACCAAGCCAATGGTGCGCGTCGCCAGCCCGGCCTGGCCTGTTCCTGCCCCTCGCACCAAGCCAATGGTGCGTGTCGCCAGCCCGGCCCGGCCTGTTCCTGCCCCTCGCACCAAGCCAATGGTGCGCGTTGCCAGCCCGGCCCGGCCTGTTCCTGCTCCCTGCACCAAGCCAGGGGTGCGTGTCGTCAGCCCGGTCCGGCCCATTCCTGCTCCCCGCACCAAGCCTGTGGTGCGCATCCTCAGCCCGGTCCGGCCCGTTCCTGCTCCCCGCACCAAGCCAGGGGTGCGCGTCGTCAGCCCGGTCCGGCCCATTCCTGCTTCCCACACCAAGGCTGGGGTGCGCATCGTCAGCCCGGTCCGGCCCGTTCCTGCTCCCCGCACCAAGCCAGGGGTGTGCGTCGTCAGCCCGGTCCGGCCCATTCCTGCTTCCCGCACCAAGCCTGGGGTGCGTGTCGTCAGTCCGGCACAGCCCGTGCCCGGTTCACCGGTGCCTGGTCAGGTACCGGTCAGCTGCTCCACACCGGAGCCTAAGCAATCCGCTCCACCGATGTCCAGTCCAGCTCCAGCCAGCAGGGCCAGACCAGACCAGGGGCACTACGGGGGGGTTATTAGAGGGTGGTGGTCACGCCCGGAGCCGGATCCGCCTCCGAGGAGGAATGCCCACCCGGCCCTCCCCTGTTCGGTTTATGTTTGGCGCGGTCGCAGTCCGCGCCTTTGGGGGGGGGGGGGGTACTGTCACGCCCTGGCTCTGGGACTCTTATATGTTGAGCCAGCGTGTGTAGATTCTATGTGTTTGTGTTTCTATGTTAGGATCTAGTTCATGTGTATCTATGTTGGCCGGGGTGGTTCTCAATCAGAGGCAACGAGAATCAGCTGTTGCTTGTTGTCTCTGATTGGGAACCATACTTAGGCAGCCTATTTGGCACAGTGTATTGTGGGATCTTGTTCCGTGTTGGTTTGTGTTTGTTACCAAGGACTTCACGTATCGTTTTGTTCGTGTGGTGAATATATAATAAAGTATGTTCGCATTCCACAGTGCGCATTGGTCCAATCCTTTTGACGATCGTGACATCTGGCTTCCACACATAGCCTATAAGCCACTGATGCTGACCTTTGGAACATCTACATTCTAATAAATCCATGTAATATAGCCTACACCTCCACAATAAATCCATTATTTATTTTAAAAGGTCTAAAGAAGCATGATTTGAAGTAAATGTAGTCTATTTCAGAAGAACAGAATAGCATACTCTGAGTTGTCCTTATGTAAGGTCCTGATCTGGCTATGCCACATGGCTGTGGGCTACACTAGTTCATTTAGCAGACAAGATTCCGTGGCATTATTTTGTAGTATAAAGAATACAATTGAACAAAGCTGAATAAAACAGAATGAATATTTTCTCCAAACGATTTGAGGGAGTGCACATATTCTGTGTTGAGCAGTTAACAAATAAATAGTTACTCCTATATGCTTAATTTAGAGTTATTAATGTAACTTTAGTTGTTCTACAAACCATGGGCTATATGTTTTGATTTTTAATACATTGTAAGGCTGCATGATGTGACTCTAATGATGATTAGAAAAAAGTCACTTGAAAGGCATGAGCTCTGCTTTGTTTTTTTGCGCAGGCTGTACACACTACATCAGTCACTCATTCACAATTTGTCAAGCACTTGTTAATGCCTAGAATTTCACAGCGGCATCACCTTTGTGTGGCCGTAATGCACCCTAAAAAAATCCATGCCTTTTGCGGCCAGTGGCCGTTGTGCCCTTCTCCCTGAGTGCTGCACTCTCCATCACGTGATCGGATCTTTCTCACAGGCTACAAGTGAAGATAGACACATCGGGGACACAACTGCGTGCGTTCTTATCCAATTCCGAGGTGCATATTGCAGATATTCAAACTGTCCACTTTTACTTTTCGTCAGCCAACAAGATGAGTAGACCTAACGAACAGCAAAATATTTAGACTATGTCAATCAACTATCCCCCATAGTACAAAGGTTGACCTATTCTATTCTATGCAATAAATAAATATTCCAAACATAGTCTGGGACATTTGTGGGATGCGATAGATCCCAAATTAATACAACCACTAGCAAAAAAATACATATTTTTTACTCAATGGGGCTGACGCAACAGATCAGAACGTTTAGCTTAAAATGTTGATAAACTATTAGGCTATTTCTTCACATTATAAGCGCAGCATTGTGCACATGTTAGTAGGCTATAAGCGTGAATGTTCCATTAGCGGAAAACACCATTATCAAAAGTGCTTTTACTATAAAGGTGCATTTTTATGGTGGAAATTATAGTCCCCAAACTTGAAACTCATGCGCTGCTCATGTATGCCAGTTAGGCTCTACACCCCTTGTAAAGCGGATGAATGTGCTTAATTTTAAGAAGTTATTTGGCCATTTTAGTTGTGATAAAAACCTTATTAAAACATATAGGCCTATGGACTAGACTACATGAGGTGTGCGACTATGATTCGAAAAAGTCGCAAGAAAATGGCATTGTTTCTTATGCTGGGCATCATTCACAAGTGATAATATTTAATTCACAAGTGACAGGCTAATATTGTCACTCATCAGACTATTCTTGATTTAATCTTGTCTTTACATATACTAAATAATATATGTGTGAAATTTGTTTTGATTTAGAATGGACCATTATCATGCACCTGTATTGAAACAGGGGCAGAGGGAAAAAATACATGTCATCTATGTACTTAAATAGCAAATGGAAGATGCTTTTCCCCGTGGTTTATTTTCATGCCAGCCTGGTAGGCTATACTTCTGTTGTAAATATGAGCAATGTGCTTAATATTAGGAAAGTTGAGAAATAAATATAGTAGGCCTAGCCTATAGAAACCTGATCCTCCTCTTTTTAGTAGAGGCCATCACTCTGTTTTCTCGCGCAACTGCATAGCCTATTTAAATGTTGGGCAGTTAGCAAGTTTGGTAGGCTACTAATGACCATCAGCAGCATCAGAGCTTGGAGAAGCCTAATTATCCACAGATGATGCAATCTCTATTGCACTCCACACTGCCCTTTCCCATCTGGACAAGAAGAACACCTACGTGAGAATGCTATTCATTGACTACAGCTCAGCGTTCAACACCATAGTGCCTTCAAAGCTCATCACTAAGCTAAGGACCCTGGGACTAAACACCTCCCTCTGCAACTGGATCATGGACTTCCTGACGGGCCGCCCCCAGGTGGTAAGGGCAGGTAACAACACATCTGCCACACTGATCCTCAACACAGGGCCCCCTCAGGGGTGGGTGCTCAGTCCCCTCCTATACTCCCTGTTCACCCATGACTGCATGGCCATGCACAACTCCAACACCATCATTAAGTTTGCCTACGACACAAAAGTGGTACGCCTGAACACCGACAACGATGTGACAGCCTATAGGGAGGAGGTCAGAGACCTGGCCATGTGGTGCCAGGATAAAACCTCTCCCTCAATGTGATCAAGACAAAGGAGATGATTGTGGACTACAGGAAAAAAAAGAGGACTGAGCACGCCCCCATTCTCATTGACGGGGCTGTAGTGGAACAGTTTGAGAGCTTCAAGTTCCTTGGTGTCCACATCACCAACAAACTATCATGGTCCAAACACACCAAGACAGTCATGAAGAGGGCACGACAAAGCCTATTCCCCCTCAGGAGACTGAAAATATTTTGCATGGGTCCTCAGATCCTCAAAAGGTTCTACAGCTACACTATCGAGAGCATCCTGACTGGTTGTATCACCGCCTGCTATGGTAACTGCTCAGCCTCCGACCGCAAGGCACCACAAAGGGTAGTGCGTACAGCCCAGTACATCACTGGGGCAAAGCTTCCTGCCATCCAGGACTATACCAGGCGGTGTCAAAGGAAGGCCCTAAAAATTGTCAAAGACTCCAGCCACCCTAGTCATAGACTGTTCTCTCATGGCTACCCGGACTATTTGCATTGACCCCCCCACCCCACCCCACCCCATCTTTTACGCTGCTGCTACTCTGTTTATTATCTATACATAGTCACTTTAACTCTACCCACATGTACATATTACCTCAATTACCTCGACAAACCGGTGCCCCTGCACATTGACTCTGTACCAATACCGCCTGTATATAGCCTCCCTACTGTTATTTTTATTTTTTACTTATCTCTATTTTACTTAACAAATGTTTTCTCAAAACTACATTGTTGGTTAAGGGCTTGTAAGTAAGCATTGCACTGTAAGGTCTACACCTGTTGTATTCAGTGCATGTGGCAAATAGCATTTGATTTTATTTGAATTACCGTGACTAAACGGTCACAAGGAATTTGACTGCCTTCATGACTCGTGACCGCCGGTGTGGCGGTAATACGGTCACCGCAACAGCCCTAGTCTAAGTGAAGTTTCCCTTTAAAGGGGGTTTGATGCTGATTGTGGCAGACTGAAATTGAATGCACAGTCAAAGGTTCATATTTATTGAAAATGTACTTATTCCTAAACTAATGGCTAAAATTCACTTGTGATTCACAAGTTTGCCAATTAAGCCAAAGCTGTGAACGTCGTATTTGGGGTGTCTAAACTACACACTCTGTTTTGCTTTAGTGTTGTGTTTTTTCTTTCTCTGGGAAATGTTTCCTCATTCTCCTAAAATGCTGGCATCTGCCCCTGTGTCTGTTGACTACTTGGGAGGGGTTAATGAAGGGTAATGTTGCTCTGAATTGAGCGGCAGATGAGCAGAAAAAAGTGTTTCTCGCTAGAAGCCAGAGCACATAATTACTGGTGCTGAATGGCCCATACAGGATGAGGAAAACAGCTGAAAAACAGCACAGTTGGTATTGAGGACTAAATTAACAACGATTGAAAGTCAGGCCTGGTGATAGAAATTGATGAAAATATGTTGCTACCAGAAACTGACTGGCCATAGGGCAGTTTGGGAAAATGCCAGATGGGATGGTCTAACTTTAGGCCAGTGGGCCTGTCTAAAAAATGTGTTTTGTGCAGAATGATCATTATTTGCCTGATGGGCCTCGAGGCAAAATGGGCCAGTGTGTTAGATATGCCAGGGCCGAATTCTGGTCCCAGTCCGTCCCTGGTTGCTCTATATGTTGTCTGTCTTTACTGTGAATAACCCATTTCAACTACATACATTTGTGTGTGTGCATGCAACAAGTGTTGAGGGGAAATAATGTCTATTCTCATTCATAGCCCCTTTATCTCTGGCGAGTGGAAAGGGTGCCATAAGGAGGCACAGTGGTGTCCAGGGGCCCATGGAGACTCCTGATCCAGGCCTCTGAAGGGAGTCAGAGGTACCAGCCACTGAAGAACCAGCCTCTCCACAGAACCCAGGGTTATCTCCAGGTCACCCCACCGCTCCAGACTGGCCAGCCAACTCTTCACTCCTCATTACGTCATTCCACAGACTGGAGGTATGCTAAGGTGAGACAAATTACAGGACTGGGCCGGACTGAGACAGAAATCCATTAAGTATATGGGCCGTACTATCTCAGTGTTTGGGTTTTTGCATGAAGATTGGATAAATAGTTACATTTTGATGTTCCGGCCCTACTAAAATGCTCCTATGGAATGGGGTGTTCATCGGGGTAAAGTCATGTAGTCCAAAAAAGATGATGGCATCTCCCACAAAAAACAGCAAAAACAAGCTCTTATATATTTAAAAAACGGACGTGGTTTGACCTCAATCAGGCAATTAACTTTTTTAATAAATAAGAGCAATATGAACTGTTACGTTCCTTTATGGGAGAAGCCATCATTCTTTCTTTATTGAATTAACAGTTAGTATGTATTATGCAGTATACATTTATTTTATTTTATGTATGCACTCACTAACTGTAAGTAGCTCTGGATAAGAGCGTCTGCTAAATGACGAAAAATTAAAAAATATATATTAAATGCAGTGAATGTGAAACTATATGTGATGTCTTCCAAGTATGTAATGTTGAGCAGAGTTTTAAGTGAAATCCATACAGCCAAAGGCAAAACAAGACCCAAGAGAGGTTGTCGTTGGCCACTTGTGAATATCCCTTTCAGTATATACAGTGAGGGAAAAAAGTATTTGATCCCCTGCTGATTTTGTACGTTTGCCCACTGACAAAGACATGATCAGTCTATAATTTTAATGGTAGGTTTATTTGAACAGTGAGAGACAGAATAACAACAAAACAATCCAGAAAAACGCATGTCAAAAATGTTATAAATTGATTTACATTTTAATTAGGGAAATAAGTATTTGACCCCCTCTAAATCAGAAGGATTTCTGGCTCCCAGGTGTCTTTTATACGGGTAATGAGCTGAGATTAGGAGCACACTCTTAAAGGGAGTGCTCCTAATCTCAGCTTGTTACCTGTATAAAAGACACCTGTCCACAGAAGCAATCAATCAACCAGATTCCAAACTCTCCACCATGGCCAAGACCACAGAGCTCTCCAAGGATGTTAGGGACAATATTGTAGACCTACACAAGGCTGGAATGGGCTACAAGACCATTGCCAAGCAGCTTGGTGAGAAGGTGACAACAGTTGGTGCGATTATTTGCAAATGGAAGAAACACAGAATAACTGTAAATCTCCAGCGGCCTGGGGCTCCATGCAAGATCTCACCTCGTGGAGATGCAATGATCATGAGAATGGTGAGGAATCAGCCCAGAACTACACGGGAGGATCTTGTCAATGATCTCAAGGCAGCTGGGACCATAGTCACCAAGAAAACAATTTGTAACACATTACGCCGTGAAGGACTGAAATCCTGCAGCGCCCGCAAGGTCCCCCTGCTCAAGAAAGCACATATAGAGGGCCGTCTGAAGTTTGCCAATGAACATCTGAATGATTCAGAGGAGAACTGGGTGAAAGTGTTGTGGTCAGATGAGACCAAAATCATGCTCTTTGGCATCAACTCAACTCGCCGTGTTTGGAGGAGGAGGAATGCTGCCTATGACCCCAAGAACACCATCCCCACCGTCAAACATGGAGGTGGAAACATTATGCTTTGGGGGTGTTTTTCTGTTAAGGGGACAGGACAACTTCACCGCATCAAAGGGACGATGGACGGGGCCATGTACCATCAAATCTTGGGTGAGAACCTCCTTCCCTCAGCCAGGGCATTGAAAATGGGTCGTGGATGGGTATTCCAGCATGACAATGACCCAAAACACACGGCCAATGCAACAAAGGAGTGGCTCAAGAGGAAGCACATTTAGGTCCTAGAGTGGCCTAGCCAGTCTCCAGACCTTAATCCCATAGAAAATCTGTGGAGGGAGCTGAAGGTTCGAGTTGCCAAACGTCAGCCTCGAAACCTTAATGACTTGGAGAAGATCTACAAAGAGGAGTGGAACAAAATCCCTCCTGAGATGTGTGCAAACCTGGTGGCCAACTACAAGAAACGTCTGACCTCTGTGATTGCCAACAAGGGTTTTGCCACCAAGTACTAAGTCATGTTTTGCAGAGGGGTCAAATACTTATTTCCCTCTTAAAATGCAAATCAATTTATAACATTTTTGACATGCGTTTTTCTGGATTTTTTTGTTGTTATTCTGTCTCTCACTGTTCAAATAAACCTACCATTAAAATTATAGACTGATCATGTCTTTGTCAGTGGGCAAACGTACAAAATCAGCAGGGGATCAAATACTTTTTTATCTCACTGTACCTTCTGTAAGGCCAATTGAAACTATTCAATGTTTTCTTTTCAATCAGGTTCAGATCCTAGAAGTTACCAGCTTATCCACAATTTAAATTAAATGTTAATGTTATACTTTAAGTCCTCTAACGTTGACCTGAATATATAATACCAGCAGACTCTGATACAAATGTTACATAAGTAACAGGGAAAAGCTAGAGGGCAAGCTTTGTTAAGCATTGAAAAAATAAATGAATACAGTCCATAGTCCTCTGTAGTGAGAAGCCAATTTCGAGAGATTAAAGACAATTCTACTGAAGCAAGCCCAAAAGTGCCATAGTATATATACAGCAAGTGAAATTGAACATATTATTGTGGTGTAGGTATTGGTTGAAGCTGTGTGTTAAATTCAAATCTCCCTACCATCATAGCTAAGCCAATATGACACCAATCTTGATGAATATTTTTAAATCAGCTTGATTGGAGGTACACAACACACTCCCCCCGCCTCTCGTCATGAGCCGTTCGTCCGTTACGGAGAACCACATACCGGAATTTTAACAGGGTTGTTAGCAATTGATTTTTAAGAGCATTTCTTGCGCCTACCTAGCTAAAATTATAGATGTCAGATTAAAACGAGAGTATAGCGTCCATAAATTGACCATTTGACTTTAAAAATGCCGGATTTACTAAGTGGGTAGGTGCAATGTATAATGTATAATTTATTGCTCTCACGTGCACATTTCCGTCATTTAAGAACCAACGATGTGCTACATTTTTGTAGCATTTCTGACAATGCTGACATCTATTTTAGCTGAAGCTCAGAGTTCTATAACACCGGGTTGGTTGCTCTGCAACAGCAAGGCTGCTTGCACCTTGCTGCCAGTCATAAGAAGTTTATGCGAACAAACCTAGGCTACTGTACACTTCCAGTCAAAAGTTTGGACTCACCTACTCATTCACGGGTTTTTCTTTATTTTTACTATTTTTTACATTGTAGAATAACAGTGAAAACATCAAAACTATTAAATAACACATGTAGTAACCAAAAAAAGTGTTAAACAAATCAAAATATATTTTATATTCGAGATTCTTCAAATAGCCACCTTTTGCCTTGATGACAGCTTTGCACACTCTTGGCGTTCTCTCAACCAACTTCATGAGGTAGTCACATGGAATGCATTTAAATTAACAGGTGTGCCTTCTTAAAAGTTAATGTGTGGAATTTATTTCCTTCTTAATGTGTTTGAGCCAATCAGTTGTGTTGTGACAAGGGGGGGGGGGGGGGGGTATACAGAAGATAGCCCTATTTGGTAAAAGACCAAGTCCATATTATGGCAAGAACAGCTCAAATAAGCAAAGAGAAACGACAGTCCATCATTACTTTAAGACATGAAGGTCAGTCAATACGGAACATTGCAAGAACTTTGAAAGTTTCTTCAAGTGCAGTCGCAAAAACCATCAAGCGCTATGATGAAACTGGCTCTCATGAGGACCGCCACAGGAATGGAAGACCCAGAGTTACCTCTGCTGCAGAGGATAAGTTCATTAGAGTTACCAGCCTCAGAAATTGCAGCCCTAATACATGCTTCAATTGTTCAGAAGGGACTGTGTGAATCAGGCCTTCATGGTCAAATTGCTGCAAAGAAACCACTACTAAAGGACACCAATAAGAAGAGGAGACCTGCTTGGGCCAAGAAACACGAGCAATGGACATTAGACCGGTGGAAATGTGCCCTTTGGTCTGGAGTCCAAATTTGAGATTTTTGGTTCCAACCGCCATGTCTTTGTGAGACGCGGTGTGGGTGAACGGATGATATCTGCATGTGTAGTTCCCACCGTAAAGCATGGAGGAGCAGGTGTTATGGTGTCGGGGTGCTTTGCTGGTGACACTGTCTGTGATTTATTTAGAATTCAAGGCAGACTTAACCAGCATGGCTACCACAGCATTATGCAGCGATACGCCATCCAATCTGGTTTGGGCTTAGTGGGACTATCATTTGTTTTTCAACAGAACAATGACCCAACACACCTCCAGGCTGTATGATGGCGCCGGAGGGGATGACTGACTTTTTATGGACTCTTTACCAACCGTGCTATTTTGAGTGTTGTTGCGCATTGTTTGTAACTTATTTTGTATATAATGTTGCTGCGACCGTCTCTTATGACCGAAAAGAGCTTCTTGACATCAGAACAGTGATTACTCACCTTGAACTGGATGAATCATTTTTATTTTGAGTCGGACGAGAGGGATTTGCTCCAGACACCTGACAGGGCCCTCATCCCTGTCATTCGCAGTAGAAAGAAAATGAGATATCGCTTAAGGAGATCGGGGTGCTTGGTAAGGAGCCAGCAAGGAGGGGCTAATCTTCCTTTGCCATCAATAGTATTGGCCAACTTACAATCGCTTGATAATAAAATGGACGACCTACAGGCACGAAAATGCTACCGACAGGACATTAAAAGCTGTAATATCTTATGTTTCACCGAGTCGTGGCTGAACGATGACATAAATAACATACAGCTGGCGGGTTATACACTGTATCGGCAGGATAGAACAGCAGCTTCTGGTAAGACAAGGGGTGGCGGTCTATGTATATTTGTAAACAACAGCTGGTGCACGATATCTAAGGAAGTCTCAAGGTTTTGCTCGCCTGAGGTAGAGTATCTCATGATAAGCTGTAGACCACACTATCTACCAAGAGAGTTTTCATCTGTATTCTTCGTAGCTGTCTATTTACCACTACAAACCGATGCTGGCACTAAGACCGCACTCAATGAACTGTATACGGCCATAAGCAAACAGGAAACGCTCATTCAGAGGCGTCGCTCCTAGTGGCCGGGGACTGTAATGCAGGGATCTTAAATCAGTTTTACCTCATTTCTACCAGCATGTTAAATGTGCAACCAGAGGGGAAAAAAAACTCTAGACCACCTTCACTCCACACACAGAGACGTGTACAAAGCTCTCCCTCGCCCTCCATTTGGAAAATCTGACAATAATTATATCCTCCTGATTCCTGCTTACAAGCAAAAACTAAAGCAGGAATCACCAGTGACTCAGTCAATAAAAACGTGGTCAGAAGAAGCAGATGCTAAGCTACAGGACTGTTTTGCTAGCACAGACTGGAATATGTTCCGGGATTCTTCCGATGGCATTGAGGAGTACACCACATCAGTCACTGGCTTCATCAATAAGTGCATCGACGACGTTGTCCCCACAGTGACTGTACGTACATACCCCAGCCAGAAGCTATGGATTACAGGCAACATCCACACTGAGCTAAAGGGTAGAGCTAACGCTTTCAAGGAGCGGGACTCTAACCCGGAAGCTTATAAGAAATCCCGCTATGCCCTCCGACGAACCATCAAACAGACAAAATGTCAATACAGGACTACGATCGAATCGTACTACACCGGCTCCGACGTTCATGCAAACTATTACAGACTACAAAGGGAAGGACAGCACGAGCTGCCCAGTGACACGAGCCTACCAGACAAGCTAAATTACTTCTATGCTCGCTTCGAGGCAAGTAACACTGAAACATGCATGAGAGCATCAGCTGTTCTGGATGACTGTGTGATCACGCTCTCCGTAGCCGATGTTAGTAATACTTTTAAACAGGTCAACATTCACAAGGCTGCAGGGCCAGAGGGGTTACCAGGACGTGTACTCCGAGCATGCGCTGACCAACTTGCAAGTGTCTTCAATGATATTTTCAACCTCTCCCTGTCTGAGTCTGTAATACCAACATGTTTCAAGCAGACCACGATAGTCCCTGTGCCCAAGAACACTAAGGTAACCTGCCTAAATGACTACCGACCCGAAGCACTCACGTCTGTAGCCATGAAGTGCTTTGAAAGGCTGGTCATGTCTCACATCAACACCATTATCCCAGAAACCCTAGACCCAATCTAATTTGCAAATTGCTCCAACAGATCAACAGATGATGCAATCTCTATTGTGCTCCACACTGCCCTTTCACACCTGGACAAAAGGAACATCTACAGTGGGGAGAACAAGTATTTGATACACTGCCGATTTTGCAGGTTTTCCTACTTACAAAGCATGTAGAGGTCTATAATGTTTATCATAGGTACACTTCAACTGTGAGAGACCAAATCTAAAAAAAAAAATCCAGAAAATCACATTGTATGATTTTTTTGTAATAATTTGCATTTTATTGAATGACATAAGTATTTGATACATCAGAAAAACAGAACTTAATATTTGGTACAGAAACCTTTGTTTGAAATTACAGAGATCATACGTTTCCTGTAGGTCTTGACCAGGTTTGCACACACTGCAGCAGGGATTTTGGCCCACTCCTCCATACAGACCTTCTCCAGATCCTTCAGGTTTCGGGGCTTTCGCTGGGCAATACGGACTTTCAGCTCCCTCCAAAGATGTTCTATTGGGTTCAGGTCTGGAGACTGGCTAGGCCACTCCAGGACCTTGAGATGCTTCTTATGGAGCCACTCCTTAGTTGCCCTGGCTGTGTGTTTCGGGTCGTTGTCATGCTGGAAGACCCACCCACGACCCATCTTCAATGCTCTTACTGAGGGAAGGAGGTTGTTGGCCAAGATCTTGCGATACATGGCCCCATCCATCCTCCCCTCAATATGGTGCAGTTGTCCTGTCCCCTTTGCAGAAAAGCATCCACCTCCATGCTTCACGGTTGGGATGGTGTTCTTGGGGTTGTACTCATCCTTCTTCTTCCTCCAAACACGGCGAGTGGAGTTTAGACCAAAAAGCTATATTTTTGTCTCATCAGACCACATGACCTTCTCCTATTCCTCCTCTGGATCATCCAGATGGTCATTGGCAAACTTCAGACGGGCCTGGACATGCGCTGGCTTGAGCAGGGGGACCTTGCATGCGCTGCAGGATTTTAATCCATGACGGCATGGTGTGTTACTAATGGTTTTCTTTGAGACTGTGGTCCCAGCTCTTTTCAGGTCATTGACCAGGTCCTGCCGTGTAGTTCTGGGCTGATCCCTCACCTTCCTCATGATCATTGATGCCCCACGAGGTGAGATCTTGCATGGAGCCCCAGACCGAGGGTGATTGACCGTCATCTTGAATTTATTCCATTTTCTAATAATTGCGCCAACAGTTGTTGCCTTCTCACCAAGCTGCTTGCCTATTTTCCTGTAGCCCATCCCAGCCTTGTGCAGGTCTACAATTTTATCCCTGATGTCCTTACACAGCTCTCTGGTCTTGGCCATTGTGGAGAGGTTGGAGTCTGTTTGATTGAGTGTGTGGACAGGTGTCTTTTATACAGGTAACAAGTTCAAACAGGTGCAGTTAATACAGGTAATAAGTGGAGAACAGGAGGGCTTCTTAAAGAAAAACTAACAGGTCTGTGAGACCCGGAATTCTTACTGGTTGGTAGGTGATCAAATACTTATGTCATGCAATAAAATGCAAATGAATTACTTAAAAATCATACAATGTGATTTTCTGGATTTTAACAATAGACGTTTTAGATTCCGTCTCTCACAGTAGAAGTGTACCTATGATAAAAATTACAGACCTCTACATGCTTTGTAAGTAGGAAAACCTGCAAAATCGGAAGTGTATCAAATACTTGTTCTCCCCACTGTATGTGAGAATGCTATTAATTAACTACAGCTCAGTGTTCAACACCATAGTGCCCTCAAAGCTTATCACTAAGCTAAGGACCCTGGGACTAAACACCTCCCTCTGCAACTGGATCCTGGACTTCCTGACGGGCCGCACCCAGGTGGTAAGGGTAGGTAACAACACATCCGTCACGCTGATCCTCAACACGGGGGCCCCTCAGGGGAGTGTGCTCAGTCCCCTCCTGTTCTCCCTGTTCACTCATGACTGCATGGCCAGGCAGGACTCCAAAACCATCATTAAGTTTGCCGATGACACAACAGTGGTAGGCCTGATCACCGACAATGACGAGACAGCCTATAGGTAGGAGGTCAGAGACCTGGCCGTGTAATGCCAGGACAACAACCTCTCCCTCAACGTGATCAAGACAAAGGAGATGATTGTGGACTACAGGAAAAAGAAGAGGACCGAGCATGCCCCCATTCTCATCGACGGGGCTGTAGTGGAACAGGTTGAGAGCTTCAAGTTCCTTGGTGTCCACATCACCAACAAACTAAAATGGTCCAAGCACACCAAGACAGTCGTGAAGAGGGCACGACAAAACCTATTCCTCCTAAGGACACTGATAAGATTTGGCATGGGTCCTCCAATCCTCAAAAGGTTCTACAGCTGCACCATCGAGAGCATCCTGACTTGTTGCATCACTGCCTGGTATGGCATCTGCTCGCCCCCAACCGCAAGGCACTACAGAGGGTAGTGCGTATGGCCCAGTACATCACTGTGGCCAAGCGTCCTGCCATCCAGGACCTCTATACCAGGCGGTGTCAGAGGAAGGCCCTAAAAAAGACACCAACCACCCTAGTTATAGACTGTTCTCTTTGCTACCGCACGGCAAGTGGTACCGGAGCGCCAAGTCTAGGTCCAAGAGGCTTCTAAACAGCTTCTACCCCCAAGCCATAAGTCTGCTGAACATCTAATCAAATGGCTACAGAGACTATTTGCATTGCCCCCCACCCCTCTTTTACGCTGCTGCTACTCTGTTTATTATCTATGCATAGTCACTTTAATAACTCTACCTACATGTACATATTACCCCAATTACCTCGACTAACCGGTGCTCCCGCACATTGACTCGGTACCGGTACCCCCTGTATATAGCCTCGCTATTGTTATTTTTACTGCTGCTCTTTAATTATTTGTTACTTTTATTTCGTATTATTTTATATCGTATTCTTTCTAAAAACTGCATTGTTGGTTAACGGCTTGTAAGTAAGCATTTCACTGTAATGTCTACACCTGTTGTATTCGGCGCACGTGACAAATAACATTTGATTTGATTTGATTTGCTTTATAAGGGCTATTTTACCACAATCGCAACCCATTTGAGATGGTTTGGGATGAGTCAGATGGTAGAGTGAAAGAAAAGCAGCCAACAAGTGCTCAGCATATGTGGGAACTCCTTCAAGACTGTTGGAAAAGCATTCCAGGTGAAGCTGGTTCAGAGAATGCCAAGAGTGTGCAAAGCTGTTATCAAGGCAAAGGGTGGCTACTTTAAAGAATCTCAAATATAAATAATAAATAATATAATATGCCATTTAGCAGACGCTTTTATCCAAAGCGACTTACAGTCATGCGTGGATAAATTTTTGGGGTGTATGGGTGGTCCCGGGGATCGAACCCACTACCTTGCTCTACCAGCTGAGCTACAGAGGACCACAAATATAAAATATATTTTGATTTGTTTCACTTTGTTTTGGTTACTACATGATTCCATATGTGTTATTTCTTAGTTTTGATGTCTTCACTATTATTCTACAATTTAGAAAATAGTAAAAATAAAGAAAAACCCTTGATTGAGTAGGTGGATCCAAACTTTTGACTTGTACTGTATATATGTAGCTATATGGTGGTATTCAAGCTGAGGTTAATTAATAAATGCAAACAGATATTTTGATTAGCTAGGTAACTAGCTAGCTAACGTTACCTAGCTAACGTTAGCTTGCCTGTACAAAGTCCAACAGCTATCCTCTGTAGCTAGCTAACACCAGTCAGCTGAAAGCTAGCTACTTAACAAACAGGCAAATAAAGGCTAGCCAATAAATGTGGTTTTGTTTTGTTTTGATTAGCTAGGTAGCTAGCTATCTAGCTAACTAACGTAAAGATATACCAGTCCGTTACCGTTGGCTAGGTAGCTAACAAACATGCGAGGAACGCTAGCTAGCTATAGTTTTCCTAGTACGTTTTTTCATATAAGGCTGAAGTCATCATGTGTAAACTGCTGATCTAGACACTTACGCGTAATCGGAGCACAAATAAATATGCACAAATAAGCTAGCGAACGTCCTTTGCTGTTATGATAGCCAGTTAACGTTAGCTAGCAAGGTAGCATTAGCTAATGTGTTTGGCCAGTTCATGCACCACAATATATCATACTTTCTTACACAAAACATATCTAGTTAACATTAGTTACATTAAGTTTAAAACCACCAAACTTTGGGAAACTACCACGCTGCTCACGTTCATTTGCATTGCACAGACCAAGCTACGGTAAGATGAGGTTGCCAGATTTCAGACAGGACAAACACTGCTACGCTACATTTCTCCGACTAAGAACAACCAAGACCACACAAACCATAGCAGAGAAAACAAAACTGTTTTGTTAAGAAACAGTGAGCTAGTTAGTAAATGGTTGAACCCCAAATGCACATGTAAACAGAACCTCAGTTGTGCATGCTAGCATCAAATTACCAGACTCAACTGACAGCCTCACTGTTTCAAACATGTGTAGAATAAATTCCAAGTCTCCATGCACAAGTAAAACATAGTCAGGAGGCTGCACATGGTGCAGCAGGGTAAAACAGCAACATCAGAATCATTGCTTTCGTGAAATGCTGTGTGCCAGCCTGGTCTCATAGACTAGACGTAACATAGTAAATGTAAATCCGGAACAGTATAATATGTTACGTTTGGTATGGATACATAAGACAGAAGGTTACTTAAGGAAAAATGAGGGTGGTTGCTCAGGTTGGAAGGATGGGCGCATAACGCAAATGTCTAGCAATCCAAAGGTTGAGTGTTCCAATCTCTTCATGGACAACATTAGCATTTTAGCTAATTGCCAACTTTGCAACTACACTGAACAAAAATATAAATGCAACATGTAAAGTGTTGGTCCCATGTTTCATGAGCTGAAATAAAAGATCCCAGAAATGTCCATACACACAAAAAGCTTAATTGTCTCAAATATGTGCACACATTTGTTTACATCCCAGATAGTGGGCATTTCTCCTTTGCCAAGATAATCCATCCACCTGACAGGGGTGGCATATCAAGAAGCTGATTAAACAGCATGATCATTACACAGGTGTACCTTGTGCTGGGGACAATAAAAGGCCACTCTAAAATGTGCAGTTTTGTCACATAACTCAATGCCAAAGATGCCTCAAAATGCCATAGATGTCTCAAGTTTAGGGAGATTGCAATTGACATGCTGACTGCAGGAATGTCTACCAGAGCTGTTGCCAGAGAATGTAATGTTAATTTCTCTACACATGTTGTTTTAGAGAATTTGGCAGTACGTCCAACCAGCCTCACGACCATGTGTAACCACGCCAGCCCTTGACCTCCACATCTGGCTTCTTCACCTGCAGGATCGTCTGAGACCAGCCACCAGGACACCTGATGAAACTGTGGGTTTGCACAACCAAATAATTTCTGCACAAACTATCAGAAACCGAACTGTCAGAAACCGTCTCAGGGAAACTCATCTGCCTTCTCGACGTCCTCATCAGGGTCTTGACCTGACTGCAGTTCGGCATCGTAACCGACTTCAGTGGGCAAATGATCACCTTCGATGACCACTGGAGAAGTGTGGTCTTCACGGATGAATCCTGGTTTCAACTGTACCGGGCAGATGGCAGACAGTGTGTATGACGTTGTGTGGGCGAGCGGTTTGTTGATGTCAACGGTGTGAACAGAGTGCCTCATGGTGGCGGTGTGGTTATGATATGGGCATGCATAAGCTACGAACAATGAACACAATTGAATTTTATCAATGACAATTTGAATGCACAGAGATACCGTGATGAGATCCTGAGGCACATTGTCGTGCCATTCATCTGCCACCATCACCTCATGTTTCAGCATGATAAAGCACGGCCCCATGTCGCAAGGATCTGTACACAATTCCTGGAAGGTGAAAATGGCCCAGTTCGTCCATGGCCTGCATACTGGCTATTCAAACGTTGCTCAATTGGTATCGAGGTTGTGTCACTCTCTGGTGGGAGGTAAGCTTGGCTTATATGGCTTATATACATAGTTTAAGCTTTGTCGAGTAAAGCTTAAACTATGTATTTAGATTGTAGTTAGGTATTGTAGGTAGTTATCGTGGGTTGCTGTATGTAATTATTGTAGGTATTTGTCACGCCCTGACTCTGGGGACTCTTATTTGTTGAGTCAGGGTGTGTATTTTCTATGTGGTGTAGGTCTATGTTATAAGTCTAGTATGTCTAGATCTATGTTGGCCGGTGTGGTTCCCAATCAGAGGCAGCTGTCGCTCGTTGTCTCTGATTGGGGACCACACTTAGGCAGCCTATTGGCACTAGTGGGTTGTGGGATCTTGTTCTGTATAAGGTTTGTTGTGTTACCTTAGGACTTCACGTGTCGTTAGTTTATTGTTTTGTCGTGTGTTTATTTGTGTAAATAAACATGTTTGCATATCACACTGCGCCTTGGTCCGTCCCGTCTGTGAACGAGCGTGACAGTATTGTATTCGGCTGAGCCCGGTGAAGCACGAAGCTAGCTAACCCACTACCTGGACTAGCTAGCGGGTAGCTACTGGTAACTATTAGCAACTGTGGATAGTTGTTTCACGCCTGAGAGTACCTGTAATTACGCCAGCTAGCTGCCTACAATAATTACATACAATAATGCCTACCATTCAGCTGTTTTTTAACCTCATTGTCTGAATCGTTAACGTTAGGTAGTAAGTAGTTACTGTGCTCGAAATGTAGCTAGCTTGTTGCTACCTGGATAGCTACTAAATAATAGCTGGAATGACCTACCGAACAGACGCGAACTGGCTGAGTCAATTCAGTGGCTAGCTTTGCACTTGGCTAGCTAACAGTAGCTGCTAGGGGTAAGTTATAACCTACATTTGTGTTTTGTTTTTACATACTGGTAACCAGAGTCGTTCAAGGGAATTCGGGACATGGGTGACTAGTTAACGTTAGCTTGGCTCTCTCTGTGTGTTCGTGACTTGGGAGGACGGGTTTCTTCGTAGGCAGAAAGTAATGGCTAGCTAACTATTCTAGCTAACTAACTGGCTGAATAAGATGACAACGGACTCGCTCAAGCTGTCGGGAGTAACCCACAACGTTAGACACAGACACGAATGATCTGCTTGGCGTGTTGACACACTGGTGGTTTGTTGTGGCCGAGTATTGGTGCTAAACCGTGTTGTTTGAGTCCGGCATGCTAGTTGGCTGTGGCGTCATATGACTAGGTGCCCTGGACGGTTTTCACGGAAGAATACAGTACCAAGTTAGCTAGCTGAATAAACTAAGTTAGTCTATTCCTAGAAAACATTGAACCGCTGTAGTTTACAACAATTATAGTTTCTGAGGTGGAAGTTGGGAGAGTTATATTTGTGTTTTTCTGTGAAACGTAAGTGAGGGAGGCCCCGCTCTCTCGCTTTCCCAGATGTTTAGTTCATTTCATTCCGATCTCCTTTGCATTATTGTAGCCATTATCTGTAGCCTGTCAACTATGCCTCTGTCTATCCCTGTTCTCTCCTCTCCGCACAGGCTATACAAACGCCTCACACCGCGTGGCTGCTGCCTCTCTAACCTGGTGGTCCCTGCATGCATGACCCACGTGGAGTTCCAGGTCTCTGGCAGCCTCTGGAACTGCCGTTCTGCGGCCAACAAGGCAGAGTTCATCTCAGCCTATGCTACCCTCCAGTCCCTCGACTTCTTGGCGCTGACAGAAACATGGATTACCACTGAAAACACTGCTACTCCTACTACTCTCTCCTCGTCTGACCATGTTTTCTCGCATACCCGAGAGCATCTGGTCAGCGGGGTGGTGGCACAGGAATCCTCATCTCTCCCAAGTGGACATTCTCTCTTTTTCCCCTGACCCATCTGTCTATTTCCTCATTTGAATTCCATGCTGTCACAGTCACTAGCCCATTCAAGCTTAACATCCTTGTCATTTATCGCCCTCCAGGTTCCATTGGAGAGTTAATCAATGAGCTTGACGCCTTGATAAGTTCCTTTCCTGAGGATGGCTCACCCCTCACAGTTCTGGGTGACTTCAACCTCCCTACATCTAACTTTGACTCATTTCTCTCTTCCTTCTTCTTTCCACTCCTCTCCTCTTTTGACCTCACCCTCTCACCGTCCCCCCCTACTCACAAGGCAAGCAATACGCTTGACCTCATCTTTACTAGATGCTGTTCTTCTACTAATCTCACTGCAACTCCCCTCCATGTCTCCAACCACTACTTTGTATCCTTTTCTCTCTCGCTCTCCTCCAACACTACTCACTCTGCCCCTACTCAGATGGTAATGCGTCATCACAACCTTCGCTCTCTCTCTCCCGCTACTCTCTCCTCTTCCATCCTATCATCTCTTCCCTCTGCTCATTCCTTCTCCCTCCAATCTCCTGATTCTGCCTCCTCAACCCTCCTCTCCTCCCTTTCTGTATCCTTTAACTCTCTATGTCCCCTATCCTCCCGGCCGGCTCGGTCCTCCCCTCCATCTCCGTGGCTTGACGACTCATTGCGAGCTCACAGAACAGGGCTCCGGGCAGCCGAGCAGAAATGGAGGAAAACTAGACTCCCTGCGGACCTGGCATCTTTTCACTCCCTCCTCTCTACATTTTCTTCATCTGTTTCTGCTGCTAAAGCCAATTTCTACCACTCTAAATTCCAAGCATCTGCCTCTAACCCTAGGAAGCTCTTTGCCACATTCTCCTCCCTGCTGAATCCCCCCCCCCCCCTCCCTCTCTGTGGTTGACTTTGTCAACCATTTTGAAAAGAAGGTTGACGACATCCGATCCTCGTTTAAGTGAAATGACACTGCTGGTCCTGCTCACACTGCGCTACCCTATGCTTTGACTTCTTTCTTCCCTCTCTCTCCAGATGAAATGCTTGCCTACGGAGCTGTGAGGGGAATGGCACCTCCGTACCTTCAGGCTCTGATCAGTCCCTACACCCAAACGAGGGCATTGCGTTCATCCACATCTGGCCCCTACCTCTGCGGAAGCACAATTCCCGCTCAGCCAAGTCAAAACTGTTCACTGCTCTGGCACCCCAATGGTGGAACAAGCTCCCTCACGACGCTAGGACAGCGGAGTCACTCACCACCTTCCGGAGACACTTGAAACCCCAACTCTTTAAGGAATACCTGGGATAGGATAAAGTAATCCTTCTACCCCCCCTTACCCCACCCCCCCAATTTTTTTTTTACATATTCAGTATCAGTTACATCAACTATATTCTACGGTTTTTGTGGTTTCTTGCAAAAAGATCAGCAAATTCATCTAGATTCAAGGCCTTTGCCCTCCTTCACTCAATACTTAATACACCTAAATTGCTTAATCTCTCATCTGACATTGTGGACCTAAGATACGTTTTCACCAGCTTTAGTGGAGAAAAACTCAGTTCACAAGAAGCGGTACTAACAGGTATTGAAACAGCTATTTTGCACAGTTTAAAGAGCTCAAAGAAAACTTATTTATAAGGCTCAATGAGTAATGCTAGCTCTACTACACTGGAGGGTCTCTGCATGCCACTCTGTATTTTCTTTTGTAACATTATTCTGAACTGATGTAGTTCATGCCCCAAGTCCTCATTATTTGATTCATACATTCTAGCAAATGGAAACAGGGACTTCTCTTTGAGAAATGCATCACTTTTGGGGTTTTGAGTTTGGATGCCATTCATTATGTCACAGCTCATTGAGCATCTGATCTAAGACAGGGTAGAAAGATATGGCATATAGAAGCAAACCGGATGGACATCATAAAAATGATCGGAGAGGTTGAGGGTAGAGGAAGTTCAGGAGTAAAAACAAGCAAAATAGAATTATTGTAAAATTGACTATGTCCATAAAATGTATATAGTAGGTATAAGCTGGAAGTAGAGGCCTAAGCATTGTTGTTCACTAGTTTACTCCAATTAGGGAAGTAATAAAGGGAAATATATTTTTAAAAAGGATATGTAGATGTACCTCCTGAGTGGCGCAGTGGTCTAAGGCACTGCATCGCAGTGCTAACTGTGTCACTAGAGATCCTGGTTCGAATCCAGGCTCTGTCGCAGCCGGCCGCGACCAGGAGACTCATGGGCGGCGCACAATTGGCCCAGCGTCGTCCAGGGTAGGGGAGGGAATGGCCGGCAGGGATGTAGCTCAGTTGATAGAGCATGGTGTTTGCAACGCCAGGGTTGCGGGTTCGATTCCCACGGGGGGCCAGTATAAAAAAAAAAAAAAAAAAAATGTATTCACTAACTGTAAGTCGCTCTGGATAAGAGCGTCTGCTAAATGACTAAAATGTAAATGTAAATGTACAGTGGGGAAAAAAAGTATTTAGTCAGCCACCAATTGTGCATGTTCTCCCACTTAAAAAGATGAGAGAGGCCTGTAATTTTCATCATAGGTACACGTCAACTATGACAGACAAATTGAGAAAAAAACATCCAGAAAATCACATTGTAGGATTTTTTATGAATTTATTTACAAATTATGGTGGAAAATAAGTATTTGGTCACCTACAAACAAGCAAGATTTCTGGCTCTCACAGACCTGTAACTTCTTCTTTAAGAGGCTCCTCTGTCCTCCACTCGTTACCTGTATTAATGGCGCCTGTTTGAACTTGTTATCAGTATAAAAGACACCTGTCCACAACCTCAAACAGTCACACTCCAAACTCCACTATGGCCAAGACCAAAGAGCTGTCAAAGGACACCAGAAACAAAATTGTAGACCTGCACCAGGCTGGGAAGACTGAATCTGCAATAGGTAAGCAGCTTGGTTTGAAGAAATCAACTGTGGGAGCAATTATTAGGAAATGGAAGACATACAAGACCACTGATAATCTCCCTCGATCTGGGGCTCCACGCAAGATCTCACCCCGTGGGGTCAAAATGATCACATGAACGGTGAGCAAAAATCCCAGAACCACACGGGGGGACCTAGTGAATGACCTGCAGAGAGCTGGGACCAAAGTAACAAAGCCTACCATCAGTAACACACTACGCCGCCAGGGACTCAAATCCTGCAGTGACAGACGTGTCCCCCTGCTTAAGCCAGTACATGTCCAGGCCCGTCTGAAGTTTGCTAGAGTGCATTTGGATGATCCAGAAGAGGATTGGGAGAATGTCATATGGTCAGATGAAACCAAAATAGAACTTTTTGGTAAAAACTCAACTCGTCGTGTTTGGAGGACAAAGAATACTGAGTTGCTTCCAAAGAACACCATACCTACTGTGAAGCATGGGGGTGGAAACATCATGCTTTGGGGCTGTTTTTCTGCAAAGGGACCAGGATGACTGATCCGTGTAAAGGAAAGAATGAATGGGGCCATGTATCGTGAGATTTTGAGTGAAAACCTCCTTCCATCAGCAAGGGCATTGAAGATGAAACATGGCTGGGTCTTTCAGCATGACAATGATCCCAAACACACCGCCCGGGCAACGACGGAGTGGCTTCGTAAGAAGCATTTCAAGGTCCTGGAGTGGCCTAGCCAGTCTCCAGATCTCAACCCCATAGAACATCTTTGGAGGGAGTTGAAAGTCTGT
The DNA here is from genome assembly GCF_964263955.1 of Coregonus lavaretus. Classification (NCBI taxonomy): domain Eukaryota; kingdom Metazoa; phylum Chordata; class Actinopteri; order Salmoniformes; family Salmonidae; genus Coregonus; species Coregonus lavaretus. Next base: position 30,487,912 of record NC_140019.1, on the reverse strand, counting down.
GTTGCCCAGCGACAGCCCCAAAACATCACTGCTCTAGAGGAGATATGCATGGAGGAATGGGCCAAAATACCAGCAACAGTGTGTGAAAACCTTGTGAAGACTTACAGAAAACGTTTGACCTGTGTCATTGCCAACAAAGGGTATATAACAAAGTATTGAGAAACTTTTGTTATTGACCAAATACTTATTTTCCACCATAATTTGCAAATAAATTCATTAAAAATGTCATGCAATAAAATGCAAATTAATTATTTAAAAATCATACAATGTGATTTTCTGGATTTTTGTTTTAGATTCCGTCTCTCACAGTTGAAGTGTACCTATGATAAAAATTACAGACCTCTACATGCTTTGTAAGTAGGAAAACCTGCAAAATCGGCAGTGTATCAAATACTTGTTCTCCCCACTGTATATATAAAAAATAAAATATTCAATACGAAACGTAACATATTATATTAAATGGAGTTTCTCAGATTTACAGTACATACAGAATAATATGAAATGCTATGAGATCATGTTGCAGCTTGCAGTCAAAAGAAAACCAAATGTTTGCTAACTTTGTTAACTACATGATTAAATGAGTTTGTTTTCTATCAATCAACTGTTTTAGACAATTTATTTTTAACCAAGCAAGAGAATTAAGCATGAATGATCAAAATCATTTTGGAACCAAAGCTTCCTGTCATCACCAGACTGTCCATTTAAATAGAGTGTCAAGTTGACATGTTTACAACAAGGTTTTTAGTGTAGCAGTTAGTGTCACCGCCTTCAGAACTGAAGGTCCTACATTTTGACCATTCTCTTTAGTGTATAGTTTTTACACACAGTGCTTATATGCGTTTATTAAAGAGCCTTTGGGGGGCCTCCCTAGTGGTCTAAGGCACTGCATTGCAGTGCTAGCTGTACCACTAGAGATCCTGGTTCGAGTCCAGGCTGTGTCGCGACAGAGCGGCGCAGAATTGGCCCACCGTCGTCCAGGTTAGGGTTTGGCCGGCAGGGATGTTCTTATCCCATCGCGCACTAGCGACTCCTGTGGAGGGCCGGGCGCAGAGCATGCTGACACGGTCGCCAGGTGTACGGTGTTTCCTCCGACACATTGGTGCGGCTGGCTTCCGGGTTAAGCAGGCATTGTGTCAAGAAGCAGTGTGGCTCGGTTGGGTTGTGTTTGGAGGACGCATTGCTCTCGACCTTCACCTCTCCCGAGTCCGTACAGGAGATGCAGCGATGGGACAAGACTGTAACTACCAATTGGATACCACGAAATTGGGGAGAAAAAGGGGTAAACCCCTCCCCCCTTAAAAGAGCCTTTGGGTTCATGGAGTGGCAGGCAAGTGGCAGTGAGTGTGGTGGTGTGTACAACTTGCTAGAATGGAGGAGAGACCAGGAAGGAAGAAAGAGGTTGTTGCCCTCATCCATGAGATGTACGCCATCCCTACAGTACTGCCCACGGACACAGTGCTTTATGGCAGAGTGGCGGATTGTGGGAATGCGCCTGTCACGGAGAAATGCAAGCTGGCATGTGGAACTGACAAACGACTTATGCCAATTCAAATGCACACAGTAAACATGCTACTTTGCACACTATTAATACTTAAAATTGATGTTCTGTTCCAAATCTGTGAGTACTTCCATCTGTTTTCATATGTATAGTGCCATTTATAAATGAGGACATGTGTGCTCTTTTAGTGGAGTTGGACAGCTGTGTACATTTACGTCATTTAGCAGACGCTCTAATCCAGAGCGACTTACAGTTAGCGCATACATTATTTTATCGAACCCACAACCCTGGCATTGCAAACACCATGCTCTACCAACATCCCCTGCCGGCCATTCCCTCCCCTACCCTGGGCCAATTGTGTGCCGCCCCATGGGTCTCCCGGTCGCGGCCAGCTACGACAGGGCCTGGATTCAAACCAGGATCTCTAGTGGCACAGTTAGCACTGCGATGCAGTGCCTTAGACCACTGCGCCACTCGGGAGGTGTACAGCATTACTTAGGACATTTGTAGCTGAAGTTTTGTATTCAAGGATTTAGAGCACCTATCCAATTTCAGATTTGTAAATATATCATTTTTCTTAAGAGTGTTGTACTTGTCTAATGTCTGTATTTTATAGGTGTTTCTCAGCAGTTCGTCATTTGTTGCAGTGTTTGTATCTGGATTTTTGAAAATTGCCACATTGTTTTGCAGGCTTTTCTGTTTAAGCCCAGTGCTACCACACCTGATTATACTACTCACCTGTTCATCAAGACCTCATCTAGTCATCGAGACCATGCATAGTAGAATCAGATGTGGTAGAACTGGGCTTGAACAAAAAAGCCTGCATAAACCTGTATCTTGTCAAGAGCAATTGTGGCCATCCGTGAATTGTATTTACAAAGTTGACTATATCTGATGAATGTACATTTGGTTGTACATTTTATATTTAGTGATAACTCACTTTTGTTTACAGGCAATGTAGTACTAAGCCTTTCTTCAGTAAACTATAAGATATATTTTTATGTAAATAGTTAATGGATACGTATTGATTATTTGTGTATTTTCCAGGAGCTTGCTCGATTGTCTTAAGAGAGATCAGAGAAATTTTTTCCAGTTTACTCCATATCGGCTTGAAATGGGTTTCTGATTTTTCGTTTTCCTCTGGAAAGTCAGCTGTTAATATTAAATAAATGCCAACAACTACATTATTTCTGTTGCCATTTGTAATTATTGTTTACTTTTAATGAACGTTTAGTGCTGTGTTATGCTGTATTATAATGTTGTATAATAATGTTGCATAATCACTTTCCGGTGTAAAAACCATGGAAATTAAAAACAAGAAAATATGTTTTAAGTGAGAATAAGCATTGGTCTGAAGCCAAAACATAAAATTCACATTAGTACCACAATGCCTATTCCACCCATGATCTACAAAGGTTTTCCAGCACACAGCTTTGACCTACTACAGTAGCTATATAAGGTGCTATCTAGAACCTAAACTGGTACTTCGGCTGTCCCCATAGGAGAACCCTTTGAAAAAACCTTTTTGGTTCCAGGTTGAACCCTTTTGGTTCCTCGTAGAATCCTTTTGTGTTCCATGTAGGATCCTTTCCACAGAGGGTTCTAAATATAACCCAAAATCATTCTACATGGAACCGAAAAGGGTTCTTCCTGGAACCAAAAAGGGATTTCATATGGGGACAGCTGAAGAACCCTTATGGAACCCTTTTTTCTAAGAGTGTATGTTGGTATTGTACTTCACACTATGTGTGGGCAGGTTGCTTAGGATCCAAACCTCAAACTGCCTAATTAATACTGTTCAGATGGATAATGGACTTTACAATGTCCTGATATTACAATTATATGTCTATACAGTACCAGTCAAAAGTTTGGACACACCTATTAATTTAAGGGTTTTTCTTAATTGTTTACTATTTTCTAAATTGTAGAATAATAGTGAAGACATCAAAACTATGAAATAACACTTATAAAATCATGTAACCAAAAAAGTTATAAAAAAAATAAACTATTATTTTTTTATTTATTCAAAGTAGCCACCCTTTGCCTTGATGACAGCTTTGCACACTCTTGGCATTCTCTCAACCAGCTTCACCTGGAATGCTTTGAAGGAGTTTCCACATATGCTGAGCACTTGTTGGCTGCTTTTCCTTCACTCGGAAAAGACACGGCGGTTGGAACCAAAAATCTCAAATTTGGACTCCAGACCAAAGGACAGATTTCCACTGGTCTAATGTCCGTTGCTCATGTTTCTTCCCAAGCAAGTGTCTTCTTCTTATTGATGTCCTTTAGTAGTGGTTTCTTTGCAGCAATTCAACCATGAAGGCCTGATTCACACAGTCTCCTCTGAACAGTTGATGTTGAGATGTGTATGTTACTTGAACTCTGTGAAGCATTTATTTGGGCTGCAATTTCTGAGGCTAGTAACTCTAATTAACTTATCCTCTGCAGCAGAGGTAACTCTGGGTCTTCCTTTCCTGTGCCGGTCCTCATGAGAGCCAGTTTTATCATAGCGCTTGATGGTTTTTGCGACTGCACTTGAAGAAACTTTCAAACTTCTTGAAACGTTCCGTATTGGCTGACCTTCATGTCTTAAAGTAATGACGGACTGTCATTTCTCTTTGCTTATTTGAGCTGTTCTTGCCATAATATGGACTTGGTCTATTACCAAATCAAGCCTGATGGTCTTGTAAGTATAAAAGTAAAATTACTTTAATTTAATTTAAAAAGCATGAAACGGTTGCATGATGAGATAATATCTTACTGTGGTGTGTGAAGAATCCAATACTTTACCTTGTATGCAGTACAAATCACATTATTGTGGAAGCACCTCCTCTAAGACTATGAATTAGGCAGTTTGAGAAGGTTTTAATCCTAAGCAACCTACCTACACAATGTTGGAAGTACAATACCAGCATAGCTACTGTAGTAGGTAAAAGCTGTGTGCTGGAAAACCTTGGTAGAGCAGGGGTGGAATAGGCATTGTGGCGCTTATGTGAATTTCCTTTCTTTTTCAGCTTCAGACCAATGCCTATTCTCACTTTAAAAAATGTTTTTGTTTGTTTTTAATAGATGCATGTTCAGTGTATAATGACGCAAGTTCCACCAGACAGATGAAGTACTAAGACGATGGAGGATATTAACCTTATCAAGACTTCTTCAATAGCCAATCTAACACTTTGATGAGGAGAAGAAGAAGAAGAAGAAGAAGAAGAAGAAGAAGAAGAAGAAGAAGAAGAAGAAGAAGAAGAAGAAGAAGAAGAAGAAGAAGAAGAAGAAGAAGAAGAAGAAGAAGAAGAAGAAGAAGAAGGCTGGTTGTTTAAATGTTAAAAGGCTGGTTGTGTAGTTCAGTCTTAAATGCTTTTGCAAGTATGCACGTGTACTCAATCATGCACATACAGTACGTTGAGTGATATCAATGGGCTAGTGATAAACTTGATTTAGGTGAGAAGGAGTGTTCATCAATGTTCTTGAGTGACTCATTGAGAAGCATTGATTAGCATCTTTTCATGGCAGATGATGACAGTGGACAACAGAAACAAAACACTTCCACACGGTTGGAAGTTCCTTCGGAGACTCTCTCTTCTCCAGAACCTTCTCCAACACCTGCACCCCGGCCTGCAGACCTCACTCTCTTTTCCAGAACCTCCGCCAACACGTGCACCGCGGCCTGCAGCCCTCATTCTCGAGGGAAGATAGGCAAGTTGGTCTTCTCCCACCCCAAACTCTCCAGATGGATGTGATGTCACTTTTTTATTCTTCTTTTCACAGACCAGTAATCTTGTGAAAAAGCATGGCAGGTTACAGCTGCCGCCGTGTGTCACTTTTGGGAGAAGTTGCAGTTGATTTTCTTTATTTTTGTCGTCGTCATCACCAGCTGTGGTGACTCGTATTCTCAGCTGCAAGCATGAGCGATAATGGCTGAGGATGTTTCTCTCCGAGGCTTGTTATCTAATTCACAAAGAGCTTAATATTCCTGATCTAATTCCTGCTCCTTGTTGCCTATCCGAGGATGCTCCCTTCTCCCTGTGGAAATACATTCGTATTACTGCAGATATAAATTACAGGCATTGAATTATAAAAATACCCATATCTCTTACTAGACAACACTTTTTTTCGACTATTAATATAATGACTTTGAAATAGTAACCAGAGTGAGATTTTTCCTCCTCTGATGTCATGGGTCCATTTTCGTCTCCCTAGAAAAGAGTTGATTTTGCAACAGAGAAATTAATAACGACTAGTGGGATATGAAATATGATTCCTAATCACACAGAGAATGGGATGAGGGGCAGAGAGTTCACTACTTCTTAATTAGTTTGCAGTATATGTGTAATTATTCCTGCATTTTTAAATTCACTTAAGGCACTGTTCTTCTATTCATTTTTAAGTATCTAGTTCAAGGATGTCCTGGAGTAACACTGCCAAATCAATTCCTTGTTAAACGAGAGCCTTGATGTAATTACTCCCTCCTTTCAAACATAGACGAATGGACATATGGATTTGAACTATGTTTGCCACAATGGAATGGCAATGTCCCTTATGGCAGTTTGATCTGGTATAAAATAAATTAAATAACTAAATCAGGAGGATGAGTCAGGTCCTCAGTTAAGTTTTGTGGAACTGTCGATGTGAGGTTGTAGCATTAATTAAGCACACCGAAGACACGTTGGGTGGTTGCCATTCTTCAGTTAGTCACTGCATATAGCACCTTTGCCACTAAGGCTCAGTCTACACAGGCAGCCCAATTCTGATCTTTTGCCCAATTCTTGGCAAGATATCTGATTTGATTGGTCAAAAGACCAATTAGTGGCAAAATATTAGAATTGGGCTGCCTGTGTAAATGCAGCCTAATGGTACTGCAAGTACTGTATTGTTGAATACAGTTTATACTTTTACCAAGTGTATAATCCATGTGAATTATAAATGCAATGGATGATCAGGTTTTATTCTTTATTTTCTCTTTATTTTCTAAGTAAGACAGTTTAACTAAGCTCATGAGGCATTTATAAGTTAAATTTTTCAAGAATCAATGTCTCTATATAATTAATTGAAAAGAAAAAAAAAATGTATGTATCAATCCCAGATTGCCCCTTTAACTAACACTACTAAAACAAACAGTCTGCAGCTCCTTGGCCTCAAATGACTTTTTCTTGGAGAGGAACCGAGAGCCTTCAGAAAGTATTCACACCCCTTGACTTTTTCCATAGGTGGGATTAAAATTAATTTAATTGTCTTTTTTTTTTGTCAACGATCTACACAAATTGCTCTGTAATGTCAAAGTGGGAGAAAAAATCTCACATTTGTAAAAAAATAAATAAATACATGAAACCCCCCCACTAATATACTGTATCTTGATTACAGAAGTATTCAACCCCCTGAGTCACATTTGGCAGCTATTACAGCTGTGAGTCTTTCTCGGTAAATCTCTAAGAGCTTTGCACACCTGAATTGTACAATATTTGCACATTATTATGTAAAGAAGTCTTCAAATTCTGTCAAATTGGTTGTTGATCATTGCTTAGACAGCCATTTTCAAGTATTGCCATAGATTTTTAAGCCAATTTAAGTCAAAACTGTAACTAGGCCACTCAGGAACATTCAATGTCATCTTGGTAAGCAACTCCTTTGTGTATTTGGCCTTGTGTTTTAGTTTATTGTCCTGCTGAATGCTGAATTTGTCTCCCAGTATCTGTTGGAAAGCAGACTGAACCAGGTTTTCCTCTAGGATTTTGCCTGTGCTTAGCTCTAATCCGTTTATTTTTATCCTAAAAAAAAACTCCCTAGTCCTTGCCGATGACAAGCATACCCATAACATGATGCAGCCACTATCACACTTGAAAATATGAAGAGTGATGTGTTGTGTTGGATTTGCCCCAGATACAGTGGGGAAAAAAAGTATTTAGTCAGCCACCAATTGTGCAAGTTCTCCCACTTAAAAAGATGAGAGAGGCCTGTAATTTTCATCATAGGTACACGTCAACTATGACAGACAAATTGAGAAAAAAAATCCAGAAAATCACATTGTAGGATTTTTAATGAATTTATTTGCAAATTATGGTGGAAAATAAGTATTTGGTCACCTACAAACAAGCAAGATTTCTGGCTCTCACAGACCTGTAACTTCTTCTTTAAGAGGCTCCTCTGTCCTCCACTCGTTACCTGTATTAATGGCACCTGTTTGAACTTGTTATCAGTATAAAAGACACCTGTCCACAACCTTAAACAGTCACACTCCAAACTCCACTATGGCCAATACCAAAGAGCTGTCAAAGGACACCAGAAACAAAATTGTAGACCTGCACCAGGCTGGGACTGAATCTGCAATAGGTAAGCAGCTTGGTTTGAAGAAATCAACTGTGGGAGCAATTATTAGGAAATGGAAGACATACAAGACCACTGATAATCTCCCTCGATCTGGGGCACAATTGCACAATTGGTGGCTGACTAAATACTTTTTTTCCCCACTGTATAACACTTTGTATTCAGGACAAAAAGTAACTTCTTTGCCCCATTTTTTTGCAGCTTTACTTTTTTTGCAGCTTTACTTTAGTGCCTTATTGCAAACAAGATGCATGTTTTTGAATATTTGTCTTCTGTACAGGCTTTCTTCTTTTCACTCTGTCAATTAGGTTAACATTGCTGGAGTAATACTGTCTATCCTCAGTTTTATCCTGTCACAGCCATTAAACTCTGTAAATGTTTTAAAGTCACCATTGGCCTCATGGTGAAAATCCTTGAGCGGTTTCCTTCCTCTCCAGTAACTGAGTTAGGTAGGATGCCTGCATCTTGTAGTGGTTGGGTGCATTGATACACCATCCAAAGTGTAATTAATAACTTCACCATGCTCAAAAGGATATTCAATGTCTGCCTTTTTTATTTTTACATATCTACCAATAGTTGCCCTTCTTTGCGAGGCATTGGAAAACCTCCCTGGTCTTTGTGGTTGAATCTGTGTTTGAAACTCACTGCTCGACTGAGGGACCTTACAGATAATTGTATATGGTGGGGTACAGAGATGAGGTAGTCATTCAAAAATCATGTTAAACACTGTTATTGCACACAGAGTCCATGAAACGTATTATGTGACTTGTTAAGTACATTTTTACTCCTGAACTTATTTAGGATTGCCATAACAAAGGGGTTCAATACTTACTGGCTCAAGACATTTCAGCTTTTCATTTTTAATTAATTTGTCGAAATGTCTAAAAACATAATTCCACTCTGACGTTATGGGGTATTGTGTGTAGGCCAGTGACAAAAATCTCAATTTAATCAATTTTAAATTCAGGCTGTAACACAACAAAATGTGGAAAAAGTCAAGGGGTGTGAATACTTTCTGAAGGCACTCTACTTGCAAAATCCCATTTCCAGCTAAAATATATTTTCATATGTCTTTCCTTTGAGAATTTCAAACCCCTTTGAGCAGGCCATTGTGTGTGCAGCCTGAAAACCCAATGACAAATAACCAACTTAAAAATACAGCCAATAATATGACTGAATCCAATTTAATGGTTGTGCAATTCCCACATCCTCGTGATATTATCTCCCCGAGACTGAATTTCTAAATCTTACCATACATAAATAACCTGCTGAGGAAGGATTGGAAATTGTTGTGAGTTTAGCTCTGGTGATTCCAAAAGTTATTGCATTTACAAGACCAAATCGCTAATGCATTTTATGGTGTCGTCTCAAGCAAATAGCAATCTTTATGAGAGAGCACCAAAGCCGCAGGAACACAGTATGGCTAGGGCTAAATTGACCTAATGTAACATTCTGCAATAATAGGTACAGTGTGTAGTTAACATATTCCTGTTGTGTGGTTAAAATGCATTTTAATAATCTAGCTGAGATGGCTGAGAGTTTTCCACCGTATTGGCTTTTCACATATTAAAGCAACATAGAAAACAAGCAAACTAGCAAAATGTGTTTGAATCTGCATCTGTATAGCTGCTGGATTCAGGAAAATCACTTCTATGACTCATCTTGTTTTGTTTCATCTCTCCTTACAAGGCAATGATAATGGCACTGCCATTCATACTCCAATCCACCAGTCGATTGGAGTGTAAAAAAAACATGAAGTCGGATTTTTCAGACAGCACAAGGTTAGAGTGAGAACACCCATTTATTTCAATGTTATACGGCGAGATACTGAATCAAGGCTATTCTACACCATGAGAATCTAAAACTCAGTCCACAGATATCTAAAACGAAAGGGTATTTGAAGGTTGTATCATGCCGTCTCCTTCAGCGCTAATACAGCCACATTAACGTAAAGTCCACTTTGGATATGACCGTCCGTTACTTCGACCTCCACAGCCCAGAGGGCCAAAAACGGCTCATCTTTTTAAGTTGGACTTACTTCCATGGATACAGTGGGGGGACTAAAAACTATTTAGTCAGCCACCAATTGTGCAAGTTCTCCCACTTAAAAAGATGAGAGAGGCCTGTAATTTTCATCATAGGTACACGTCAACTATGACAGACAAAATGAGGAAAAGAAATCCAGAAATTCACATTGTAGGATTTTTAATGAATTTATTTGCAAATTATGGTAGAAAATAAGTATTTGGTCAATAACAAAAGTTTCTCAATACTTTGTTATATACCCTTTGTTGGCAATGACACAGGTCAAACGTTTTCTGTAAGTCTTCACAAGGTTTTCACACACTGTTGCTGGTATTTTGGCCCATTCCTCCATGCAGATCTCCTATAGAGCAGTGATGTTTTGGGGCTGTCGCTGGGTAACACGGACTTTCAACTCCCTCCAAAGATTTTCTATGGGGTTGAGATATGGAGACTGGCTAGGCCACTCCAGGACCTTGAAATGCTTCTTACAAAGCCACTCCTTCGTTGCCCGGGCGGTGTGTTTGGGATCATTGTCATGCTGAAAGACCCAGCCACGTTTCATCTTCAATGCCCTTGCTGATGGAAGGAGGTTTTCACTCAAAATCTCACGATACAAGGCCCCATTCATTATTTCCTTTACACGGATCGGTCGTCCTGGTCCCTTTGCAGAAAAACAGCCCCAAAGCATGATGTTTCCACCCCCATGCTTCAAAGTAGGTATGGTGTTCTTTGGATGCAACTCAGAATTTTTTGTCCTCCAAACACGACGAGTTGAGTTTTTACCAGAAAGTTCTATTTTGGTTTCATCTGACCATATGACATTCTCCCAATCCTCTTCTGGATCATCCAAATGCACTCTAGCAAACTTCAGACAGGCCTGGACATGTACTGGCTTAAGCAGGGGGACACGTCTGGCACTGCAGGATTTGAGTCCCTGGCGGCGTAGTGTGTTACTGATGGTAGGCTTTGTTACTTTGGTCCCAGCTCTCTGCAGGTCATTCACTAGGCCCCCCCGTGTGGTTCTGGGATTTTTGCTCACCGTTCTTGTGATAATTTTGACCCCACGGGGTGAGATCTTGCGTGGAGCCCCAGATCGAGGGAGATTATCAGTGGTCTTGTATGTCTTCCATTTCCTAATAATTGCTCCCACAGTTGATTTCTTCAAACCAAGCTGCCATTAATACAGGTAACGAGTGGAGGACAGAGGAGCCTCTTAAAGAAGAAGTTACAGGTCTGTGAGAGCCAGAAATCTTGCTTGTTTGTAGGTGACCAAATACTTATTTTCCACCATAATTTGCAAATAAATTCATTAAAGATCCTACAATGTGATTTTCTGTATTTGTTTTCCTCAATTTGTCTGTCATAGTTGACGTGTACCTATGATGAAAATTACAGGCCTCTCATCTTTTTAAGTGGGAGAACTTGCACAATTGGTGGCTGACTAAATACTTTTTTTTTCCCCACTGTATGTCCAGCAAAAAATTGTCCATCACTCTAGCCCTTGCAGGCCTTTCCCTTACACCACATTCTGCCTAAGACAGGAGGGTGTCCGGGGGCGTCTGTCACGGGTAACACCGGCTAAGTGACACCCACATTGCAGTAACATCCTTTGGGGACTTGGAATGTAAATGGCTGACAGCCTTGGGTCTGGTTAAAGTCATGACCGTGCCACTCATTTCTGAACACAGTAGCCCCTGGCAGGCAGGTATGGTAATAGGTATTGCATCCCCCCAGCATGGTAAATGAAATAGGATAAACTTCTTTTGACATTTCATGGTTAAGTTTATCTGGCATATACATGCAATTTTCTCCCTCTTTAGCACATTCATTGCCTCATGCTGAACTGAGTTATACTCGGCTTACTTGGGTTTTATGGAATGGACATGTTCAAAGAGGCTGTGTGGTGCTCAGCTCACAGAATATATTGAAATTATTTCCCCCTTAGAATTTTGTTTGATCTTCAGAGAGTTGCATGTGGCCAAGAATGAAAACACCCCTTTGGACAGTATTCCTTGCATTATAAAAGTTTATTCGTATTGAATTGATAGTTGTTTTTCTGTGACATAAATTAACTACACACATAACATGTGCTTAGAATGTACATCATATGCTGCAAAATGTGATCTCATGTACCCAATGGAAGGATTTTGTCTCTGCAACGTAACACTAGCTAGAATAACTTCACAGAATGTGTGACTCTATCTCCCCTTTAACACCTTTTCGATGCAACCAGTTGCGACGGTGAAAGGAGCGAGAGAAAGAGAGAGAGAATAGGTGAAACCACTACGTAAGAAATGCTGAGCTACTTGGGTGGGTGTGCTTCATCCCATCAACCCATCAACCCATCTCCCATCGCTTCCAACACAAATAATGCTTTTGCCTCGGCCACATCAGCAGTAGGGACCAAATCCCATTAACAGAAAGATGGAAAAATGCAGCAATAGTTTTTATGTTACGCTTTTTTCTCTCTTCCGTCCTTTTTCATTTTCTTTGTGATGCAGGGGCATAAAAATAAAAAGCACTTTAACCTTTTTGCCTCTGGGTCTTGGATAGGACGTTATAATCAAATCATTACTTTTATTAACGTTCAGATGGCTTTTTAATAGAATCACTTTATTACGTTGCTTCTCACTCTCATCCTTTTTGTGATATTGTGTTTGTTAGTTGTTCTGTGGCATGTGGCTGCAGGGTATATATCCCGGAGAGACACACTTTACATTCAGGGAAAACAGAGGTTATGTGTTTGTTTTTCTTATAATTTGTTTTTGGGGAACATTGTCCTGTCCTCACTCACAATCCCCAGGATGCTATTAGCTTTACCTCGCAGCTCTTGCTTCAAATCTTCACTCTTTTATTCTTCCATTCATTCTGTCTTTCATAAAAGAAACAGAAGACTGGTCCTTTTTTAGATCTGAGGTAGCTTGACGTTCAGTGAAGACTAAGTAACTTTTGATTTTGTCCATAAAGATTCCAAACAAACAACAGAAATGGCACTTGCTTGCTCTGTGGGCAATCAATAAATCAAATGTATTTTATAAAGCCCTTTTTACATCAGCAGTTGTCACAAAGTGCTTTACAGATACCCAGCCTAAAACCCCAAAGAGCAAGCAATCCAGATGCAGAAGCACAGTGGCTAGGAAAAACTCCCTAGAAAGGCAGGAACCTAGGAAGAAACCTAGAGATGAACTAGGCTCAGAAGGGAGGCCAGTCCTCTTCTGGCTATATCAGGTGGAGATTTAAGAATACATGTGGCCATTAAGGCCAGATTGTTTTTCAAGACTTGAATTTGAATTTACAGTGGCTTGCGAAAGTATTCACCCCTCTTGGCATTTTTCCTATTTTGTTGCCTTACAACCTGGAATTAAAATGGATTTTTGGGGAGTTTGTATCATTTGATTTACACAACATGCCTACCACTTTCAAGATGCAAAATATTTTTTATTGTGAAACAAACAAGAAATAAGATTAAAAAACGGAAAACTTGAGTGTGCATAATTATTCCCCCCCCCCCAAAGTCAATAATTCGTAGAGCCACCTTTTGCAGCAATTGCAGCTGCAAGTTTCTTAGGGTATGTCTCTATAACCTTGGCACATCTAGCCACTGGGATTTTTGCCCATTCTTCAAGGCAAAACTGCTCCAGCTCCTTCAAGTTGGATGGGTTCTGCTGGTATATAGCAATCTTTAAGTCATATCAAAGATTCTCAATTGGATTGAAGTCTGGGCTTTGACTAGGCCATTCCAAGACATTTAAATGTTTCCCCTTCAACCACTGGAGTTTTGCTTTAGCAGTATGCTTAGGGTCATAGTCCTGCTGGAAGGTGAATGCTGCCACCACCATGCTTCACTGTGGGGATTGTGTTCTCGGGCTGATGAGAGGTGTTGGGTTTGCGCCAGACATAGTGTTTTCCTTGATGGCTAAAAAGCTCAATGTTAGTCTCATCTGATCAGAGTACCTTCTTCCATATGTTTGGGGAGTCTCCCACATGCCTTTTGACGAACACCAAACGTGTTTGCATATTTTTTTCTTTAAGCAATGGCTTTTTTCTGGCCACTCTTCTGTAAATCCCAGCTCTGTGGAGTGTACGGCTTAAAGTGGTCCTATGGACAGATACTCCAATCTCCGCTGTGGAGCTTTGCAGCTCCTTCAGGGTTATTTTTGGTCTCTTTGTTGCCTCTCTGATTAATGCCCTCCTTGCCTGGTCCATGAGTTTTGGTGGGCGGCCCTCTCTTGGCAGGTTTGTTGTGGTGCCATATTCTTTCAATTTTTTATAATAATGGATTTAATGGTGCTCCGCGGGATGTTTGAAAGTTTCGGATATTTTTTTATAACCCAACCCTGATCTGTACTTCTCCACAACTTTGTCCCTGACCTGTTTGGAGAGCTCCTTGGTCTTCATGGTGCCGCTTGCTTGGTGGTGCATCTTGCTTAGTGGTGTTACAGACTCTGGGGCCATTCAGAACAGGTGTATATATACTGAGATCATGTGACAGATCATGTGACACTTAGATTGCACACAGGTGGACTTTATTTAACTAATTACGTGACTTTTGAAGGTAATTGGTTGCACCAGATCTTATTTAGGGGCTTCATAGCAAAGGGGGTGAATACATATGCACGCACCACTTTCCGTTATTTATTTTTTAGGATTCTTTGAAACAAGTTATTTTTTTCATTTCACTTCACCAAGTTGGACTATTTTGTGCATGTCCATTACATGAAATCCAAATAAAAATTCATTTAAATTACATGTTGTAATGCAACAGAATAGGAACATTGCCAAGGGGGATGAATACTTTTGCAAGGCACTTTAATTGAGTCAAACTTTGGTGGCCTACTACTCACCAAACATGCAGAGCTCATGAGGCAGAATGTCTCCAAAACAATGCTTCCAGTTAGAATATAATGGAGGTAGCCTCAGATATGACATCCCTTAAAGGAAGTCAAAAATGGATGCCATTGATGTAGTTCATCTACTCTAGAGAATATAGTTGTAATACCACCTGAATGCCATCATAAAAAAGTGCATTAATGGACTCAATCTCATTATAAATACAATGATATGTAGTAATGCTTTTAAAGATACTATTGATTGGACCATGCCCATGAACTGTTCATGAACTGCTTTCCCGGGTTTGCTTAACTTCAGAATAAGCTATACAGCCCTCACCCTCCTACAGTATGTGTAATGCACATGGCACAAAAGTAAATGAAGAAAGCTCCTCTCATTTTCCATGGTCCTAATAACGTGATGGTATGGAGGGATACTTTAGCGCTTCTGTTATTTGTTTTAAGGCCTTGTTCCTCCCTGTTTTCTTGATGTGTACCCATGGCACGAAATACAAAATATTGTATATTACATTTTCCTTTTCTTTTCATGGTCATTTATTCATAAAACCATAATCCTTTTGTCCCTAAAAAATAAGGAGCATAATTGGACATGGCCCTGATTATCTCAAATCCAAGTGGAATCAAAACCGAAAAGGAAAAGTCACAGTGAATGTGAGTTAAAATGGCAGGTGGTAAAACAGCAATTATAAAACTAAACTGTGTCGTTTCTCAGAAGTGTGTGTCTTATTTGTAGCAACTGATGTGATAAAGAAAGAAAATAATTAGATTTTTTTTTTCTTCAGTCTCTCTCCTCTCACTCTCTCCCTCCTTGTCCCGAGTGTTTGGACAAGCCTCTTTGAACAAACTTTATTCACTCTAACCTTTGATTAAGTGCTTCCCACTCGAGACTGAGAAGAAAAATAAGAAATTATACCCAGAAGATATTCCAGCAATTCTCATTATCAACCGCCATCTTTTCTGGGGGGCTTTTCATCACTAAATGATGTGGTAAAATATGGTTAGTCCAATTAAAATATGTTCAACAAACAGATTGACTTTCACTGCATAAAATGGAAATGAGAATTCATTGTGTTAAGTATGTTTGATGAACATTATAGCATGTATAGTCCTAGGCCTAGTCTACAGTAAAGGTAGGAAGGGAGACTTGGCTATGGAGAATAAAAGAAACAACTGCTATGTGTGGAATATACTGTACCTGGTGTGTGTGGTAGCCATTTTTCCCAAAACAGGTCCTGCACCCCCGGCTAAATGCTGGCAGCTGTCCTGGAGGAGTAAGTAAGTGCTCCAAGGACCATGTCAGGACCAACCTCAAGAAGTGCCTAATCAACACCACCAAACACTATCAACTGGGAGGACAGAAGTACTGTAGATGGAGGAAGACTGTCCAAGAGGGGGGATGCACTCTACTAACGATATGTCTGCCCTGTGGCAACAACATAAGCAGAGGCTTCCCACCAAGAAGACTCAACCGTCCTCTACCACCGTCACATACCTTCACCTCAGCAGAATCGGGGCTCTTAGAATTGGCCTCTTCAGCCAATTCTAAGATGAGAAGGAAAATCATACTCAACCCACGTAATCAAAAATGGCCATGATGTGCTTCTCCTTTTCTTTAAGCAATCTTTCAGATCATTCCCCTCATTGCCACCTTTAGAAAGGTCTAGGAATGAGGGACCTTTACATTATGTGAATGCTTTTTATTCAAAATCTCTCAATAACAAATCCACTTTTTGGTGACCTTTGGCTCTGCAATCATTATTTTAAAAGTCTGACAGCAGTGTGGCATTCAGCTGCTGTATGACCTCCCAAGGCCCATATAATTGTTTTATTTTTCCACCAGAACAAATGGAAGAAAGGCAGGGGGAAAATGAATGTCTCCAGAATGTTTTAAAAAATATCACTTGAAACTAAAAGCTAGTCCCTTACAAAGGTCAGGTGTAACGTTTCTCAGCTTTACATTTGAGAACTAGAGAAATGGAGACTCCCCTATAGCAAGGAAACTTTCAGTTCCCAATCTCTTGATTAGTGCGTTCTTGTAAGACTCAATTTATGTTGAATAAAAGTGGTCTTGATTATAATGAGTCATAAAATGTTGTAGTAGTGAGTTAGATTATGGGAAGGGTCTGTGTCATGTTGTTTGATGACAGAAAATGTGGCATTATTTGAGAGAATATATGAGTTGTGCAACACATTTCAATGGGAGATTAAACCGATGGAGCCATGCAATGAACAATCCATCCAGGTCACCCATGCTACAAGTCAGTATTCAAAGCCCATCCATGTCTGAGGATGTCGGGAGATGAAGTGGAAACCGGCCACTAGGGGCAACAGTGAGCGCTGTTCAAATCAAATTTTATTTTTTTCAAATCAATTTTTATTTGTCGCATACACATATTTAGCTGATGTTATTGCGGATGTAGCAAAATGCTTAGTGTTCCTAGCTCCAACAGTGCAGTAGTATATAACAATTTACAACAATACACATATCTCAAAGTAAAAGAATGGAATTAAGAAATATATAAAGATTAGGACGAGCAATGTCGGAGTGTCATTGACTAGAATACAGTAGAATACAGAATATACATATGAAATGAGTAAAACAGTACGTAAACATTATTAAAGTGACCAGTGTTCCTTAATTAAAGTGACCAGTGATTCCATGTCTATGTACATAGGGCAGCAGCCTCTAAGGTTAAGGGTTGAGTAACCGGGTGATAGCTGGCTAGTGACAGTGACTAAGCTCAGGGCAGGGTACTCGGTGGAGTCCAGCTAGTGTTGGCCTTGAGATAGAAGCTATTTTTCCGTCTCTCGGTCTCAGCTTTGATGCACCTGTACTGACCTCGCCTTCTGGAGGATAGCGGGGTGAACAGGCCGTGGCTCAGGTGGTTGATGTCCTTGATTATCTTTTTGGCCTTCCTGTGACATCGGGTGCTGTAGGTGTCCTGGAGGACAGGCAATGTGCCTCCGGTGATGCATTGTTACCTTCAAGTAGGTTTCGGTTTTGCTAGGGTGTTATGGATGGGGATGGGTGACGGGCGTACGCATCTGCCTCTGATTCCAGTTGTTTTTTATATTTTTGTTTTAAGCCTTGCCTCTGATTCCAAAGGTTGCATGTTCAAATCCAGTTGTTTTGGATAGTTTTGTTTTAAGCATATCCCAAGGAAAAACTTTGACGATTGAGGAACATGGATGAATGTCTAATTTTGACGGGAGACTGTGAGAGCTGGTAGGAACAATCTTACCCAACATGAACCGCACATACAGTACATTCCTTTGCTTTGATTGGACGCCCCCCCCCCCCCCCCCCCCCCTTCACAATGGTCATCCCTTCGTTCTTTCATGGTCGTGTTCATTAGGCAACAAACGGGAAAAACTGACTCGTACAGGGAGGGACTACCAGTCCGTTCTCGCTTTCCGTTGCAAACCCCTTTCCATTTCGTGCCCTAACGAAGACAACCCAGGTCTGAGTATGAAAGAACCCCTGTCCGGCTGGACAAGTGGGTGCCATCGAAAAAGCCATATAATGAGTCACTTCCTCTCTTAGCGGGGACACATGTGGACCAGTCTCCACTTCTACTCCCTAGACTGTGTTGAGGATGTAAACAAGGCCCAGTCTCCCACTCCGCCATATAATGAGAGGTCTCATTATCCTGACATTATCGTACCTTTGCACACAGCGCCTTTGAAGACAAACACACAACACGATCCCCTGTCCCCAAGCCCGTTCACTTCACACGTCCCGAGCATGATTAAAACGGCTTTCACCATGCCAGGGATGGCACGCGTGTCTGCCACAGAGATTAAAAAGGGTGTTTGACTTCTGGAACACGTGGCTGCCACCTTGGGTGTGTTTGTAAGGGGAGATGCTGTCGGGCACGCTCGTTTCTGCGCTGTGTTTATCTGCCTCATCCCAAGGCAGTACCTTCCAGGAGAGTTGAGACAGTTCGGGGAAAGCATGTCTCCTGTGACTTAAGACAGGAAAAGTGAGAGAATGGCATTGCTTTCTTTCCTCTTCTTCTTCTGAATATTAAACAGAGTGGTTCCCTATTAATGCACAGTATGCCAGGATAAGTAATGCCTAAACAATTCATAATTGCCAACCTCCCCAGGTATAAATACCTTTTTAGATTTGTTTGCATGATTACTAAAGCTGTATAATTAAGCAATAAGGCCAGAGGGGGTGTGGTATATGGCCAATATACCACGGCTAAGGGCTGTTCTTATGCACGACGCAACGCAGATTGCCTGGACAAAGTCCTTTGCCGTGGTATATTGGCATTATACCACAAACCCCCAAGGTGCCTTATTGCTATTATAAACTGGTTACCAATGTAATTACAGCAGTAAAAATATTTGTGGGTCATACCCGTGGTATACATACGTAAAAATGTATGTACACATGACTCTAAGTCGCTTTGGATAAAAGCGTCTGCTAAATGGCATAAAAAATAAATAAAAAAAATACAGTCTGATGTACCATGGCTGTCAGCCAATCAGCATTCAGGGCTCGAACCACCCAGTTTATAATATTAC
This sequence comes from Coregonus lavaretus, assembly GCF_964263955.1. Taxonomy (NCBI): domain Eukaryota; kingdom Metazoa; phylum Chordata; class Actinopteri; order Salmoniformes; family Salmonidae; genus Coregonus; species Coregonus lavaretus. The sequence continues at coordinate 30,468,685 of NC_140019.1, read as the reverse complement.
TAACATGTCACAGGGTAATTATATTGCTTAAACACATCACTCAGATGGCGATTGTCTGACTTACGGGTTGCATTACTGGTTGAGAATCACATCAGTAAATGTCTACCTTTTAGATACACTGTGCGTCATCCATCATGTAAATAGTATCCTATATGGGAAATCAAACATCATGATAAATAGCAGTCCCCTTTTAACTTTATTTGTTTCATTACTATGTCAAGGCCATCCCCCTCTATAACAATCATGGGCTAGGTCCTTGCTACACAGCCATCGCTAAGAAGCCCCCTTATACGGCTGATGAAGATTAGCAACATTGAAACAGTCCTCCGAGGCCAAATGTAAAGCAATAATACCCAGGCAAACTCAGT